>NC_141549.1:80430000-80760714 GCF_021556685.1 Rattus norvegicus | reverse complement strand
TGGATCTTAAAGTACAACACCTGGCTTTCCAACTGAAGACGAAATGGCGAAATCATCCCTGTTTCTTACAAATCAGCAAAGGACTCTATTAGAAATAGCCCCCCCCCCCCGCCCCATCACTGAACTCTCAGCCATAACTCAGACCACAAGTGAGGAGTTCAGGACAGAATAAGATCATGCACGGGCATGCAGCGGTGTCATGAGCAGTGTCCTGAGGAAGAGTGGGGCACTGAGGAGCCATCTGGGGCTGAATGAAGCACCTTAGGGCAACCAGAATCATTGGCATTTAAAGCACAGAAGCATTTTGCTTGGGACAAAAGGCCACTACTTTATGAGAAGTTGGGAAAAGGGCAAATGACAGGAGCCAAGTCCCTACCATAAGGTGAAACACTAAGAAAGCAACTGACAACGGACCTTGGATGAAATGCCCAGCAGTGGAGAGAGGGAACTTGTAGAGTCCATCTCCAGTAGAAAGACAGTGCATCACGTGGAGGGATCCGGTTGTCATCCCAAAGTCAAAACCTCTGACCCAGAATTGTTCCCGTCTAAAAGGACTTCAGGGACAAACATGGGGAAGAGAGGGAAAGGCGGTCCAGTGACCAGCCCAAATTGGGGTCCATCCCAAGGGAGGCTCCAAGGGCTGATACTATTACTGATGCTTTGATGTTACAGACCAGAGCCTAGCATGGCTGTCCTGGGCCAAAAGAACAGGTGACTGAGCCAGAAGCAGATACTTGCACCAACCATTGGGCTCCATTGGGGACCCCTGGGGTTGAATTAGGGAAAGGCTGGAAAAAGCTGAGGAGGAGGGTGCCCCCATATGAAGACCAACAGTCTCAACTAACCTGAATCCCTGCGATCTCTCAGACACTGAACCACCAACCAGGCAGCATACAGGAGTGGGTGCAAGGCCTCCTACATATTTTCAGTAGAGGATTCCCTGGTCTGGCCTCAGTGGGAGAAGATGAACCTAATCCTATAGAGATATGAGGACCCAGGGAGTGAGGAGGCCTGGCTGGGGGAAAGGGGGAGGTCCTCTTGGAGACAGGGAGCAGAGGAAAGGGATAAGCAACTGTGGGAGAGTGGACAAAGAGTGGGGCAATGGCTGGATTGTAAAAAGATAAAAGTAACAAAAAAGAAAAAAAAAGAAAAAAGAAAATAAGAAATATAATGAAACAAAAAAAATAAATAAATAAAAAGAAAGCAACTGACTTCAGGATAGTCAACCAGGCCTGCACCCTTGAAGATTCCTCTTTTCCCTTATTGGACCAAGGTTTTTGATGTTATTAGACCTTAGAGTTCCCAGAGCAGGCAATTACTTACCACTTCCATTGTACTCAACATAGGCTGATCTGTGACTAAAGGACTATTTCTGCCCTTCAAAGCTGGCCTCCTAATGTCCAGGGCTATCACTCAAACACAATTGATGAAAACGATCTATTTCATCTGCTTCACATTCTTCAAAGCCAGCTTAGATATGTGACATTACACAATGATATACCCAAGTACACCTCCCCAGACTTCCTTTCTCTCTTCTCCTTTGCATCTTAATCCATAGAATTATTATCTAGCACTAATTTTGTGCTAGATAAGGAGTGCCTCAACACGGTTAACACTCATGGTAGACACTGATTACTTACTGAAAGGAGATGTTGCTACATGGACTCAGACTAGACGATCTGATATTGGTCTACAGATAAATAAGTACAAGCATGTTGATTTCCCCCTCCCCCACAAACACATAAAACCATCTTAATAGTGCGATACATAAGGAAAGCAATTCCTGATCCATGAGAAATTGAAGACAATTACATAAGGCAGAGGAGCAGAAGCCAGTGATGGCAGAAGAAAGGACAGAGGATAGAAGTGTGACAGACGTGGCAGTGTGGTAGGGTGTGAAGATGCTCTCCCAGGACTGGCCTGGCTCATTCCTCCAGGGTATTTGAATTCATGTGTGCACTGAGCCAAATCCCTTCACTGTCTTTGAGCTGTTTAAAACCATTAACTAGAGACAACTCATACCACACACAGGATGGCTTTCTACACTCATATGAGCAAGTGCGTTTACAGCTACCCTCCAGGAAAAAGCCAACTTTGTGTTTGCATGAAGTCAACATTGCCATAGCATTCTGTTCAAGTTTGGGTTGGTCTCCAATACATCCTTTAAACAATTTGGCCCCTTGGATTTATTTTTTCTTTTAAATGATCAGCAAAATAAAACTTTGGATGTCTATTCACTTTATAAGTACACAAAACACATGATTGTGTTGTATTTTTAATTATTTTTTAATAGACACATTCCATTCTTGTGTTCCATGGCCAATCTGATTATAAGCACACTGCATAGAAAAAGCAGAGTCTTGAAGTGAATGCTTTTGAAGGAATAGGGAGGCTATGGGGGAAAGAAGTGAAGTAATTAGGGGATAAAAAGAGGCAAACTTTACACACTTCCTCTCATAGAAGTACCTAGATTTAAGTATTGTATCTACGTTATGAAAATCGAGGCAACTCTGATTTTAAAGTGTCTAAATGATTAGCAATAAGCTAAGAATCAAAATCTATCAAAACGGGCCATGTTTCTAGAAAATTATCAGCTTCACACTGATTTGTATGATTTCTGCAAGATGGGTCCTGGAGGGGACTATGGTTGATCCTGGGGCCAGTGCACAGAATGGTTTAGGGGATGACTTCCCCTAAGACAGGATATAATGGGTATAAGGATATAAGATTGTCATGCACCTGTGAGGAACACTCTAAGGAGTCCGGGACTATACTTAACATTGAGTACATGATCTCCAAACAAGAGTATAAATGTGCAGCAGTAACCCATGCAGAATCTTAGACTAGTCACATGTGAGCCAGACTTAGGGAAATGAAAACACTTATCCTGTTGATTGGAAGAAATTCGACATCTCCGGAGAAGCAGGACTCATTTAAGGTGAATGTGTGTCTGCCCTGTGGAGATGGAAAGAATTAGACCCATTAGTTCCTCATGGAGCAGGAACTATAGGCTTGGTTAACAAGGAGACAAATGTTTGTAGGTAATGGGACTATTGGACTTGGCAAAGGAATCTCATAGAAGTGGTAAAATTGAATGTGCATAGTATAAATGACAGATACGGTCAGAGCCTGCTAGACCTAAGGGACAATGGAAGCTCAGAAGTGGCACTTAACTGGGAAATACTTTTCCATGTGTAATAGAGCCCATGGCAGCTGGACTAGCTCTTCCCTCGGTGCTAATGAGGTTGTAGGAATTGCTACTCTTTGTTGAAATGAATTTCCACACTCACACAGACTTCCCTAGTTCCTTTGTATTTTTAATTCTCACTGGATGCTTTACTAACCTAAGGGGCTGGTAAGGACATAGCATGGCTCTCTGTCGTCATCACAACAGCATGTATGTACACTTCCTGTGGAATTTGGAGGAAAAGACATGAGATAAAGACATCATTAAAATGAAGCCAATCAACTCCACAATAGCCACCAAGTATCAAAGTGAAAGTACGAGTTGTATATATCTCCTATTGACTCATTAATCTGGGAAGCAAAGGCAGGATCTTCAGGAGTAGAGCCAGGGCCTCTTAGACCTGTTGTCTGGTTGTCAATAAAACCTCGAAAGATATATGAATGGTTGCGCTAGAGGACAATAGCTTCATGTCATACACTGAAAGAGTTTCTGGTATTCATGGTAGACCATCAAATAAGCTAAAGTCGAACCCCTTAGTCGGGGAGCTTCTTGAGGCCCCATGGCTCAATTCTGTAAAGAGTGAGAAAAATAAGGAAAGGGAAGGAGACCCTGAAGCTGGCACAGCTGGACCCATAATGCTTGAGGGCTGAGGCGTGCTTCAAAGCTTCAAAGCAACAGACACCTCTGGAGAAGCTGAAGAAGGTTATCTGGAGCCATTGAGGTGAACAAGGGAGAAAGTAGTGCTGAAGAGCAGATTGCAAATGGCGGATGAAAGACACATGCAGAGGGAAAAGACACAACTTTAGGCTTCCATAACTACAGAGAAGTCAGTATCTGATTTCAGAGGACAGGCTATTTTTTTTTTTTTTTTGGTTCTTTTTTTCAGAGCTGGGGACCGAACCCAGGGCCTTGTGCTTCCTAGGTAAGCGCTCTACCACTGAGCTAAATCCCCAGCCCCCAGGCTATTCTTTTAATGAAAAAAAAATCACAAATCACCAAAAAAAAAAAAAAATCCTGATTGCCTTTAGGATTGTATTAAATTTACTTAGACCCTGCCCTATTCACAGAGTTCGAACTCTGAGTGATAGCATGGCTGTGTACAACATGATTTACGTACTAGATTAAGTTACTGTAGAGATTAAGCTTAGAACAGATTCCTTTTGATATGTTACTACTCCGGGGAACATGACAAAACAGATGCTTATGGTATACTAATGAAATATAAATCCGCAACACACAGAATAGGACATTCTAGCCTTGGTTTTAGAGAAACGCATTTTGGAAAACTCTAGCAGCCATAGATGGTAGTTCCTCTCAAGGACTGGGCAAAGGGAATGGTTCGTGTGCTGGAGAATTCATCCTTCTAGATGCCGCCTGAGAACACCCGTGAGTCCA
Organism: Rattus norvegicus; assembly: GCF_021556685.1. NCBI lineage: Eukaryota > Metazoa > Chordata > Mammalia > Rodentia > Muridae > Rattus > Rattus norvegicus. The sequence goes on along the minus strand of NC_141549.1, from coordinate 80,756,132 downwards.
TTAAGAAGTCAACGCCAACCCTCATGGAAACTGTGAAGGGTTAAAAGCCTCAGCGGAGTAAGCCTGCGGATGTTACCTCATGGCTTCGGTCTCATGAAAAACTTTAACTCATCGGAGGACGCTTCATATGAGTGAGCAGAGAAAATGATTTGAGACCAGCTCTCCTCTGCTAAAGGTACTGTGAACAATGTCAAAGAGGCAACAAAGGATTTGGACGGTGACATGCGTACAGTTGAAGGAGGGTAGCAGAGCTTGAGAGGATTAAATCGAATTTGGAAAGGAACTCCACTGAGGGCGGAATGCCTTGGCAGTGCTTTGCATGTGTAAGGAAATTAATCTTCAATGAAAGCAAGTGTCAGTCAATGCTGCAATCTTCACTGTTGTCTTTAAAATTTCTGGTTCTGACCCCTCAAAACATCATTGAGCAGCCATGAGCATCAGACTAGGTCTTACCATCAGACAGATTAAGACTGACAGAAGGGTCAGTCAGCCACTGCCAGGTTTTAAGGCATTTTGAATTAAGTTTTTTAAGCTTAGGACTTTGTCCTAATGCAATGTATTAAACATTGCATACTTAGTAGATTTCAATAGAAGGTGGAAATTTTTACATGCACTGGAGAAAGTTGTTTTTTTTTTTAAATTCATGTTACTTGCTTTATTATGAGATTAGCTTACTTTGGATATAGAACATTTCCCAGGAATGCCAGGGTTGAACTATTACTTGGTGTTTTGTATCAGCAGCTACTGTGTTGGGAAAGAAAATGTGAGCACAGAGGTTATGATAAGCAACAGTGGATCTGGAGCAGCAAGGCCTCACCATACTGTTTTTGCTCTGCTTTCAAGGGTATGTGCTATTATCTATCAAAAAAAAAAAAAAAAAAGCTTCACTCGCCAGCGCATAACAACATCGAATAAATTGAAGAGAAAACTAGGTAACCCAATATATGCCTTCAAAAATTAAAAATGATAAAAGGTTTCCAAGTCTCCAAATCCAAACATTGAACACTTTCCATGAACTCAGACTTGAAAGCTTTAAAAAAGTTAGCATGATTTTTGAAGGCAGCGGATATAATTTTATAGGGTCAAATTGTTAAATACTGGTTGTGGCTGGCTGTTTGGCACAACCTTATAATCCCCAAAATGGAGAGAAGGAAGGAAGGAGGGCAATCAAGAGTTTAAAGTCAGAGATAGAGGAGGAAAGAAGGTTCTCTCTCTCTCAACACACACACACACACACACACACACACACACACACACACACACACACACACACACATATATATATATATATATATATATATATTACGCAGACTCTAAGAGACAGAGGAGGGAGCGAGGGAGCCCCTGGGATGCTGTCTTTCTAGAAGGATATGGTAGTGGCACTCTTAAATTCACAATCACTGTAATTATCTCCAGAAGACCTTCAGGAAATGGGGCCAATTAGCTTCCTATCCTGAAAAGGGAAAGCCTTGCATATCCCTGTGGATTTATAGGCAGTTAGTTATTGCTGGAGAGGAGAGGAGACAGATTCTGCAGTGATGTATCTACTCGAGTGTCCCCATGCTCCTGTAAATAACTTCTCAGACTTGCTCCTGTAAGTAAATCTAATTGCACTCATAGGATAAAGCAGTACATGAAAATGGAAAAAGAGTGATGGGGAGAATTTGGACAAAGGATGGAATTAGTGGGAGGGGAAGGGAGAGGAGCAGCTGGGGCTGACAACTGTTACCAAAATGCATCATACATGTGCAAAGAAATCTTGAGAGGCATAGTATTATGCCAGTAAAAAAATCTCCCAAAAAGTCACTTCTAAATATTCAAAACTCTCATAGCTACTTGAATCAATTTGGGAGTATAAAACTCAGTTGGAATGACATCAGTAGGATCGAGCCACTGACTGAGACTCTAAGATTGCATGGGGTTGACTACCTATTCACTCAGGTCAGGTCTTTGATAGAGGGGATTCAGATGAGCATTTATTTGATTTCATTAGCAAGCATTCCATGTACTAAGTTCCCCACCTCCCTCAATTCACTTAGAAACAAGAGAATATCCAGTTCACCCTTTTGCTTATTTTATGGATACTTTGTATCATACCCATCTCCTCCCACCTCTCTGTATTGACAAGAGCCACATGCCCATACAGAGAATTCAACTTCATTAAATATTTAATCAAAACCTGGGATTTCCCTGTCATCGCTACATTCGAAGGACCTCTTACTTTAGGTCCTCATTAGAATTAGATCACGTAAAGCAACCCAGAATGTCCTAAGAGAGCAAAAAGATCTCACTCAGGGGACTTGAGGTGGCAGGGAATACAAGTACTGTGCAGTAGTCATGGGCCACAAGTCACCAACCTCAGAAACATGGTGCAGAGATAAACCTAGGAGGCTTAGTGCCTGTGTCTAACTATGTGCCTGTCATTTATAGTAATGTGACTGAAATGCCCTGCCCCAACCTGTGGATGGTCTGACACTTAGAAGGGACTCCTACATCACTATGAAGCCTTACCTTCTCATTAAATAGCGTTAAGTGACTGAGTAGTAATCAGAGGGCTGGGTGGGATAATCACAGTCATGAAGCTGGCAGCTCCATAGTGCAGGGCAAGAAAACTCTCATCACAGATGTGTCCAAAATGTATACTTACTGTAGTGCTATTCTCCATCCCTGGAGAGTATGAACAGAGGTGACAAATGTGCCTTCATTGGTTTCTTATCTGGAGCCAACACTTAAGGAGCCAAAGTCACTATCATATTTGAAAAAAAGTAAGGTGCCACCCACAAAAGAATGCTTAGAGCTCTCTGGACCCAAAGAGTAAGATCAGAGATGTAGATAAGGGTACTTTAGCAAAGACATACTATTTGGTGTGTGAGTTTTAAGGCAGGAGGAGTTTTAAGGCGTTTTAAGTTATGTGGCCCAGGCTGCCCCACTTTGTAGCTGAGGTTGGCCTTGAACACCTTGTCTTCCACATCTCTCAGTTTCTTCGCTTGCAGACAGATGCCACTACACTTGGAAGCTAGCCACACTGCTAACTGGTGTGAACCGCGATTCTAATGCCCATGTAAAGGTTTATTAGAGCTCTCCGTACAGTGTGGGACTCAGCCCTGTACAGCTGAACCCCTGAGGAGGATTAGAAGACCAGAACACAGAATTTGAATTTCATAGTTGTCTCTATCACACACAGTCAGCCAATTCCAGGTTGCTGGCTTTTCATGATTCAATCTTTCCACAAGAAACTGAGAACTACATTTACTCATACCTACCTTTTTTACTCTTCCTGAAAAACACCAAGAACTTCAGCCATGTCTAGTTCTGCATGGTGGGGACTATGAGATGATGTAAATGCTGATTGCCTTCTCTGTCTCTGGCCCTTGTCACTCGTACATTTCGTCCCATGGGATGACATCAGTTAGTTAAGTATCTTGCAATTGATCAGATTCCCAGGGCAGGTGGTACCCAATCATTACCTGTGTCCCTATTGGTAACTGTTGACATATATTGACTCTTATCATGTATGTAATGCATACATGCCTTGAGTGTACACATATTTAGGAAATAGGTGAAGCTATTCAAATTTCTTAGGTCAACAGTGTACCAAACACTGTGACCTCAACACATCAAGGCATTGGGTAAATCTGTAATCTCACTGGCAGGTAGGGGTGGTGAGAAAGAGAACACAAGTCACAACAGTTTAGTGTTAATTTTTATTTGTTCTCAGTGCTTGCTGAGGCCCCTGCTTGTAGACAGGGAGGTGGCTTTGGACTAAGCCATGTAGGAGAGCCATATGGGGAGTGAGCTGATGAGAGAGGATCTGTGGGAGCCCCCATTCATAGCCAGGGTCACTTTAGAGACTGACCATCCTCTCTTCATTTTGAAACATTTCCTGGAAGTATTTTATTCCATGACAGCAAGCCATAGCTCTTGATAGGCTGTTCTTGTTTATCACATAACAGCTCTAGAGGATCAAGTTCAGTGGTTCTCAACATGTGAGTTATGACTCCTTTTCAGATTCCATAGCAATTTCCCAGCATATCAGGTATTTACATTACAATTCATAACAGTAACAAAATTACATTTAAGAGATAGCAACGAAATAATCAATATGAAGAACTGTATTAAAGTGTAGTAGCATTGGGAGGGTTGAAAACCACTGCCCTAGCCAATCATGAGTTTCTCAGTCAGATGCTTAGACATTCATTGTGGTCTCCATCTCAGAGCTGATACACAAACTCTGTAAATCTGAATCTGGCACATGTTTGTACTGTTCCTACCTGATAGTATTATTTCAGACTTCCTGACACAAAACAGTCAAGTGAAACACAATAAATTCATTTTATCATTGCTTCCATAGTAGTCTCCAAATTACTTGGATTATTGGACCTATTTGAAAGGCCATGGTGTTCACAAGCCCACATTTACAGTATACAAGCACAGGTAAGCAACGTTCTTCCAATTCTGATGTCCCTCTTTCCCCCTCCCACTCATTGAAATGCTTCACTTAATTTTAATATTAAGAAGGTCCATCAGAAATGCTTGTTTCTTAATGTCTTCCAAAAATCAGTAAAATGTACATGTCACCTAAAATCTTCCCGTGACCACCACACCACATTTTTCATACCTAGGCTGTGAGACACATTCAGATATGATATAGTCTGCATACATTGCTGGTGCTGGAAGACATTGTAACGTTCAATGATGTAATATGGTCAACCAGCTGCAAATTCCTTTAGGAGGGCAAAGTAGTCAGACTTTCATTTGTTAGTATATATTTTGAAAATTACCTAAAGATCTAAATGTATAAATAGAAAAAAATGAATTAACTTACTGACATTTTGTGTATCAATAATGATTATAGAAAGAGTAATAATGAAGCAAACAATATTAGCCATGTGTCAGGACCTCTGTGAGAGTAAGTGAGGCACTTTCTAAAGCAAAATATTGTTCTAAGGTCCTCATATGTGGCAAAGCGGTACACTGGAAATAAGAGCTGTACTCTCCTTTTCCCCAACTGGAGGGAGTGAAAAAAAATCCCTGACTTCTTTTTATGTCACTGAAACTATTCAAATGTTCTTTGAAAATGATTTCTCTGCACTGAAATGCCATTAGTGTTTTTAAAACCAGGCTGAATTTAAGGTTATATAGAAATGGAAACTTAATTTGGTGCAGTGAGTCACTACCCTGGAAACAACCTCATCTCATTCCCCACGAATTCACCAGAAAGAACCAAAGGTTTTCCCAGATTGCTGCTATGATATTTGGTGGAAAAAAGCAACAACAGCAGCAGCAGCAGCAGCAGCAGCAGCAGCAGCAACAACAACAACAAAAACAACAAAGAATGGGAAAAGTATCACACATGTAATCAGTGTGGTTTTAGTAATTCTTTAAAAGACAAGAAGGATCAAAGGAGTTTGTTTTTAGGTGTGAAACAGAATGATCAATTAGTAGCATGGACTGTTTCCATAAACAGACTAAATAAGGATATTACCAGGAGGCCCAACATGATTGTTCTATAACCAAGGAGTGACCTGAGCCATCCCTTCTGGGGCGGGGCAGGGGGGGGTGGCTCAGAGAACTTATGTCCTGCTGGTTCCCTTCATGGTTGCTCAGCATGGAAAAAAAAAGGTTTCTGTGAACAATCTATATTTTGGCACAAGTCTGGGGATAGTTAGTAGTGATGACCTTTATATTCGTGACCAAACAGTAAGGTCTTATGCACATGTGTATATGGGTATATGGTATATGCATGTGTTTCATAATGCATTGTGTATGTTTCGAAAGCTGTGTATTGAATGACACAATCCATACATTTAAAATAATAAAGACTTCTTGGGCTTTCTGTTCCTACCTGAGACCTTTTCTTCTCACACCACATTGCCTATTTCACCTCCATATCACACAGTGTTGTTTATTTTATTTAAACTTAACTACCTGGCTATTTTATTTTCAAAAATATAAATGCAGCATGAGGAAGTCTTATAAAGTAATATATTGCCCTGACCTCTCTCCTTCCTCCCCCTTTTACATAAACACTTTAAAATATTTTTCTGTCAACAAATTACATGAATTCCTATTTCCTATTTCCTACTTACTACCTTGAGTACTTGTCACCGCAGAGCAGACTGCCAAGTGTGAAGGCCTCTGGCTGCAGACATCCAGACATGACTCTGGGTTTGGGCCTGTCTCACCAGAAGCAGAGAGAAACACTTGGGAGTGGAGGGATCTGCTCAGTCCATAGTCTTTATTCCAGCTGGGCAAATTTCTGCCACCATTCATACATCTCTTCAAGATTTTGGTGGTCAGAGACTGTTTTAAGGATCTTTTGAAGTCATTGTTTTTGATAGCTGAGTAATATTCCACTGTGTAGATGTGCCACATTTCCTGTATCCATTCTTCTGTTGAAGGACATCTGGGTTCTTTCCAGCTTCTGGCTATTATAAATAAGACTGTTATGAACATAGAGGAGTATGTGTCCTTGTTATATGTTGGAACATCTTTTGGGTATATGCCCTGAAGAGGTATAGCTGGGTCCCCAGGTAGTACTATGTCCACTTTTCTGAGGAACCTCCAGACTGATTTCTAGAGTGGTTATACCAGCTTGTAATCCCACCAACAATGGAGGAATGTTCCTCTTTCTCCACATCCTTGCCAGCATCTGCTGTCACCTGAATTTTTGATTCAGCCATTCTGACTTGTGTGAGGCAGAATCTCAGGGTTGTTTTGACTTGCATTTCCCTGACAACTAAGGAGGTTGAACATTTCCTTAGGTGCTTCTTGACCAGGCCATTAGAAATTCCTCAATTGAGAATTCTTTGTTTAACCCCATACCCCATTTTTAAGAGGGTCATTTGATTCTCTGGAATCTAGTTCTTTGTATATATTGGATATTATCTCTCTATTGGATGTAGGATTGGTAAAGATCTTTTTCCAAGCTGTTTTGTCCTAAGGACAGTGTTCTTTGCCTTATAGAAGCTTTAAAATTTTATCAGGACAAAAATGACTTCATGAAAATCTTACGCAAATGGATGGGACTAGAAAATATCATCTGTAGTGAGGTAACCCAATCACAAAAGAATACATATGATATGCACTCATGATAAGTGGATATTAACCCAAAAGCTCAGAATACCCAAGATACAATTTATAGACCACATGAAGCTCAAGGAAAAGAAAGACCAAATTGTGGATGCTTCGATACTACTTATAAGGGGGAACAAAATACTCACAGGAGTCAAACTGTGGAGCAGGGACTGAAGGAAAGGTCATCCAGAGACTGCCACACATGGGTATCCATCCCACATGCAATCACTAAACCCAGTCACTTTTGCAGATGCCAAGAGGTGCATGCTGACTGGAGCCTGATACAGCTGTATCCTGAGAGGTTCTGCTAGAGCCTGACAAATACAGAGGTGGAACTTGGCAGCTAGCTATTGGACTGAGAATGGGATCCTCAATGGAGGAGTTAGAGAAAGGTAGCTGAGGTAGCTGAGGGTGTTGTAACTCCATAGGAAGAACAACAATATCAACCAACCAGACACCCCAGAGCTCCCAGGGACTAAACCACCAACCAAAGAATGTACATGGACCAACCTATGGCTTCGACCACATATGTAGCAGAGGATGGCCTTGTCAGGCATCAGTGGGCAGAGATGCTGGGGCAGGGATGCAATAGGGAGTGAGTGGGTGAATGGGGGAGTAACCTCATGGAGGCAGGGGGAAGTGAGATAGGATTTAGTGTTTCTGGAGGGGAAACCATGAAGGGGAATGATATTTAAAGTGTAGATAATGAAAATATCCAATAAAAATGGGGAAAAAGGCTCCTTTGACAATGTGTTCAATGGCTAAGTTTATCACCAAGCTTATTAATTTCTCCTGAATCTGTCAGTGTTTAGAAGAGAAGCCTCCTCCAGGTTGACAATGTAACACATTCAATTGAGAACCATTTAAATTTTTATTGATAATTAAGCACCTGACCAACAGAAAGAAGTATAAGCAATGCTCAAAACCACTTTTTTAAAGATAAAAAAAATCTTGTCAAAACTGGAAAGTAGGTAAATGGAGTATGGCATCCCATACCCCAGTCTTCCCAGGAAAGCTTACAAGGATGGACGAGTGTAGCAGAGATAGCCATTAGAGTATCCCTCATTCACCTCATTCTACACTAGGGCCTGGTTATCTTATAAAGTCCAACAACTTGTACCTCTTGATCCCCTCAGAGCTTGGCACTGACCCAAGAATGAATATGCACAAATCCATTCACCTCTGTAGCCCTGCCCCAGACAGGTGGTTCACCAAGCTCTGAGAAAATTACATGCCTGGATAGAATATTCTAGTCTTAATTGAAGTTTTTTAAAAGCATGTTAGCATCTTTATCTCAAGTATATTGTGAACACAACCTTCTGGTACTGTCAGGAAGCAGGGCCCTCGGTAGATTTATAGCCCATCCAGTCTCTAGGTAGCATAAGACTCCAGGCCTGTACATCCTCACCTGCTGCTCAAATGCAGGCAGGCACTTCTTCCACTGCACCATGCAAAGGCAGGGAGGACAGCAGGCGTCTGTCAAGTAGCAGTAGGGATGACACATCTGTGTGCACATCTCACTTGCTCTGGAGACAACCTAGCACACATCAACCACTGAGACTTTAAAGTGAACTCCCCGTGTACTACTCAGTAAGCAGACAACAGTTTGATTCTGGAGATGGATTTGAGGGCTTGTTTTCTGGAAATCTTTGTGACTGCCTGAGTCTTAGCTTGAAGGCTTGCATTCCAGGGCCAGCTCTGGTTCAGATCCAGATATCTGCATATCACTTCCTTTCCTCAAGGTGTCTGCTCTCTGAATCCAATTAGGCCCAGTAGTCAGAAGGCAAAGGAAGGCTCATCTTTGGTGAGTTCAAGGCTAGTCTCATCTACAATGTAAGTTCCAGGTAAGCTAGACTGGTAATGAAACTATCTCAAGAAATAAATGAAATAAATACACTGTACTTTGTTTCTATTTCTACATGAGTGCACGTGATGAGTTTATATATATATATATATATCTATATATATATATGTATATATATATGTCTAACTTGTAGGAATTTGATAAATGTAGCTTGGCAGCTGTGTGTGTATTTGTGTGTGTGTGTGTAATAAATAAATATGATATACACTATATTATATATGCAAATGATATGATTTTCCAAAAGAGATTACTACATAAAGAGGTTAAAAAAGTTATTCAGCATTAACTTCATTACCAACAGTCAAGTAGACAGCTTCTCCACCATCAAGGAAACCATCTGCCCTTACCTGGTACCATAGAAACTAGATCATGAATAATTGACTTGTAGGAAGCTTTGTGTTTTATTATATTTTTCATAATTTAATGAACATATATATTGGTGGATGCTGTTGTTTTGGACTTCTTTGGTGATGCCGTATTGATTTATTTTTACTACACTCATGCGATTCTCTTCCCTTTATATATTTGCTATGTGAAGGTGGAGAATGTTGGGTACCGATGTTATAATGTTTGTCTAGGTCGCTGGATAGAGGCAGGAGGAAATGTGCTCAGGTCAGCCCTTTTTATGCATGGTATTATGTGGGGAGGTTCCACCATGTCCTGTACTTCCTCTTCTGGACCTACCTGCAGGGTCATGCCCACTGGGCATATTTGCTCTCGACATAGAATGTGAAGGCTAAGGGCTGAGGTAACAGCCCAAGAAAAATAACAGTGGAATCTTCATATCTTCATCACCAACTCCTGCCTGGGACACATCTAGTAGATTCTGCTACTGAGCACATTTTCTTTCCTCTTAGTCATTGTTTCTATAGATAGCAAAGGTGCCTGTAGTGACTTTCTGACATTTAGCTTAGCTACTGAAGGGACTTTTTCCTTTTATATTTCCCTGCTGCACAAAGAGAGAGCATTTCCTTGATACAACTTCACTTACAAACCCTAGTTTTCATGTTGTTGAGAAAGAACACAGTTTGAGTTTGAATGAGAATGTTCTGCATAGGCTATGACACTTGGCCACTAGTCAGCGGCACTGTTTAGGAAGGTTTAAGAGTTGTGGCATTGCTGCAAGAAGCGTGTAAGCTCTGAGGTTTAAAAGCTATGCATCATGACCCCTTGACTCTCTCTGCTTGGTACTTGCAGATCAAGATATGAGCCCTCATCTTCTCATTTCTGCTATCATGCCTTCACTCCACCATCATGGACTCTAAACTTCTGGAACCATAAATACAAGTAAACTCTTCTGTATGCTGCCTTAGTCATAAAATTTTATTGTATTAATAGAACAGTAACAAATATTAAAAGTCAATACAAACCTGACCATGATGAGTTTTTTGGATAGGGGTGGTATTCTTCTTCTTCTTCTTCCTCTTCCTCTTCCTCTTCCTCTTCCTCTTCCTCTTCCTCTTCTTCTTCTTCTTCTTCTTATTCTTCTTCTTCTTCTTCTTCTCCTCATCCTCCTCCTCCTTCTCCTCCTCCTCCTCCTCCTCCTCTTCCTCCTCCTCCTCCTCTCCTTCCTCCTCCTCCTTCTTCTTTGATGTGGAGAACTTTGGAAATTTTTACTGGGAAAGTACCTGAGTGCCATGAGTGTGGCTTAGCAATCTAACTTAGTAGGACTTTGGGAGACAATAGTGCTGCAGCTATGTGGTCTGTGGAGGTGCAGCTGAGGAGGGTTCAGAGCAGAAGAATATTAGCAACTTGACTTTCTTGTGATATTTTTGGTAAAAATATTATACCTATTTTCTACCCTTGTCCTAAAAATTTGCCTGAAGCTAAAAGTATAAGTGAAGGACAAATTTCTCTTGTAAAGGAGATTTCAAGAGAGCCTAATATTGACTCTGTCACATGATTATTAGTAATCTCTCTTACACAGGTCTAAATGAAAAAGAGTAAGTAGGGCAGAAAGGAAGCCATAGAGTTTGGAAAGAAAAAGAACATCTGAAGATTTAATATTATACCTGAGGTTTGGGCTGAAAGTGATGCTCAGATTAAGGAGAGACCTAATCTACTCTGAAATAAAGGGAAATGTGCCCTCCAAGCAGGACTCTAACCTAGATGATATTCTAAATTAGAAAAAGAGCATGAGACCTCTGATAAAATAACAACTAATTAAAGCTTATGCAAATGTCATTCAAGGGTCCTGGGGTTCATTGGAATTTGGCAACCCAACTTGGTATTATTGCTGATAGATGTGGCTTTGGACTCATAAAGAATACAAAGAATACAGAGTAAGGGGGTTGTGAATTCTTCTTCCATAGTTTCAGAGAGCTGATGTGACCTGGAAATGTTAGCAAGGGAGTCACCCCAGGAAGGCCCCGGGAGGTCAAGAGGCTCTAAGAAGCCTTTGTGTGAATTGTGGAAAAGAAGCCTGGGTTATATAGTGGACCACACGATTTTGGAGATGCTAAAGATCTGAGACAGCTGCCAAGGCAGACAGTAGAATGAGTCCAGGGAAGAGAGGTTTGTAACACAGTTGGAAACGTGAATTCATTCTCAACCTTTGAGATTCGATGAGGAAACACAAGACCTAGAGTTCCCTGCCTGGGTCTCAATCACGCTTTGTCCATGTATTCATTAATATGTTTCCATTTTACCTTTTGGAATGGAAATGTATGTTCTATGTATCATGAAAGTATGTAATTTGTTTCTTGATTTTATAGGCACTGCAATTAAGAGATTGCCTTGAATCTCAGAAGAGACTTGAACTTTGCCTTTTTTAAGTGTTGAGACTGAACATCTATGGGAACTTTTAAAGTCGGTCTAAATGTATTTCGATTTATGATGCAACCTGGAGGACACGCAGGCCAGGGAATGCGTTGGTTTGATTAAGAATGTTCTTCATAGGGGGTTGGGGATTTAGTTCAATGGTAGAGCGCTTGCCTAGAAAGCACAAGGCCCTGGGTTCGGTCCTCAGCTCCAGGAAAAAAAAAAAGAATGTTCTTCATAGAGTAAGATGTTTGACGATTTGATGATCAGTTGGCAGCACTGTTTGAGGGGCCTAGCCCTGTTAAAGGAAGTATGTCACAGGGAGTGGGCATTGAAGTGTAAAATCCTGCACTGTTCCGGTTTCTCTCCCTGCTCGGTACTTGTGACTCACCATGTGAGCTTCCGGGTTCCTGCTCATGCCACTTGCCTTAGCTCTCTCATCTTGGACTTTTTTACACCCTAGTATCATAAGCACGAATAAATTCTCTTCTCTTTGACTTTTATCACAGCATCAGAAACTTGTCTACCACAGACATGGGTTATCTCCTTTCTAGAAGATCCAGAGAACGCAGAAAACTGCCCACAAACAAGCAACCAGCAGGACCATTTATATATGTTTAGAAGGCTTCTCAGCACAGTGAGAAACCTTCAGGACTTTGGATTTAACTATACATAAGCCCAGTTCCACTCTCACCAAGAAGGATCTCAGAGTCCTCTTTTCTTATTAACTGGAGCTCTCACCAAATGAGGACTGAATACACTGTAGGAAGCTGGAGGCAGGGGCAGAGGTTCACTCTTAGGCTCTCTCAGGGGAGAGTGTGCTCCATCTACTTGTCTCTGGGGTGGGTTGAATTCCTTGCTCAACCCCAGATTGGACTTTCAGCAATCAGCTAATGAGTGCTTAGCCCCCAGGAGCTCAGAAAGTTGTTTCTTGTCTCTTCCCTTGTTGTGTGGTTACTCACGAATATTTATAATGCTGCACACGTGTCATGCTTTGTACTATAGCACATGCACATTAATTAAACTAAGAGAAGTTGAAGTATTATTAAGTTTAGCAATAAAATTATTATTGAATCGTTCCAATCCCAAGGAACCCAATGACTCGATTCTTCTAAACCTAGAGTTCGGTGAAAATTCTCTTGCAAAGTAAAAAAACAAATTCTGACATGCAATAAATATAGGCACAAATGTTAAAATATCAACCATGATGACCACTTGCTCAGGCCAGATAGGAGAAAATTGCCTCTCTACCAGCTGTGACTTGCATCCAAATCCCTAGGCCCCTGCAAAACCCAGAAAGACCTACCAAAAGACATGCTTCTGATTACTCTATAATAAATAACAGATATTTGTTTCCAAAAATTCCAATTTGGCAAACTAACAATGCCTAATTGCTAAAATTACCCCTCCTCTGGATCTTTTAGGGCACTTTATACACAAGCATAGAGGCACATAGCTGTCATTTTTTATTAAACTAGAAAGAACAGTAATTTCTGTGGGCTCTACCAGGGTGTGATTATATTATACCTAACTCTTTTAAACCCAGTCATAGTAAACCAGTTTATATTAATTCAGTCATAGTGCTTATACTCAGCAATATATTTTTAGTTTGTCTTCCTTGACGTTAGACTTTAAAACTTAAAGGTGTTCTTTTTTCATTTTCCTATGTGTTCAATAATAATAATTTTAAAAGAAATTAAATATAACAAGAACCGCTCAAAAGAACACCAGCCACATTTTCTGGGACCTTATTCATATAAACAAAACCAACCATCAAACACTACAAGGAAAGTACAGGTCAGAGAATGCAGCTTGGCCATCATGAAATGAAATAGAAAAGAAATCTAAAGCCAAAGGCACAAGAGCAATTACCCTGAGGAGGAAATGACACCAACGGCCTGTACGACTGTTTGCTCTGAGATGGTAGAAGTCCCCTTACAACAATGTGAGAAAGAGCTACACATGGCTGTAGTTATTCATTGCACATGAAACTCACAGTGGGGCATCTGAGGTAATGTTGGGAAATAGAGGGAATTAGGATTTAATTAAACCCTCCATGTGCCATAGTCAGAAAGCAATGCCCTCCATAGTCACTGACTGGGTCTGAATTGACACCTTCTCTGTTGAGGTATGTATGGAGTTCCACCACGGGGGTTGTTAATTTATTGTCCCACTCTCATTAAGAAAGAGTCTATCCTTGTCATCGTAGTCCCAAGATGCTGGATCAGATACAAAACTACTTTGTGCATTGTGTGATCCTGATAAATGTTTCTAAGTTAAAGTAGAAGTGAGACTAAACCTGCATTTTATTTTAAATAGAATTGTTGAAAAACGGCTTCAATCTGTGTGAAAATGTGTCCCAGAGTACCTACCTGCCTGTAGGATATAAGGATAATAGTCCAACTGTCTTAATTTTCTAAAAGAATGATGTCCTGAATAAAGTTGGAAATATCAGCCAGCTTTTCTGAGACTGGGACAGTGAGTCTAAAAATAGATTATTCCCGTGACTCTATTAAAACAGACCCTCAATGTTGGCAAGGAGGTGGTTAAACAAATTCATGTGGAGGAGGCAAATGAAATTCATGAGAGCTGATGTAATGAACCACGTATTTGTTCTCTCTCATAATTCCCAGGTCAAACTTTTGATCCCCAAGATCATGGCACTAGGGAGTGGAGCCTTTTGGGACGGGATTGAGCCTATGGGTTACTGCCCTGACATGTGGGATTAGTGCCCTGATGAGAGATAACCCAGAGAGTTCTGTCAGCTTCCCATCATCCCCAAGCCAGGGGACTTGGTCTCAGGTCTCTGGTTTCCAGAGCTGTGGGGGATATCTTACCTCATTCTACTGTTTGCCATGTGCAACCTTCAGCAAGGTGCATCCTATATGGATGTGGTTTGCTCTGTATGCGACATCACTAATTTGCTTTGATTTCCTTATCTCCAAGGTTAAGAGACTAAACCTCTACCTGTAGCACAGACACTGGACTGCAACACTTACTTAATAGGGCCAAACATCTTCTGCTGGGGAATACTTCATGTCTTAAAGACTGTGTAGAAGGCTTGACAAAATATCCCAGAGTCTCACTTAAGAGAGGACTTTTCCAAGATTTCTGTTGCTTCATTAAGAATATATGTACACAGTTAACATTTATCCGCACCAACACAGTTTAAGCCTCTTCAATATGATATCCAGTCTTCTCAAGAAAACAAAAAATAAGGCAGAATATACCTTGAAAAACCAAAGGGGGGCTACTAATCACTAAAAATTGCTATTAAAGAATCAACAATAGAGGCTATTAAGGTATGCCATGATTTCTATCACTGGGGTTCTCATACCTCTTGTTCGTATGAGAATGGCTTGCCACTGGATTTCAGTACACAAGAGAAATATGGTGATGGTAACTTACTGCTTATAGCCAGGTATACCAGGCCACACAGGAGACCTGTTGATTATTTTTTTCATTCCTGTGGAATGCCTTCTGCCATTCTGAGGTTCAGTATTGTGATCTCCATTTGATCATGGATGGAATACAAGCACAGGCAGACAACGGTGACACCCTAAGATCCAAATGTGAACCCTCAGTTCTGGAATACCCTAGAGCTAAATTATCCCCCAAACAATGTCATTCCTCTTTGGGGATCAAATACAAGCTGGCTGCCACAAAGTTTGAAAGGCCCTAATCGAAAAGCAAAAGTAAGCCTTGTTCCCAGGACTGTGGAAAAAATGGAGAAAGCCATTGTTTGCTGGATTTCTGAGAAACAATGACAAACAAGAAAACAAACAGGAAAGACAGAGTGACTTCACCACGGGCTCCTGATTTCCACTTGATCCAAGTGTGCAGTAGTCCCATGCTGGTAGAGACTACTCATCTAATGTCTTCAGTGGCTCCCAAGAAAGAGAATGTGTATGTGAGGCCATTACAAAAGCTTCCCTAGATCAGACCATTAACTCTCTTGATTTTATTATATGTAATTCCTCATAGAGATTTTCAGTTATGCATTTGTTCTTTAGACTGATCTCTCACTTATTCCTCAAATTCCATGAAGTGAGGGAGGGGGTAGTAATACAACAATTCTCATACAATTGAAGGAAAATAAAGGAAGCAAAGACTGAGACTGAGTGCACAGTGCCCAGCCTTAAGCATGGAATATTCCCACATGCTCCCAGAGTGGAACACTCGGTTCCCGGATGTTGCTGTTGCTTGCGCAGAGCGAACTTTTACACAAACCTAGATGGAGGAAGTGGATCTCTGTGAGGTAGCACTGTTTTGTTGCAGGCCAATCCTGTTATCTCCCTGTTTCCTGGGTGCCAACATGAGGCCAGCAGATTCCCTACACTTCTGACACACACAACTTTGAGTCAGGTTTTAATGTCTCCCATGCAATAATGGGCTAAAATTGTCAATTTCCTGCAAATCTCTAAAACCATGACCCTAATGCATCCTTCCTTATGTTGCTTCTAGTCTGCTATTCTATTGCAGTAACAAAAAGGGAAGAAACACACAGAGTACCATTGAAAGACAAGCAGAATCTCCTCAGCTCAACAGGATCCCAAAGAACTTGGTTGCTATGGTTTCATGATGTGATGGAAATGCTTAAGGAAGATTCCAAGCAGCAAGGACACCAGTGTCAATAAATTTTCATGTTCAGCATGTATCCCTGCAAGGACCTTGCAATACCATGTAAAGGACACAGGTACCTTTAAGTGGGTGGTTATAAGTGAGTCCCCAAAGAAAACTAGCATCTGTATACATGATTTATATATAACACGTGTGACTGTAACTGGATGGTCCAATCTGGCAGTAGGAAACACCTGCATCCTTGGCTTTGACATCATAGCTTGTCTCATAGACAATGGCTTTTCAAGAGGTAAACAGAATTTCAGAACTATTTTACAAAATACTTGCAATCATACTTCACTGAAGATGATCTTATGAATGCAAACAAACCTTTGACTGAATAGCATCTCATTCGTCACCAGGAAACAACCAAACTCTAGTACTCAATAGAGAAGATCTACCCAACCAATCACCAGATGCTGGTGAGGCCATGGAGCTCTGGGGTTCTCTCAGTACTGCTGGTGAGATAAGCAGTGTCAGACACTATGGGAAATGGTTCTGTGGTTCTTGACAAAGCTAAGAACCAACTTCCTGTAAAATTCTAAACTCTTTCTATTTCCTTGCTAGATTGGGCTGAAACTCATTTACATAATATCTGCTTGAAAACACTTTTAACTGTGTTATTCATAACTGGCAAAAGTAGAAGGACACAAGAGGCACTTGCACAAGGGGATGGTGTAATAACCCTGACACATCCATTTTGGGATTATTACTCCATAAAAGGAGAGGAAAACCATCAAGGCTCAGGAAACATGGGCCAAATGCTTCTTAGGAGGCTGAGGTCTGTCCATGTGAGTCATAACACAGTGGAAAACACAAAAGTAGAAGTTAATGAAAACTTCATTTTCTGTCACAAGAAAAATTAATTTCAGTCACCTCAGGGTAGATAAAATTGACGAATTTTCATTTTTAACCAGATCTTCTAACTGTGACACCTTATAATAACACTTCACATGAATTGTCTCTATTTTCTCTTTAAAGGAGGAAACTGGTAAATGCAACCACAGCCAGTAGTAATTATTTATTTTATTTAGGTGTACTCAATAAATAATGATGACCTTGGGATTATTATTAACCAAATTATAGGTAAATGAAGTCTGTTATAGATATTTGAAAATAAGGCAAGTACCCTCTCCACATGGATCTGTGTGATGTGAAACTCATTTCCATCCGGTTCTTAATCCCATGCAAGGCACGTGGTAATTTCCTTCATTTGTTGCCAGTGGTATGAGCTTTGTTATTGAGAGCATGCTTGAAAAATACACTTTTCATTTATCGTGAGTCTGGGCTATCAATTAGATAGGAGAAACTGTCACAGCCAGTGAAGACTCTTATTAAAAATTGATTTTAGTCTAGTTAAGGCACAATACTCAACTCCAGTCTCAAGATCAAAGTTGTGTCAGGATGAAGGCCAAAGGGAAAGCGATCAATATCAAATGCATCAGCACTGAGGTTAATATATCTGCTTACAAAGCAGGCAGAACAGTCTGTACTAAGAAAGGAGCCAGCTTCGCTCTGTACAAAGACTAGAATGTTAAGAGGGCAGCACTAATGATTCTTGGCTCCAAACACTAGTCACTCTAATCCCACGTGTGATGTGTAAATACACAGAAGCTCACAAGTATTTAAATGGCTGTGATTGGTCACCTCCAATGTGGATTTTTAGTATGTATTCTAGAGATACTACAAAGTGTTTTTAAGTGTGTATGTCTGTATGTGTGTTTTTGTTTTATTTTGTTGTTGTTGCTTTCTTTTTTTTTCTTGTTTTGCTTTTTATTTTTCCCTAAACTCTACAGTGCTACCATTCTTCACCAATTCTCAGTGTGTCATGTGCTTACATGTGCACACATATATAATCAAATGGATATGTTATATGTTAAAGTGTGCTTTCTACAAACAAATATGGTGTCCCTAAACTTCAGTATCCCACCCGTTATGTGCTTTTAATGTGTTTTTCTGAATTGAACGGGTCTTCAAAAAGCAAATACTATTCCCACTGAAAGCAGAAATTCAGTCATCAAGACTCAGATCCAGGAAGAAATCCCAAAGAAGATGGGGGAGGCAACTGCACTGACGTTTCTGTAGATCAAGAACTACGAAGAATGGCTGGCTGCAGATAGCAGCTGGAACAGGACCAAGAATGGTCAGAGCAAGGTGTGTTGGTACTGGTATTGCAGCTCAGTGTAACACTTGGCCTCCACGAACATGGAGAAGAAACTCCCTACTCAAGCCTTGTTAAGCCTACTCATTTTACTATTAAGGAAGGAAAGAAGAAAGAAGGAAGGAAGGGAAGGTAGGAAGGAAGGAAGGAAAAGAGAGAAAG
This sequence comes from Rattus norvegicus, assembly GCF_021556685.1. NCBI lineage: Eukaryota > Metazoa > Chordata > Mammalia > Rodentia > Muridae > Rattus > Rattus norvegicus. Next base: position 80,737,488 of record NC_141549.1, on the reverse strand, counting down.
AAATTTGGTTGGCTATCTGTTCCAAGAACCCAGTCTGTGGCCCTAACCATGGTAGCCTAAGGCATGAGTGTTATCTCTTTCTATGCCATTCTCTTCAGTTTACTCCTGTGCTCTATTATTTAGTTGTATATTTTGAGATCCTTTGAAGTAACAGTTCTCAGGTGTCAGCAAATTCTGATGCTGTCACACCCAGAGAATCTCAGAGGGCATTTTCTACATGAGCAGTCTGTAGGAGCTGTTACTGAAGTGTACAGGGAAGATCCCACTTACGAATGGCTCCCTCTCACATAGGGCAGGCACCTATTGCTGTTACGGAATCTTGGCATCCAAATTCACTTTCCTTTTCACATACATTTTCTTAACTGTCTACCTTAGCAAATTTTTTTTCCTGTTCCTTCCAAATCATCTCTTTTCTATTCAAGAACATGCTTGTGTATGCAAAATATAGTGCAGCACACAGAGCTAGATATTTCCAACTTACATGAAATAGATGTGTCATGATAACCAAATCACATTTTATCCATTTTGCCCCCTCCAGCTCTCCTGTCAGCTTCAGGTAAGATGAGTTCTCCATGAAGAAAATTACTAACCCCAACCTGATGTAGACTCTGAGTAGACCTCTGGCAATTGAGTCCAATTCAGTCCTATGCAGACACCAAGTTTACCCTTAACTGGCATTATTTGTCTACCTAAATGTAACAGTCCCACCTCTGCCATATTCCAAGGCCTAAGTGGCAGAACAATTCTGTGGCACTATACTATGAGGGGAGAGTTTAAACTTATAGAGGTCCTAACTATTTAAAATTTGTAATAAAAAGGCAACTTTGATTCTATGTGTACATCTGAGGCTGGGGTCTGGTAGAGTGAATAGTACAGCAGGCAGACATCAGATTCCTGCACCATCCATCATGATAGGCAGAACCAGGTTTGCATAGCAGAAAAGTGCAGATAGCGACCAGAATCTTTTGTCATCAGAGAGGAGGGGTAAGACCCAGAACATTCTTTGGAAGGTAGTAAGAAGAAACATGTGTGACCTCCTCCTGGAACTCCTGTGCCTGCTTCCCTTGTAAGCTCTGCTGTTATTGCATAAAATTGCCATCTGTCCGCTCTGAGCCAACCCCCTACAGGTGCCTCTCTGACACAACACATCCAGCACCAGTACTCAGTCATCAGCTGGTTAGATGTGGAAGCTGCTTGCTGGAACATTTTGAAAGAATGTCTTAGGATCTGAGATGGAGACTTCTGATGAGTAATTATGATCTACAAAAATGAGTTCACAGGCTTGTTATATCTAACTGCACCTTCCCTGGGCTTTCCAGACCATTTAATGCTTGTTTCATGAAGCAAAGAACAGAGGGATGGGGTCAGAATAAGCCTACAAATTATAACTTACAAAGAGAGTCTCAGATAGGAAGAGGAACAGAGACTGAAAAGAAGGAATATTTAAGCAAAGAAAAAAGAAACCATCTTTTCTCTCTTCTGCTTCTATGAGAGTCATAGATGGAATCATTGGTATCTGAGTAGTTCTGACACATGTCAAATGCCCTTGGCTCAATAGCTTCTAAATTCCCTTTAAATAATTCCAGGCCACAGTATCCTCCACCTTCACTTGACCTCCATCATAGTCCTGTACTCAAACTTCTTCAAAATTCATCTCCATGATGAGCCTGCGTGTTACTACTTCTTAGTGATTCAAACCAAGAGATTATGAAACTGAATGTCCACTCCTTGACAGAGAGGATCTATTCATACAGCCAATCGCTAGATTGGAGCTGCAAAAAAAGTCTTCTTTAATAAATAACATCTAGGATGACATTTGGAGGAGAATATCAAGTGCCTTTCAATTTACACACACAGTATTCAGGCTCAATTGTTTTTCACAGTTATAAGGAATACTGGCTCTTCAGTCTCCTTTTCTCTTACACCATGCAGCATGCAAAGGAGCTTGACTGAAGATGCTGGACGCCATTGAAGATGAAGCTGTGGGGAAGAGTTGTGGTTGTGTAGGCATTTGGGTGAAGGCAAGTGAGAGTAGAAACCAAAGCCCTGGAGAGATTACCATACTGTAGTGTTAATTGTCTGAGGCTCAGCAGACCTATAGGAGAAAACACAGTTGTCTAAAGTTACTGGTGAGAAATTTCCATCCTCATGGAGAACCGGAAGTCTACAGGGTCAACAGCACAAGAACTTCAGAAGCCCTCATGTGTCCAGATTCCAACAGAGTCATCTAGCCTTTCGACATTACAATAGTTTTATCTGTGAGGTTTGTGCTAGAGAACCATACAATATAATTTAATAAACTTCATCCCCCAAATCTCATAATGTTTTATGAGAGGTGAATATCTGTGTTGCGCTGCATTCATAACTATCCTTGGCCTCTTGATGCTCTGAACTACAAAACTTGTGGGCTTGCCTGTTAGAGGGATGAGGTAAGTAAGGTCCATGCATTATAACGTTGTATACTAAAGTCCCGGTGAGAAATCTCCTTGGGTCATTTTACCCTGAGATATATGTAGCATCAAGAACTGAAGGGATGTATTTTTTTCCTCCTTGAGAGGGAGTGAGCTACTGAAGTGATGGAACGAGATAATCATGGTCTCCCAGTTGGCAATGCTTGCCTCAGGCAAGGCACACAGGCTGGGTAATGACTCACAGAGTGAATACTTCTCTGGAGCTCATCAGACCCATTTGCAGGTGAGGTGATGTTGTATTTGATATAAAATGCATGCACAGGTAGTATAATCTTATATTCATATTTATATGATTTCCTATAGCATGTAAATTCTATTTATATTTTGAACATATCATGGTTTTGTTATTAGTGCATATTTAAACTACTTTGATTTAAGATAAAATGTGAAAGGCAATTTTAATTATTTTTCAAATTAGTTTTAAGTTTTATTAAATAGATCATGGCAAGGCAGATAACAGGGAAATTTTTACATTCTAATATAGAAAAAAATCCACTTTCAAACTCTAAAATCAAAATCCTGTTGGGTCTTGCCTAACACTACTTCTTACCTTAGCATAAAGATACCTCAGTTTAACTTGATTGATGTATTAAAGTGACATAACAATAGGTATGTTTCATCCAATCATAGGCTGTCTATAATTGGAATCATGTTTAAATAAAAAAGACAGCATCATCTCTCCAACTAAGGCTGTTCTACTTCTAGGTCTTCTAGGTACCATTCTCCTTTTCTTCAGCTAGAGACCTTTTAATTTGCCCTCTTATTTAATGGAGAATTCTGCACTGTTTGGTTCAGACGCTGTCTGATGATAGACTCACTTACAAAGCAAAGTAAGACATACAAAGACCTGTTATGGTTTTTGACATTTTAACAATGTAACATGGAGTGCTATAGCTTTTGTTTGAGTTATACTCCAAAATTCATATGTTGAAGGCTTGGTTCCTACTTGTGCACTGTGCACAGTGGTACATTCTTTAAGAATCTGAGCTCAGCAGAAGGAAATCATATATTTGGAGTGCCCTTGAAGGGAGCTTGTAGAACCCTATGTTTCCTCTCCATATCTATCTATCTATCTATCTATCTATCTATCTATCTATCTATCTATCTATCTATCTAATCTATTTGCCTATCTTTCTGTCTATTAGCTCTCTGTCTTTGTTCTGTATTCTAGCTTCAATGAGGTAATCTATTTCCTCTGGTATACACACAGCCCCAAGGCAATAGGATCAGCTTATTATGGTTGAAGCACCACAAACCAAACCCTAGGCCAAAATAAGCCCTTTCTCTTCATAAATTATTTAACTCATGCATTTTATTACAATAACAAAAAGTTGACCAACAGATTGAATCTAAGGTAAGCTTTTTATATAACTTTTATATCATTTTATGTAGAGGGAATTCATTTACTGCATACTTGCATTCACAAAGATGCAGCCCTAATTCAAAGGACAGCATAGATAATAAATGACCAACCAGGGACTGATACTCAACACCTGCTAGTGACCAGTGCCTGCTGGGCTGAAATCCTTATTACATTCACACTTGAAGAAAAAATTCCATAGGAAAATGACCTTAGCTAATCCACATTAACTCTATGATAGAGTCTTCAAAAAAGTCCTTGAGGCAGATTTGACCTTCACTTTATAGATGAGAAACCTGACCTGTCTGTCTACCACTTTGATCTCACAACTATACAAAGTGAATCTGAATGGAAACATATGTAATACTTCAGAAAGTCCAGAACAAAATGATATTCTCTTCCATTTCAATACACAGTGCAAACACATCAACCAAAATAACCCTAAGAAGGATCTACATACATCAATCAAGGAGCCTAGGATTGCAGTGGGATCTTCAGGTGTTCTTCAGGTCCTATAGGATGGATACATTTCTTCATATCCAAAAGGGGAAAAATAAAAACTAAAGAGAAGCCTCAAACATTGAGCCAAAGAAATAACAGATAGCCATGTACCTGGGGCATGATATGAAGGAGAATGTTAAGAATACCTAAGCACAGTAAAGAACATCACCACTGATGTTTAGAAAGTTAAAGAAACAATGATAGAAATATAAAGAAGTCACTATTGTAAAGGACAAGCCAATGAATAAGATACACACAAAAAAAATCAAGAATGAGTCCTAATTTAGAGAGGGGTGAGAGAGTCTCAAGAAGAAGGTATGGTTTTCAGAACACGAGAGTGTGTAGGTGGGGTGATGTGAGCATTCCCAGGCATGGAGTGAGTAGGCTGCTCTGTCCAGAGGCAGATCCTTTGTGCACACGTGTGTCTCACCTTATGAAGAACTAGTCTGCAGCTTAGCCCTGGCAAGCTGGAGCTGGGGCTGAGCTTAAGGAGCCCCCTGATCAACGAATTTTACTATGATGAAACAAGCTGTGAGATACAAGAGCAATAATGAAGAGATAATTTCATGAAGATGAATCTACAGACTTTATTAATTCCTTGTACTTTTTTCTTATTATTCTATCAGAAAAACAATATTTACAAATCTCAGAATTCAGTACATAGCTTTAGTAAGGAAAACGGAGTTATTATGATTTAAGAGAAATGCTAAAGATATAAGAGGATATTTTTAGTTTTCCATATAATATCCACTCTTGGGATAGATGCTAACTTATAACCAACTTATGATCAAGCAACTTATAGGAGGACAAGTCTTACTCTATGTACAATCAATTCACAGCCCATAATCAAGGGAAGTCAAACCAGTAACGGAACTAGTAAATATGAAGGGATGATTCTCTCTCTCCATTCTTTCCTTAACCTTTTCTTCTAACTTCCTTTCACAACTCAGACCCAACCCCTAGGCATAAGGCCACCTATACAGGTCTGGGCATTCCTATCTTAATCAATAATTCCTCAAGACAATCTCCTACAGACATGATCGCAGACCAAGCCCGAGCTATTCTTTAATCGCAGTTCTTTCTTCCTGTCTGACTCTAGGTTGTAATAAGTTGACTATAAAATAAACTCACAAGGGAACTGAATCCCTTCTCAACTTGACATACAATAACATCACTGCTATTCTATAACGTTTCCATTTTTATTTGTTCCCAAGATCTCATGTTAAGTTCACATCATGTTACTAAGTGCAGCACAACAAATCCCAAATTCTTTACAAAAGTCAACAATACTTCAAAGATTCAATGTCTCATTGAGAAGCCAAAGTCTCTCAAATGTGGACTCCTGTAAAATCAGAAACATGTTATAACCCTTTCTATTCTTAAAGAGAAAAAAACATGGCATAAAACAATCACATTTATTATTATTATTATTATTATTATTATTATTAATGATTCATGCAGTTTAGATCAATGTCTGAGATTTTCAGTTCTAGAGCTCCAAATTACTTTGGCTGTCCCACCACTCGGGTTTTGACTTTTGCAGGGTACATGATTGGCTCACAGGCTCACAACTCCACTCCACATGTACTGCTGTTCCTGGCAGATATCTCATGGGATTGAATTCCCTGAAGTATGTATTGAAAATGAGGCTGTGTTTTCACTAACACCCAGTCAGGGTCTCACTGGAGAGATTCCAACCCTGACACGTGGTGCCACGTCTCAGCAGTTCCCATAATTCCTTCATGCCTTCAAACATGACAAGAACAGTATTATCTATGCTTTCTTAAGTTCTTCTGTTGCATACATAGCACTGATCCCTTTGAACCAGAGTTTCTGAGTATGGATTCAGAAAAATAGTTTCCCTCAAGCCCAGTGAATCACAAAAGTTTATACCTCTGTCTTGCTGGATTCTTATTATACCCACCTGAATTTTAAGTCCACTGCCATCATCCATTGCCCTGGTAAAGCAAGGGTTCTGGTGTCTTGTTACTCACAACTGATTCGTTAGTCCCAGATACCCAGCAAGCAGATTCCTATTCCAAACCAATACACAAGTGGGTTCCACAGAGTCTTTTCATTCCTCTTGAAATTTGCAAGCCAGGTCTCCAATGCCTGCACTTCTCTTAGTATTATTGTTAGCCAATTCTCCACAGAACAGTCTGTTCATTTCTGAACACTCAAAGGATTTTCTAGCCAAATGCTCCAAAATCTTCTGTTTTCCTCCCAGAGAACAACTCAAAGCATCAAGCGTACATGGGCAGATCCATCACAGAAACACTTCCCTCGTGGTGGCAGTTTCTGTTCTAGTTGGTTTCTGTTGCTGTGATAAACATCATAACCAAAAGCCACTCATTGTGGCAAAACATTTATTTCAGCTTATAATTCTAAATCACAAAGCCCATTATTAGAGGTAGTCATGGCATGAACTCAAGTAGGAGTTGAATCAGGAACCACAGACGAATGCTGTTTACTGGCTTATTACTCTGGCTTTTCTTATACAGCTGAGTCCCAACTGCCCAGGAATGATGTCCTTCACAATGAGCGGGACCTTCCTACATCAAACATCAATTAAAACGACTTTTCACAGGATACTCTGCTGGAGGAAATTTGTTCATGTGAGACTCTCTCTTCATCATTGACTTTAAATTGTGTCCAGTTGTAAGTAACTAAACAAAAGGATGCATATGTACATACACATAGACTTACACATGTATATATATACACACATATATGTATATGTATATATATGTATATGTATATATATATGATATGGATACCATTCTGAGAAATTAGTACTATATAATGAGAAACTAATATTAAGCTGCTAATAGGACAAGTACTTGAAACTAATGAATTGTTGCATCACCTATAAATGAATACAATGACACAATGTTATTAAATCACCAAACTCCTTCTATGTCGATTTAAACATGCATATCTCATTAATGAGACCTTCCATGTCATCGAATTCTCATTCAAAGACACAGATGATTGTTAGACTACTCAGTAGTGTATTTTCTTTGATAGAAACAGAGGGAAGAGTGCACTAGAGATCGTGTGTTGTCTTCCTAGACACAACAAAGGGATTGCTAGTTTCCTCATGAGAGGTCTGGGTTTCTGTTGTGATCTGTTTCTGACTGTGAGTTAGGGATCACAATTCTAAAGATATTTTTGGAAAGGACTGGAAATGTGAGAGGTGTTGTGGGGGGGTGCGTACGGGGAGCTGTTGCCTGGAGACTTTCATCAATCTGTGTGTGGAGGAGCCTTGCTGCCTCCACTCCTGCTAGATAAATGTTTTTGCAGCCATTGGTCTTTTATGATGTGAGTATCATTATCCTTTGAGTTATGGTCACTGAGAGGTTGATGATGTCTAAATGGATGTTATTAGTATTTGTCTGGAGCAACCGCTCTGGGTTATGCTATCTGGGGCCATAGTCCAGGAAGAATAAAAAGGATAGGAGAGGAGAGAAGATTGAAGAAAAAAGCACAGCCTTGTAGAGTATCGCTGTGCCACAGGCAAGGCTGCTGACTGTGAGTTCATCAACTCAGTGATTCGGGAGTACAGTGTCTAAAACATGAAAAATTTGCTTTGTTTAAACTAAGCATAAAGGCCCTTATCTCATTCACAGCGATATTTCATTAGGCACTATTTAAACAATTGTGCTGGATAACACAACATTATCAAAAGAGAGAGCTTCAAAGGCAAAAGGCTGGCAAATTTCACGGATACTCCCATGTCAACAGAAACTCTCTTGAATGGTTCATCTGTGTCTAGAGGTATAATTAATTAAAATGCATTTTAATAAGGCAAATGCAAGATCCAGACTCCTAACTCCTCAGCTTAATAAGTAGAATGTGTTCATGAACTACTTGTTTAACTATGTCTGCCTAGGCCTCTTAAATTTCTACACTTATCTACCTCTAAATGCCTAATTTAAGATTATACATGATGAAAATAATGCTACAGTCACTCCTATAGTAGTCACCATTCCAAAGAACAAAAACATTTATGACCGTGGCAGAAATATCAGATGTAGAAGGCCAAAGTTCTGTGCTTAAACACTTGGAAAAATAATCCATCACCTGGGTTCCTATAACTTAGTTATAAAGTGCTCAGAGCAGTTACAGGCCTGAGCTGATTGTTATGAAGAAAGGGAGTGAAAGAGAAAAAGAGAGGAAGGAAAAGATGGAGGAAGAAAGGTGAAAGGAAGTAGAATAGGGGAAAGGAGAGGAGAGAGAGAGAGGATAGAGTAGGTGAGAGGAGGTGACAAGAGGGAGAGGAGAGGAGAGGAAGGGAAAGGAGAGAAGAGGAAGGGAGAGGAGGGAGTAGAATGGGGAGGGGAGAAAAGGAAAGAGAAAGGAGGAATTCTGCTCAAATAACAGAACTAATGGAAGTGCTTGCTCTGGAGTCACTGCAACACAGTTACATTGTGAATCTGTATACACCAACTTGGGCATCCCCCTGATACCATTTCAGGAAAAGATAGCCAATGTTTTCTCCAAATTCTCAAGTCATTCTGTTTGTCCCTGTTTCTCCCCCATGTTGTTTTGCACATAGGCATTTTGTGTATCCCAGTATGACATTGAATTTCCTATAGAGCAAAAGATTACCTTTCCTTTTGGGTTGTTCTCTCCTTCTGAATGCTAGGATCACAAACTAACACATGTTGGACTGGTATGTTGTGCTAGGTATATAAGCCATTCCTCCCTGCATCCTAAGCATGAACTCCAACAGAGCCACACCACAGACCTCATCTCAACTATTGTTGACCATGTGCTTCAAATTCTACCCAGTTCTCCTCAGTCAACTGTCTCCTCCCTGCACAGCCCTCTCATAACCAATGACTCCTCACAAGGTTGCTAGGAGCAAGGTTGTTCTAGGATGCTAAGGTTAAGACCATAGATTCTGCATGGTTTCTTCATGTCAACCAAAGTGAATTCCATGAGTTAGATTTATTTACTGTGAACCAGTCGACCCCAGCATCCATCAAAACATACTATATAATAGCTATTTAATTATTACTTTAGTGATGAGATCAACAGTAAACAAAAACCAGCCTAACCAATTCCCTGTGGCCCTGGTTAACCTCCTTACTCTTGTGGCAAATAGATTTCTAAATGGTTAAAGAAGAGGGGATAAGACCACCTTGGGATCAATATAATCTGTTATGGGGAACAAAAATAATAAAATTATCATCATTGAAACTTCAATAAAAATGTGCTTTCTTTAAAAAGTATAGTTCATTATATCAAAGCCACTAAAGTGGCAGTGATTGTGAATTTGGAATGCATAAATCTACATATAATAGACACACTTTCTGCACTAAGAGTCCTCTGGCATGCATAATCTCTCTGAGATAGCAATTCTTCCCTCCGTGCACAAATCCCTTGTGCCTATTATCACTGGCTGTGCTGATGCAGGAACTGGCTACCTTGCAAGTAAGATGATAAAGATTGGAAAATCTATTTAATAAATTGAATGGCTACTATCTAAAATTTCTTATCCTCTGTTATTATACAAGTATTTAGCTGTGGGTGGGACTGTCAGCTAATACAATGAAAAGAAAATACATTTATATTCCAGACATATTTTCCAATATGCCCAAGGCCTTGAATATGTACTCAACTATTGGGAGAACAATAGTGGAGGTTACAGACAAAATGGGGAATCAGATAAAGCATGCCTGCAAACTTATAGCACCACAGTAGTGTCAATCAGTGGCCTCATCTACCCATACTTATTTTAAGTCTATTTTACAACAGAATGGTCTTGGCAGAATTCATCTCTATAACTTCAATAGAAGTTGAGCCAACAACTGGTTACCAGTGTAGCCATAACCCAAACCCTACTTCTTGATGTACATGACAAATGTTTAAAGAAAAGATCCCTTGGAAGTTCCTGTGCACTCTAGTTCATAAGACCCAAGATATATGTGAACCTGCCATATTTAATAGATGAAGAGTGAGAGTTCTGGTGCATGTGGTGGGAACCCAGAGACTTATGAAGAAAGAACATACATGGAATAAGACAGATGCCACAGGGCTTATGGCAGCTGAACTATCAACAGCTAGCGCTCACTTCTATATATTTGTTGAGGGGAAAACTTGGAAGCGGAGCAAACACGGATGGCTTCCTTTAAATATCTTTCATCAAATCAGTGAGCCATTGTGCTCTGGAACATATAAGAAAGAAAATAACAATAAGCATTATATTTTAAAGGGGGAAATTAAGGTTGGCAGGGTGAAATCCTCCATTAAGAGCAATCATAGCTGAGCTTAATAACCAGAAAGCTAGTAAGATAGAGATAACACATGTTTAAATTCCTAACTCTGGTACACCAGAATAGAAAATCTCTGGAGCTCTCTGACTGGTGTCTCTGGTTGGCCAACTAGTCAAGCCTATTTAATGACTTACAGGTCACTCTCTCAAAAGGAAGGTCCACAGTGCTTGAGGGACCATACCTGAAGTTGGCCTCTGGCCTACACACATACACACTCAAATGAACATGCAACACACACACACACACACACACACACACACACACACATTTATATATATAGATATTCGTGCATACATATAAAATTAGAAAAATAATATAAAAGTAAATTAAATTATCATTGAGATAAAAAAGAAACAGCTCACAGGCCCTTGGACTGGCCCTGCTGGGGTAGGTAGATGGTAAATAAACTCAAAACAGAATCTGTAGGCAGACTATATGAAGGTTCACTTGGTGACAGGTTGTCATCTCTACTATGCAACATCATTATTTTGTATAACATTTTCGGATCTGATTATCATTGAATATGAAGTAGGAGGGTTGACACCATTCTGCTGGCAAACCTATTCCTTTCATGTGCACAGAGGTGCTGTGCTGGCTTCTCTATGTTTTACAAAGTACTGAGGGCCAGAGCAAATTTCATCTCTATTGAGTTGAGTCTGGAGGGTTTGTAAAGGAGTCCTCTGGGTAAAACTTAACCTGAATCCAGAACCGGTGTGTCTTATCTGATATAAGCTCAGGTTTAAGGTATAAAGTAAGAGACCTCACAAACATCAAGACTGCCATTGTCCATTCAATATCACCACTCCCTCCCTCATGCCCAGGTGCCCTCTGATGTACTGTAGAAATAATATAGCCTTTGAAGAACTGAAACCTATGGAGAAATCCCTGGTTCACTAATAGCACATGGAGGAGGCAATTTCCAACCAATTAAATACTAACCAGGAACCTATAAGAGTAGAGGACAAGTTGTTCTCGTGTCTCTGTTTATTTTTCAGTGGTCAAATGGCTGCTATTCTGTTTCTCTTGCCCACAAATGTTCCTACAGCCACATTCTATTAGTTCAATGTAAGAGTACAGCCCAGGTGTGGGTAGGCTATGTCACCCTGCTTGTAGGAGATACTTTAAGTGCGTCAGGCTGTGTGTGCCCTGGCTCAATGTGGCTCCCAGAGTGTGTTCTTCTCATTAGTCTCATAGAACAGCTGCGTGTTCACTTCATAGTGAGGTCGAACTATAGAACCATACATCTCGTAAATTAAGACATATACTGTGCCTAGTATTCAGAAAAATAATCTCATGAAGTAAATAAGTGTGAATTATTTTACTTGTGTCTCCTGAGTAGAATTTCTCCCTCTAAAATACACAAATGGAGATAACCCAATATATTTGTTAATAAGAAAATGTGAAAAAAAACTATTTGTATCATATTTTGAAAGCTTCTTTATATAAATAATATTTCTAGCAATGTGATTGCTACATATCTTACGGGGCAAAAATATTTGAGAAGTTTCAAATTATTCTCTCTCATGCCTAATTGCTATGATAAAATATCTGACAAATGTGAGGTTAAGAGAAAGGAATGCTTCCCATTGGCAGACAGTCTACCATGGCAATAAGCCACGGTGGCTAATGCACGGTATACATGGTCTCTTTGGTTTGGTAGTCAGAAAACAGAGAGCTGAAGGATGGTGCTTGGATCACTTCCCTCTTTTTCATTTGGTCAAGGACTCTAGCTAACAGGACGGTGCTACCCCATAGTTAGGGTGGATCTAATTGCATCATAACACAACCTAGGCAGTCCCTCAGACATTCAACAAGAATTCATTCTTGTGTGATCCTAGACCCTGGTAAGTTGACAACTGATATTGACCATCACCAAGTCTCTCCCACGACAACCTAAATGTACCATATTTAGCCATAATCATTAGAAGATGAACATGGAGATATGAGAGTGAAGACTTTGGAAAGGAAGACAGAACGAAGCCTTACCTGTCTCCAGACAAGAATGGAATGGTTTTAATAAATCATTTTCTGGAGACTGGGAACATTCTAGAAAACAATATGCAACGGTAGATCTAGGAGTGTGTCATGGTTTCTTTGTCCAGGTCTGCAGTGCATGTCATTTGTCAATGGCTGTCTCTGACAATGCTTTGATGAATACTTTCCTCCACCCTGTGCCTTCCTTATTGAGGCTGTGGACCAGGTGATGTGTGTAATGCCTTCTAGAAGGCCTTGCAATTGAGATATAGAACTTCTAATTAGTCTAAACACTGGTACTAATGATTCTGATTATTTTTATATACATGTAGTTGTGCCAACTTTCAAAGAACCCATCTAAATACCAATGAACTATAAATAAATCACATTCCAGATTATACTTTTTCCTTTTTAAGCAAAGTCATTTTTATGAGTTTTGGTGATGAATTATACTGCCCATCAAAGAGATGAAAAGAAAGAACTCAGCTAGATTTTCTAAGTGAGTCAGGGGTGTGGTGGCCTACTTCTAGCACCCCCTTGAATAAGTGATCTTTGATCACAGGCAGCTGGTCCTGTGCTGGAACAGATTTTTAGCTTCTTCACACAGAGTCAGATGTCTTTAAATGTAAAGATGTAAAACAGTCATAAATTATTTCAGTGCAATGTCAAAACAGTGAGTCACGCTATGGCAACTATTTAAAAATATTAACTTTCACTTTCTATCAGGAATGCCAACTCTCTGGTAGGTTTTTCTAGCATGCTGCCTTGGTGCAAATACCAACATAGGATAGGGGGTAAAGGGTAAATTTCTCTGGCGTTGTCCTGGGACTGAGCCATATGAAGCAGAATGAATGTATAGACCTTGCTTCCTCCCCATCGCTTACCTGCTAAGTGAGCTCATAGAAAAGTTCAGAGCCCTTCCCCAACAATACTGCTGAGGTCTAATAGAGAGAAGAAGGTTCTAGATTGTTTCAGCAGGATACAGCTAAGGGAGCATCCCTGCATCCATCTCGTTAGAAGGGCCAGTGTCCAAAATGGGAAATAATAGGAAAAGAAAGAGAAAAATAGAGAAAATAAACTATAAGAAATAAAATAAAAGCATCCAATAGAAACCACGACACGTGATTAAAATACTTTATAAGGAATACAGCAGTGTGTGTTCATATGCACATTCAGCTTCTGTAGTAGGATGGTGGACAGTGCAGCCACAGGTCACTTTCATAAACTGTGATAAAGCCATCTGAACATAGAAGGGACCTTGGCTGCTGAAAAACAAAACATAAACAAATCAAAACAACCAACTGTCACTTGGGACAAACCATGGCAACCCTACTAACATGTAATCATCAGTGAGTAAAGGTGCTGTATAGGCTTCCTGAAGACTCCTTGACCCTGACCAGCCACATCCAACATGTCACCTCATTATCATCCAAAAGTCACTTTAAGTTGCCCTTAAACATTAAGATGCTGGGTAGAGGTGCCTGCCTTCTTCCCAGATGTGTGTGCTATGAAGAGACCCTAAGGACAAGACTCCCAGACATTCCACACAGCCGTTGAGCAGCTATGCTTACATGTTTGAAAAAAAAACAACAAAGAATCAAAACAAAACATACACATACTGTGGTGTGTGTGTGTGTGTGTGTGTGTGTGTGTGTGTGTGTGTGTGTGTGTGTGTGGTGTGCCAATGCAAAACACCCAGCATGACAAAAACCTAAAAAACATCTAAGCCAAATACACTCAGCCTTAGCTCAAGGGCAAGGGAGTAGCTTCTATTCCATACCTCCACCTCATAGGAGAGTATCCTTAGTCAACACCTCACTGGGTGCCTGCCTGCCACATATGGATTTGTATGTGCTCTCTCCTCCCCCCTTTCCCTGTGTTCCCTCCTCCCCATTTCTCCCTCCCCTTCTTCCTTTCTCCCTCCCCTTTCCTCTTCTCTTCCTTTACTCAAAATTGACAGATTTTATGGCTAACCTTTTGCAGTGCTCTGCACCACCTGCAGCTGCTTCTTATCTTGCCTTTAAGCTTTCCATCTCTTAGAAGTCCCCACCCCCACACCCCACCCCCAGCCTGTCAGGCATGCTTCTGTTGCTCAGCTTCAGGTAGAGACGGAATACCAACGTAAAGTTTAACCAATCTTCAAGAGTTTGTTTATTTGTGTTTCCCACACAGCAGGCCATACACGTTCAGAACTACATTTTTAACTTTTCCCAAAGAGGAATGTGAATGTCAGAGTGTTCTCAGTGGTCATCTGAGAGCCATCTCCTGCAGCTGTGTGCATTGTGCCTCACCTCAGCAGCTGTCTCCTGCACAGCAGCATGAGGAGACCACAGGAGAGGCATGCGGGCTCTGTGCTTTAAACATCACAGGAGGATATAAGCCAGCATTACCTGCCAGTTGGCTAGGCTCTGTTTCCCGACTTATGCCAAATTGTTGGTTTAGAAGGAATACAGAGATGGTTTCACATCCAGTCTTGCATGTAAAAACCTGCAGTTGTCACTCTACTCCGACAGGAAAGAAAAATAGTTCAAAAATCAGAACGCATTTTTAGATCATCCAGAGTAATGTCACAGGGCATCTCGTAGTACTTGACACTGGCAAGAAAAAGGATGGCAGGGAGGGGAGGTCAGCAGGAGGAGCCCATGTGCACAGATCTCCGCAGGAACCAGAGTGGAGATAGACAGAGATGAGCTGTAATTGATGAATTGCTGCAGACTCCGTCTGAGCAAACCTTAGACATAAAACTCCAGGCCAGTAGGCGGCCCGTGTGTACTACAGGCTTCAGTCCCAAAGCTCTGCCAGGTTCAGGGTGAATGCAAGAGCAAAATTATCTTGTTTCCAGTTTCCAGAGGGGAAAATTAATAGGTTGTAAATGTGCTAAGGCATTTTGTTATTTTATCAAGTTCTGCCATTTTTACTTATCCCCCAAACCAAGCAGACATTGTTAAAAACAACAACAACACAACAACAAACCCTATAGGATTTCCCTCTTTAACATAAGTGCAAAAATGTACCACTTAATACAAACTTTGCAAAATAACTCCACAATGCATTAGAGCACACAGTGACGACCTGTGGTTTATCCCGGGAGTAAAAGGCTAGTTCAGCTTTCAGAAATCAATTAATGCACTCCAACCATCAACTGTCAGACTAAAGAGTACAAACCACGTGATCATCTTAACTATTGATGAGAAGCATTTAATAAATCCCAACCTCCGTTCACTAAACTTTATCAATATAGAGAGAATCTTTAGATTTTAGAAATGTTGCAAACCATAATCAAAGAAAAAAGTATTACAGGTACACTCTTATTAATAAGAAACACAAATTACTTGCTAAAACCAAAACTAGGAACAAGTCCAGGTTGTCCCACTTTTAACACAGTTTTACTCATTTTAACAAATGTAATAAGACATGAAAAACTAAAGGTAAATAATAAAGGAAAGTATGCAAAGCTATTTATTGAAGATGAGAGAGTTGTCTGCTAGATATTATGAAGTGAGCAATGATAACAACCTCCTCCTTGAATTAGGAAGCAGCTACATCAATATCAAGGTACAAAATGATTAGACAGCCAATGGATTGCCTCCATATCTGTAAGGAGAAAGTGTCATGTGGAAACTGCAGAATACTTTGTACCATCAATCATGAACCATGAACACAAGTAAGCATCTACAGTATCTGATAGGGTGGGAAAGTAAACAGAGAGTAGAGACACCTTAAATTTTTATGGTGCCCCAAGACTGATAGAATAACAGTTGTTCATTTCTGAATTGTAGATTCAAGGCTTTCCCAATCAAATTTCAAGGGAGTTATTTGTGGATATCAAAAGGTCAGCTGTGACATTCACGTGGAAAGGAACAGGACCTGTAACCAATACAAAACTGAAATAGATAATCAAAATGAAAAGAGTTTTATGTGAATTGTTAGGGAATGATCAGGAGGAAATGCGTGTTGATATCATTTCATTCCACATCATGGAATTCACAAGAGTAAAGAAACTTCCTAATGTAAATCTTTTTATTCAGAAATCTTTTATTCAGAAATTTATTGAGAAATGGCGGTCTCAGCACTGGAATTCACAAAGACTTCATTGAGACAGAACACAGAGCCTAGAAATAAACACCAAATAGTCAACTGGTCTTTGACAAAGGAACAAAGAAGAGACAGTGATATAAACACATTCATTTCAAAAGAAGTTTCCAGGATGACAGGACATCCATGAGAGGAGAGGGAAGATACAGACACATTCTTTAAGTATTCATAAAATAACTCAAGAAAGGTCACATGTGGAGATCATCAAAGACAACAGTGGAGTAAATCTCAGTAACTTTGTGTAGTACAGATCATGAAAGAACCAAGTGAAATGTTACTGTTCTTTAAGCTCTAAATAGGAGAGGAAGTGCCTAGTGTTCCTGCAACTTGATATGCCCTGGCTGCTTGATATCCGTGTGTGGGGGGGGGGGGGAGGCGGGGGAGGTTGCTGAACTTTTCTGAAGAGAAATTGAGAAAGACTAGATGGGGGGTGTTGTGGGGCATGGACAAGAAGGAGAGGTGGGAGGGAAAACTGAAGTCAGAGTGTAAAATGCAAAATCTTGGTCTTCCAAAGACAGCGCTTAGAGATTGCCAGTTTCAGCCACTACTGGGAAAATATTCTCAAAAGACCCAGCTAATAAAAGAATTATATGTCAAGCATATAAAAATTACTAAATATCAGTATTAAAAATACAAATATCTAAACAGTAAATGACCCTAAAATCTTAACCAATTTTTAATGGAGAAGATAAAACGATAACATGGACATGTACAAAATCATATTCAGCATTGCCATCAAGAAAATACAGATGGGGCTGGGGATTTAGCTCAGTGGTAGAGCGCTTACCTAGGAAGTGCAAGGCCCTGGGTTTGGTCCCCAGCTCCAAAAAATAAAAAATAAAAAAAAAAAGAAAAGAAAAGAAAATGCAGACGCCTGGGAAACCAGAAGAGTCATGCCTGGGAAACCATAAGAGACTGCACTCTGCACACATCTCTGACGCCAGAGAAAAACAGCAAACGCCATCGGGAACCCTGGTGCACGGAAGCTCCCGGAAAGGGCGGCGCAGATCTTCCTGGTTGCTGCCTCCGCAGAGAACTCGTAGGCAGCACCGAACGAGCAAACTTGAGCCTTGGAACCACAGGTAAGACCAACTTTTCTGCTGCAAGTGACCTGCCTGGTGAACTCAAGACACAGGCCCACAGGACCAGCTGAAGACCTGTAGATAGGAAAAACTACACGGCCGAAAGCAGAACACTCTGTCCTCATAACTGGCTGAAAGAAAACAGGAAAACAGGTCTACAGCACTCCTGACACACAGGCTTATAGGGCAGTTTAGCCACTCTCAGAAATAGCAGAACAAAGTAACACTAGAGATAATCTGATGGCGAGAGGCAAGCACAGGAACCCAAGCAACAGAAACCAAGACTACATGGCATCATCGGAGCCCAATTCTCCCACCAAAACAAACACAGAATATCCAAACACACCAGAAAAGCAAGATTTAGTTTCAAAATCGTATTTGATCATGATGCTGGAGGACTTCAAGAAAGACATGAAGAACTCCCTTAGAGAAACACAGGAAAACATTAATAAACAAGTAGAAGCCTACAGAGAGGAATCGCAAAAATCCCTGAAAGAATTCCAGGAAAACATAAATAAACAAGTAGAAGCCCATAGAGAGGAGTCACAAAAATCCCTGAAAGAATTCCAGGAAAACACAATCAAACAGTTGAAGGAATTAAAAATGGAAATAGAAGCAATCAAGAAAGAACACATGGAAACAACCCTGGATATAGAAAACCAAAAGAAGAGACAAGGAGCTGTAGATACGAGCTTCACCAACAGAATACAAGAGATGGAAGAGAGAATCTCAGGAGCAGAAGATTCCATAGAAATCATTGACTCAACTGTCAAAGATAATGTAAAGCGGAAAAAGCTATGGTCCAAAACATACAGGAAATCCAGGACTCAATGAGAAGATCAAACCTAAGGATAATAGGTATAGAAGAGAGTGAAGACTCCCAGCTCAAAGGACCAGTAAATATCTTCAACAAAATCATAGAAGAAAACTTCCCTAACCTAAAAAAAGAGATACCAAGAGGCATACAAGAAGCCTACAGAACTCCAAATAGATTGGACCAGAAAAGAAACAACTCCCGTCACATAATAGTCAAAACACCAAACACACAAAATAAAGAAAGAATATTAAAAGCAGTAAGGGAAAAAGGTCAAGTAACATATAAAGGCAGACCTATCAGAATCACACCAGACTTTTTGCCAGAAACTATGAAAGCCAGAAGATCCTGGACAGATGTCATACAGACCCTAAGAGAACACAAATGCCAGCCCAGGTTACTGTATCCTGCAAAACTCTCAATTAACATAGATGGAGAAACCAAGATATTCCATGACAAAACCAAATTTACACAATATCTTTCTACAAATCCAGCACTACAAAGGATAATAAATGGTAAAGCCTAACATAAGGAGGCAAGCTATACCCTAGAAGAAGCAAGAAACTAATCATCTTGGGAACAAAACAAAGAGAAGAAAAGCACACAAACATAACCTCATATCCAAATATGAATATAACAAGAAGCAATAATCACTATTCCTTAATACCTCTCAACATCAATGGCCTCAACTCCCCAATAAAAAGACATAGATTAACAAACTGGATACGCAACGAGGACCCTGCATTCTGCTGCCTACAGGAAACACACCTCAGAGACAAAGACAAACACTACCTCAGAGTGAAAGGCTGGAAAACAACTTTCCAAGCAAATGGTCGGAAGAAGCAAGCTGGATTAGCCATTCTAATATCAAATAAAATCAATTTTCAACTAAAAGTCATCAAAAAAGATAAGGAAGGCACTTCATATTCATCAAAGGAAAAATCCACCAAGATGAACTCTGAATCCTAAATATCTATGCCCCAAATACAAGGGCACCTACATATGTAAAAGAAACCTTACTTTAGTAAGGTTTAGTAAGGCTCAAAACACACATTGCACCTCACACAATAATAGTGGGAGATTTCAACACCCCACTCTCAACAATGGACAGATCATGGAAACAGGAATTAAACAGAGATGTAGACAGACTAAGAGAAGTCATGAGCGAAATGGACCTAACGGATATTTATAGAACATTCTATCCTAAAGCAAAAGGATATACCTTCTTCTCAGCTCCTCATGGTACTTTCTCCAAAATTGACCATATAATTGGTCAAAAAACGGGCCTCAACAGGTACAGAAAGATAGAAATAATCCCATGTGTGCTATCAGACCACGGCCTAAAACTGGTCTTCAATAATAATAAGGGAAGAATGCCCACATATACGTGGAAATTGAACAATGCTCTACTCAATGATAACCTGGTCAAGGAAGAAATAAAGAAAGAAATTAAAGACTTTTTAGAATTTAATGAAAATGAAGGTACAACATACCCAAACTTATGGGACACAATGAAAGCTGTGCTAAGAGGAAAACTCATAGTGCTGAGTGCCTGCAGAAAGAAACAGGAGAGAGCATATATCAGCAGCTTGACAGCACACCTAAAAGCTCTAGAACAAAAAGAAGCAAATACACCCAGGAGGAGTAGAAGGCAGGAAATAATCAAACTCAGAGCTGAAATCAACCAAGTAGAAACAAAAAGGACCATACAAAGAATCAACAGAACCAAAAGTTGGTTCTTTAGAAAATCAACAAGATAGATAAACCCTTAGCCAGACTAACGAGAGGACACAGAGAGTGTGTCCAAATTAACAAAATCAGAAATGAAAAGGGAGACATAACTACAGATTCAGAGGAAATTAAAAAAATCATCAGATCTTACTATAAAAGACTATATTCAACAAAACTTGAAAATCTGCAGGAAATGGACAATTTCCTAGACAGATACTAGGTACCGAAGTTAAATCAGGAACAGATAAACCATTTAAACAACCCCATAACTCCTAAGGAAATAGAAGCAGTCATTAAAGGTCTCCCAAAGAAAAAGAGCCCAGGTCCAGACGGCTTTAGTGCAGAATTCTATCAGACCTTCATAGAAGACCTCATACCAATATTATCCAAACTATTCCACAAAATTGAAACAGATGGAGCACTACCGAATTCCTTCTATGAAGCCACAATTACTCTTATACCTAAACTACACAAAGACCCAACAAAGAAAGAGAACTTCAGACCAATTTCCCCTATGAATATCGACGCAAAAATACTCAATAAAATTCTGGCAAACCGAATCCAAGAGCACATCAAAACAATCATCCACCATGATCAAGTAGGCTTCATCCCAGGCATGCAGGGATGGTTTAATATACGGAAAATCATCAACGTGATCCAATATATAAACAAACTGAAAGAACAAAACCACATGATCATTTCATTAGATGCTGAGACAGCATTTGACAAAATTCAACACCCCTTCATGATAAAAGTCCTGGAAAGAATAGGAATTCAAGGCCCATACCTAAACATAGTAAAAGCCATATACAGCAAACCAGTTGCTAACATTAAACTAAAGGGAGAGAAACTTGAAGCAATCCCACTAAAATCAGGGACTAGACAAGGCTGCCCACTCTCTCCCTACTTATTCAATATAGTTCTTGAAGTTCTAGCCAGAGCAATCAGACAACAAAAGGAGGTCAAGGGGATACAGATCGGAAAAGAAGTCAAAATATCACTATTTGCAGATGATATGATAGTATATTTAAGTGATCCCAAAAGTTCCACCAGAGAACTACTAAAGCTGATAAACAACTTCAGCAAAATGGCTGGGTATAAAATTAACTCAAATAAATCAGTAGCCTTCCTCTACACAAAAGAGAAACAAACCAAGAAAGAAATTAGGGAAACGACACCCTTCATAATAGACCCAAATAATATAAAGTACCTCGGTGTGTCTTTAACCAACCACGTAAAAGATTTGTACAATAAGAACTTCAAGACTCTGAAGAAAGAAATTGAAGAAGACCTCAGAAGATGGAAAGATCTCCCATGCTCATGGATTGGCAGGATTAATATAGTAAAAGTGGCCATTTTACCAAAAGCGATCTACAGATTGAATGCAATCCCCATCAAAATACCATTCCAATTCTTCAAAGAGCTAGACAGAACAATTTGCAAATTCATCTGGAATAACAAAAAACCCAGGATAGCTAAAACTATCCTCAACAATAAACGGACTTCAGGGGGAATCACTATCCCTGAACTCAAGCAGTATTACAGAGCAATAGTGATAAAAACTGCGTGGTATTGGTACAGAGACAGACAGATAGACCAATGGAACAGAATTGAAGACCTAGAAATGAACCCACACACCTATGGGCACTTGATTTTTGACAAAGGAGCCAAATGCTGGGGATGTTTTACAAAAAGAACAGCCATGGGAAAAAGACAGCATTTTCAGCAAATGGTGCTGGTTCAACTGGAGGTCAGCATGTAGAAGAATGCAGATCAATCCATGTTTATCACCCTGTACAAAGCTTAGGTCCAAGTGGATCATGGACCTCCACATCAAACCAGATACACTCAAACTAATAGAAGAAAAACTAGGGAAGCATCTGGAACACATGGGCACTGGAAAAAATTTCCTGAACAAAACACCAATGGCTTATGCTCTAAGATCAAGAATCGACAAATGGGATGTCATAAAACTGCAAAGCTTCTGTAAGGCAAAGGACACTGTGGTTAGGACAAAACGGCAACCAACAGATTGGGAAAAGATCTTTACCAATCCTACAACAGATAGAGGCCTTATATACAAAATATACAAAGAACTCAAGAAGTTAGACTGCAGGGAGACAAATAACCCTATTAAAAAATGGGGTTCAGAGCTAAACAAAGAATTCACAGCTGAGGAATGCCGAATGGCTGAGAAACACCTAAAGAAATGTTCAACATCTTTAGTCATAAGGGAAATGCAAATCAAAACAACCCTGAGATTCCACCTCACACCAGTGAGAATGGCTAAGATCAAAAACTCAGGTGACAGCAAATGCTGGCGAGGATGCGGAGAAAGAGGAACACTCCTCCATTGTTGGTGGGATTGCAGACCGGTACAACCATTCTGGAAATCATTCTGGAGGTTCCTCAGAAAATTGGACATTGAACTGCCTGAGGATCCAGCTATACCTCTCTTGGGCATATACCCACAAGATGCCCCAACATATAAAAAAGACATGTGCTCCACTATGTTCATCGCAGCCTTATTTATAATAGCCAGAAGCTGGAAAGAACCCAGATGCCCTTCAACAGAGGAATGGATACAGAAAATGTGGTACATCTACACAATGGAATATTACTCAGCTATCAAAAACAATGACTTTATGAAATTCATAGGCAAATGGTTGGAACTGGAAAATATCATCCTAAGTGAGGTAACCTAATCACAGAAAAACACACATGGTATGCACTCATTGATAAGTGGCTATTAGCCCAAATGCTTGAATTACCCTAGATGCCTAGAACAAATGAAACTCAAGATGGATGATCAAAATGTGAATGCTTCACTCCTTTTTTAAAAGGGGAATAAGAATACCCTTAGCAGGGAATAGAGAGGCAAAGATTAAAACAGAGACAGAAGGAACACCCATTCAGAGCCTGCCCTACATGTGGCCCACACATATACAGCCATCCAATTAGACAAGATAGATGAAGCAAAGAAGTGCAGGCCGACAGGAGCCGGATGTAGATCGCTCCTGAGAGACACAGCCAGAATACAGCAAATACATAGGCGAATGCCAGCAGCAAACCACTGAACTGAGAATAGGACCCACGTTGAAGGAATCAGAGAAAGAACTGGAAGCGCTTGAAGGGGCTCGAGACCCCATATGTACAACAATGCCGAGCAACCAGAGCTTCCAGGGACTAAGCCACTACCTAAAGACTATACATGGACTGACCCTGGACTCTGACCTCATAGGTAGCAATGAATATCCTAGTGAGAGCACCAGTGGAAGGGGAAGCCCTGGGTCCTGCCAAGACTGAACCCCCAGTGAACTAGATTGTTGGGGGGAGGGCGGCAATGGGGGGAGGATGGGGAGGGGAACACCCATAAAGAAGGGGAGGGGGAGGGACTAGGGGGATGTTTGCCCGGAAACTGGGAAAGGGAATAACACTCGAAATGTATATAAGAAATACTCAAGTTAATAAAAAAAAAAAAAAAAAAAGAGAGAGAGAGAGAAAATACAAATTCACAGTAAAAAGCAACACACCATTACCACAACACCTACCATGCAGAGGACAGTCTGAACACTGGTCAGACAGAATGCTGACTGAGTAAGGAGTTCTGGTAACTGGCATTCATTAAGGAGAAACTTAATCTCCTTAGACTAGAAGAGAAGATACTGGTTGCTCATGAAACTAGGACCAGGTTTACCATGAAGTGCTTAAGTCATGAACTGTGGCATTTACTTAACACCATGGGAAGGTTCTGTCCACACAGGAATTTCTGCCCAAATGCTTATAGCAGATGTGTGTGTGTGTGTGTGTGTGTGTGTGTGTGTGTGTGTGTGTGTGTGTGTGTCCGCAAATGCTGAAGCAACAAAGCTGCCCTCCCCAGTCAGTAAGCTGATGGAGACATGAGCTGCAGCACCCTCACACAGTGGGATGTCACTTAATAGAAATAAGAAATGCAATGGATTCTCATGTGGTGAAATTATATGGGTGGATCTGGGATACTACAATGGTTGATACTGATCTCCAACCTAACAAGCTCTAGAATCACCCAGGAGACCAGCCTCTAGATGGATCTCCATAGTAATTTCTTTACTGGGACTGAAATGGAGTAACTCACCCTAAGTGTGTATTCGTGTGTATAGAGGAGATATGGCCGATATGTTGAGATCACAGAACAACTTTCCTGAATTATTCTCTCCTTCCATCATGGAAGTCCCTTGGTATTGAACTCAGGTTATCAGATGCCTTTCCCAGTGAATCATCTCGGAGCTAAATGCAGCATTTGAATACCACCGTAAATTTTAACCCCCTGGATCATGACTTTAACATAGTACTCCTTGTAGCTTTAGAAAATGAAGGCTTTAAGGGGGGAAATGGGTTATGTCAGAGGTGGTACAGCCTGAAAAGCTAATCATTCAGATCTTAATTATTCTGTAGTCAATTGGGAATGAAGAGCTGAAGTTTGTGCTTTGACTTTTTTCAATAGAAGACTATCCAAATGAAAGAACAATAAAAACAAAAAGAATGCACTTCTGCCTCCATAAGGCAGTTCAAAAGACACACTATGAAGCAGTCTGCTACCAGATGGCTTTAGATTAACACAGTAATAAAACTACATTGTGAGAGCCCCTGTCTTTGAGCACTGACTTTCTGGTCACTTGATTCTTCTCAGTGATGTTGGATAGTAACCTATTAAAAGCACTTAAAGCCAACTGCCTCACCTCTAAAGTGAAGTTCCTTGGGGTAGATAGCATTCACTGGGCTGTAGAATGCAGTTAGGTACCTAGGAAATTCTCCTATCCCAACTGGCTGTGGGATAGGAAATGTTTAATTCATACTGACTTCTAACTCCCTTCACAACTCATGCTAAATACTTTTTGTTCAACAATGTTAGTACCCAATGCTTCTAATATATTCAACATGCATGGCCCTTTAAGCACCTAAGGGCTGACATATTATTAAAACTCAATAAATAAGGTTTATAGCCATAAATGTAAAACATAATAAATACTTTAAAATCTTGTTTATAGAAGAAAGAGGGCTCAGAGCTCTGAAATCAATCTGCACATAACAAAAGTACAGCTCCAATATTTTTGTGAAAAACATCCAACATTTTCTGAGTACAGAAGCTGCATGCATTTTGTAGTTCAAGGTGTTTGAAACAAACAGGGACCTTGTTTGCCTTCCAAAAGCAGATGTGGCTCTTGCGAGTTTTATTGTCTCTCAAATAACTATGATAGAATTTGAGTTTCAATTCATGTCATATTGATTGCCATCAAATTGATGTGTATGTCGTTAGAGGGAGAAAATCACCAAGTAGCTCCCTGAAAGCGTTGCTAAAATATTGAAATGTCTAAAATTGTACAAAAATCTTGTGAAGCATTTTGAAGTATGGTTTTATGTTTTTTTGCTGTAAATATAACTTCATAAAAGACAAAAAGACAGAGGTTGACACGCACGATATTCATGCAGGTGGGTGTCATGGATCATGTTGTCGTGAACATGGTATTTTCTTTTCTCATTACCACAGACACAGCAAAGCAGCACTGATGGCCCAGAGCCTGCAAGAATAGTGGGGAGAATGACCCTGAGTGTCACACTTTAGGACAAAGGAGCGCTTCATAAACCAGTTAGGACTTCTTTTAAAACTTAATTCTGTTCTAAAAGTTATATTCATATTATCTTTGAGAAGGGCCCCATGTCTACGAGAGTGGCCATCAATTTAAGGACTATGTCCAACATTTGCCCCTTTTGCCTGTCTTTTCAGTTGGTAGGATTATAGGCAGGGGCAATTGCAACTGGTACCAGGGAGCCAATCACAGGCTTCATACATACTAAGCAAGCAGCCTAGTAGCCGAGTTAAATCCCAACACTTCCTACTAGTTTTTTAAGAGAGCCAAGAAGTTATTTTTTATTAATTTGTCTTTAATATGCTTCAATAAAATTAAAGTAAATTATTAAAAAACTAATATTTTGGTATAGTCTAAAGACAAAGTATCTACTTTTCAAACATGAAGATCCAGGACCACAAAAGTTAATGACAGGCACAGTTGTCTATACTTTGTCAGCTTCTATAACCATCCAGCAATCACAGTGTCCGTGCCTATATGTTTGTCAGCTTTCAGACCACGGAAAAGCTAGCTCCGCACATCTATTAGTGTTTTCTATCCCACCACGCTATTTATAATGTTAACACTGTTGTCTTTTATAGCATCACTTCCTAGAAGCTTTTCCTCTTGGTAGTTATGGCTTCCGGTAAGTATGTCTGTAAGTAATGGAGATTGGTTTATTTCATTATTAAATTTTTACCCAGTACCTGCACAATGAACTCTATAAATTGATCAAATATCTCTTGAATGACTGATAGATGATTGAACACAAGGTTCACTGATGAAAATTGTAAAATAAAAATGAAAACGTAAAATGAATATATATATATACATACATATATATATATATATAATTTTGATTTACTACTTGTGTGTGATATGTTGTAGAGGCCCTAGAGGATTCATGGGTCCTGATCTCTGCACTAAGATGGCCCCACCTTTAAAGTGCAGCTGAGATAGACCTTATAGGATGAAGGAATTCACTGGATTTGGATCCCAGGACTCGGATCATGTTCAGCAGAGTTGTGATGGAAACCCAAAGCTCTAGTAACTGATTTTGAAATTTTATTACAGTCTCTTTTTAGAGTGGCTGCCCATGCAATTAATTCTCCAAATGGAAGAGAGAAACCACATGTTTTGCATCTGCAAACTCAACCAGCTGGGATGGAAAACATCACGAAGAAGCTTGCATCTGTTTGGAACACAAGTTCACACTTTCCACTTGATTGTCCCTTAATAATAGAATATAAAATTATACAGTTTTTTTCACTGACACGATCTACATACATGGGAGGATAAACCCAGACTTTATTCAAAAAAACTCTTTTAGAATGTGGACCTGAGCATCTGATGGGGAAGAAGGTCAGACTGAGGCCAAAGCCTGCGATATCACAGAACGACTGTACATCACAAGTCTGTTGTTCAGTTGCATGTATATGTATGTGTAGAGTAAAGGACAACCTTTGGTATTCTTTGTGTGCTTTTACTTAGTTCATTTTGAGGCGGGGTTTTGCATTGGCCCAGCATTCACCTGTCAGAATAAGGTGGATGTCATGAGCCACAGGGCCTTTCTCTGCCTCCTCAATGTTGGGAATACAAGTACATTTCAACTGCACTGGGATTTGCAGTTGGATCCTGGGCTCATCCTCAGACCCTCATGCTCACTTAAATCCTGTGAACTTTTGCTCTTGAGACATTTCCCTAGCACCTACATTTTTTTTCTGTATAAAAACATTAAAATATAACATGGAGAATCAGAATTACAGCCATGGGACCATGATGTAAGAGATTGGAAAGTCAAAATGGGGCTACCTCCCAGAAGGATAAGTCAACAGTCAATGGGAAATTGAGCTGGGTGCTGGAGATAAGAGTTCTTAAATAGTGCTGACATGCATAGCTATGGGGAAAGGCATGCATTATTTGCATTTTATGCAGAGTGATAGACCTATTGCATTTATATGATGCTCTTAAAAATTTGCATTTATATAAGAAAATTCTACCTCAAAGGTTTAATAGATGAAAATTTCCTTCTTGTCTATACAGCAATGATAAATGATACAAACACACAAAGAGGATAGAGAGATCATTTTCTTTTCATACTCTGATAAGTTCCCCAAAAAGACAAAAAGAAAAATAGAGAAACGTAGCAAGGAAGCTTTACCTAGGTAATTACATCTCATAGCTCCTATCATGAAGAAACCTATTTATATAATATATATTTGTTAATATACATGTTTTGTATAAGTGTTATCCAAATGGATGATGTGCACAAGTGGGCAGAGGTCAGAGCACAGTATCTGTCATTTTTAGAGGTTAGCCACTCTTCTAGTTCTCAAACAAGATTCTAGTTCTAAGACAAGATCTTTTATTGGCATGGAGTACAAAGAATAATCTAGGATAAGTGATTAGCAAACCCCAGGGACCTGCCCATCTTTACCTCCATAGCAAATGCTACTATGTCCAGTTTTTTTTACATGTATTCTGGGGATCAGTTTTGGGTACTAAAGCTTGTGAGGCAAGCACTTCTAGCCTGTCCATGTCATTTTGATGGAGTTCTTAATGCAAGAAGGTATTAATTGGAGAAAGATAATTGCAGATTGTTGGCAAGGAAAGGAAAAGTGTATGTAATTAACCAACTATGTGCTCACCTAGTACAGCAACCACATAATGGCAGACCTCGGCTGAGAAATTACTGGGCAGGTCTACTGTCAGGAAAGATACACCCTTGTAGAACTCACACTTCTCAGGTAAGCATCAGTAATGATTTCAGAGAATCCATCCTTCAGTCTTTTAGTCTCAAGGACAATGATGCTTCTCCCTGACTGAAAGAAGAGGACATTACCTGAGCAGCTTCACTCTTAAAACCACAGGATAGCTGGATGCTAGCAGTTAAAGCCACAGGATAGCTGGATGGTAGTGGCAGAGGACCCTCTGCTCTCCCCACCACATCTTGGCACATTGGGGATCATTCCCAGTACCATATAAATTGCCCATCCTAGCCTATGTCAAAGAAGCATTTAAATTTCTCCCATAAAGCCATAGAGATATAGACTCAGATTAAAAGTCAGACATGATGTTAACTTTAAAATTCCTACAAACTAGATCAATAGAAGTCATCTCACTACTAATTTATTCAAAAATATCCAGGGAAGTTTGCTGAGTCAGAAGGCAGGGTTCTTTCTTTTTTATCATATTCCATAGTATGCAGGTCAAAAATAGAATCTATTCTTTGAATGTTACTGTGGGTCCAACGTGCTCAAGGTGTCACAGTTTGCACAGCCACACTGTCAGAAATGAGAGCATCTCAGGAGAATTTGACAGCTCCTTTTGTTATCTCATTTGAAAATTCAATGTCTTCTGTTCAAGACACCAATTAAGCTACAAGCCAAATGCATCACCTTCCTACAAAATGGCCTCAGGTCAATGTGAAACATTTTAAACCTATTCCCAAATAATTCCTTGACAAAACTCAACAGGATTTTTGTTCTCTTCAAAAGAAGAAGGAGTGGTGATTGGGAAGGAAGGTGTTGAGGAAGATGATGGAGAAAAAGCAGGAAAAGGTCTCTTGGGAGAAATGGTCCCACATTTGAGAAGAAAGAGACAAGAAAGAATGACAGAGATATCATCAGCCAGTGGTCCTAGGACTAGCAATACTTTGTATGTTTTTTTCTCATTCATTCATCCATGAGGCCAGGCACAGTAAAACAATGGAGTGTGCTACCAATCCATTGTGAAGGCTCCTTAGCCATATCTCTCTCGGTCAGTACCATGGCTACTCTTAGTTGTATGAGAATGCTCCCATTAAAAAAAATGGTCAAAACCAGATTATAAAGCAGGCCTTGTAGTCCTTCAGGATCAATGACACAGATAGTGGGAATGTCTCAAGCAAGGCCTGAGGAAAAGACTACTGTCAACCCTATCATTACCCTGACAGAGGTGACTGTCCACCCATAGAAACAAAACAACAGGGAAGCCACAGCCTTCTCTGGAGGCCCAGCTGACCTGGGTCCAGAGTCATTTCTTACTCTCCTATTTGAGGCTAACTGCACCCTTCTGACAGAGCTGTGGATCTACAGTAGAGACTGCTGCAGACCTGGCAGCTGCTATCTGCAATAGGCATATGACAGTTTGTACCACAGAAGTCGGAGTGGTCAAGGAATATTTTTTCTCAGCTATTCCATGCCTTGAAGACACATTTAACCAATAGATAATTATCTGAATTTGAGTCTGCATCACCACATAAAATGCCAGTGCACCTATAATCTAAGTACCAGGTAGATGCAGGCAGGATGTACTACTATGGCTTATAAGCCAATCCTTCTAGCTTATTAGTAAACTCCAGGCCCAATGAGAGACCCTGTTCCCAAAAATATGGTAGAGGATACCTGATGTTGACCTTGGACTTCCACATACATGTATACAAAAGCATGGGTACCAGCACACACACACACACACACACACACACACACACACACACACACACACAGAGAGAGAGAGAGAGACAGAGGCAGAGAGAGACAGAGAGACAGAAACAGAGAGAGAGACAGAGAGAGAGACAGAGATAGAGAGAGGAGAGTCTTAGATAAATGAAAACAAAGACAAATGGCAAGTCACATAAAAGGAAGGATACATGTTCAGAGGAAAAGGACATTTATAGAGTTTATGTATCCTGTATTATTCTGAATATTTTTTCATATACTGATAATGTTCCACTGTATTTTAAAAGGCCTCTGTGGGGGAACATATTTTTAAAAGGCCTCTTTTGTAGCTACTCAGATCTAGCTAAGGAGACATTTTAGTTTAATATTAGAAACTATTTTGCCAACTAATTGGATAGTAAATTTATTTTACTATGAAGATTGCATTCTTCTCCTAATAGAAGAATTTGCATTTACTTGCATATCCCCAATGTCAAATGCTGTATATGTGAAATGTGACTTATGTCTCTCTGTCTCTCTCTCTGTCTGTCTCTGTCTCTGTCTCTGTCTCTCTGTCTGTCTCTGTCTCTGTCTCTGTCTCTCTCTCTCTCTCTCTCTCTCTCTGTATGCAAGTGTGCAGCTGCACATGTGTGTGATCATGTGCAACCTAGAGGACAAGTTCAGTGTCATACTCAGGGAGCTTATCACTTTCCTTTAAAACAGGATCTCTCATTGGCCTAGAATGTAGACCCAGGCTAGACTGGTCAACAAGCACCAGGTGCAATCTTATCTCTGCCTTCCTTGCCCTAGGATTAAATGCATGTGTTACTGTGCCTGACATTTTCACATGGGTTCTGGGGAAAGAACTTGGGTCTGCAGCCTTGAAAGGTATGAGCTTTATTACGTGTGTCATGACTCCCCTAGCCAGCCTGATAGTTTTACATCAAGAAGCTGTTTTGCAGATAAAAACCACATATTCAGGCATGAGCCCAACACAAGCAACAAAAGGCTAGAGGATATCTGTGTTCAGTTGGGAAAAGCACAGGACACCAGTACTACCTGGTGCACATCCCTGGCATTTCCGCAATTCAACAGCATGTGTGGTCATAAAATAAGTATTTCCCAGCTTCCCCAAACATAACATAGTCATAATAGAAAATAAAAAAGCAAGGTTATATGCCTGGTAGTGCTTCTGTCCCTTTTCACTAGTGATAATTGACAGTTTTCTTACACAGAGATAGATTTACCTGCTGTTCGTTCTTTTTCAAAGTCTTATAATCTTAGAGAACTAATTTCATACACAGGTTTTCCCAGGGAGACCTGGGGTAACTTAGCACGGTCACAGGCAGCGATTGTGATTGACCAAAGCTTGGATGAGTTTACTTGATGCTGCTTTTTGAAGAAAGACCATAAGTCTGATTCGAATGGCTCCCCTGTTAGGTCTCCACAGAGCTGCAGAGCAGAGACACTGCACATTTATCTTTGTGTCTGGATCCAAGCCAGATGCTTTCAGAGTCTCTAACTTGCTTCCACTTAAGTTCTTTCCCAAGATAAGCAGCCTTCCCATGGTTCAAGCACATACATGATCTCATCAGTCTTTCCAGAGGTTTCCCAGATGCGACTGCATTGCTCCATCCTCTTGAATCTCATTATAGCATCAAGTATGAGTTCTTACCTCCTTCCTTGGAAAAACTCCCATCAGAAAAGAGCCGTGTTGCTCTTACACTGTGTCATTATTCCCCTCTCTCACCCCCATTCTTTACCCTAAACAGTAAAATCTGACCAGAAGGCTTAATAATGTGAGACTCTGACTTATGCCCAGGCTTGTTTCAACCAGGGAACAACCAGGGGTTGGCTCCCTCCTGACTGATCCTGTTAGCACAGTTGGTGAGGTGTCAGAGTCAAGGCATGAAGAATGGAGATGGCTTTTCCAAATGCAGGCTATCAGGCACAGCAGGTGTTTGGACAGATAACTCTTCCTTTCTGCAGCAATTCATCTTTAACTGGAGCAGTTGGTAGAGCCCTTCACTCCAGACACTGTTTGTAGGACTGCAGATATAAAGTAAATAGCAGGAACACCACACACACACACACACACACACACACACACACACACCATAAACATGTCCCTAGATACATTGACAATGAAACCTGTCTTGACAATGATGTTGGGAAGGTCAAGGTCATAGCCATTCCCTTTGCTTGTGTTTCCTGGAAAATTTAACTCAGAAGGTTGAAATATTCTTAAATTATAGCAACTTTTGACTATTTTCTTTCCATGTTATTAGTCCTTAGTTCTTAAAAGTTTACAATGTAACTTATGTTACAGTATATGCCTGCTTGCCAGGATGTTGAGACTTTTTCTTGTCAAACTGGACACAAAGTCCTCTCTTGCTATGACATGGGGTCTGACTGGGCTTCCACTAATTCACAAAGTAATAGAGAGCTCTTTCAAATGTAACTGGTGCCATATGGTTCTAATTGTTTCACCTGTTTCACCGTTTGTTTCCTAGTTCCTATTTTCTATGCTTTTTTCAAATTTTAATTTTTTATTGGCATATAAAAATTACATAAAAACTCCCAGGATGACATTTTCATACACATGTCAGGTTCTTTTGTCCTACTCATCTTTCTATCAGCCTTTCCGTTCTTCTGTCCTTCCCAGTTCTCCCAGCTACATGGGAAAGAAAACATTAGAAGTTTCTGTGTTCATGTCTGGCTTGTTTGCTTTGGAAGGACAATGTCTATTTACATCTATTTCCCTACAAATGACCGACTCCTTTTTTCTTTCTTGTTAACTAATACTTTTTGTGTACACACACTCCATCTTCTATATTTATTCACCAGTTGGTGGGCACGGTAGTTGCTTTCTGGCTTTAGCTTTTGTGAATAGTGGCACAAGAACCATGAGTGTAGGCCTCTCTGTGACAAATGAACTGAGGTTCCTTTAGACATATCCAGAGTGGTACAGCAAGACCACAAGGTGTTTTTATGTTTATCTCTCCAAGGGACTTCCATCTTGAATACCATGGTTAATTGGAAGAACTAAAATAACTCCAAATGGCCATAGAATCTGATTCTCAACTGAATTATCAATGGCCTATACTACCAAAGAAGCCAGACCCCGTAAGAAGGAATGCTGGAAAGACACAAGGGAAATATCTGACCTCAATTCCTATATTTCACAGAATACTAAAATCAATTGGCTTTTGTCCTTCTGAGGGATATCTCCAAATTGACACAATTGCCCAATATCCTGATGTTGACCTGTGCCCCCTGTCTCATGGGTCAAATTCCTAGTTTGGCATTCAATCGTCAACAAAGAGAATCAATCTCTTTAACCCTAAGCCTTCTGTAGAAATGATGTGGGCCACAGTTGAAAACTTTTAGGTAACAATCAGCAGAACAGGTCCAGGGGGAAGAAAC
Organism: Rattus norvegicus; assembly: GCF_021556685.1. Lineage (NCBI taxonomy): Eukaryota > Metazoa > Chordata > Mammalia > Rodentia > Muridae > Rattus > Rattus norvegicus. The sequence goes on along the minus strand of NC_141549.1, from coordinate 80,703,729 downwards.
AAATAAAACAAATGAAATGAACCTGACTGGATGGTTAGAGTTCTTCTTCAGGGTTCTTATAACTAATGATGATGAGGAGGAGGAGGAGGAGGAAAGAGGAAAGGTGGGGCTGATGATGGTGATGGTGGTGATGATAGTGGTGATAATGATGGTGATAATGGTGGTGATCATGATGTTGGTGAGGTGAAGATGAGGATGGGGATGGACATGGTAAATAAAAGAAGAAAAGGAAGAAACAAGGAAGAGGAAGAAGAAAAGGAGATGAAGGAGGAAGGGCTATGCTTTTATCTTTGGCCTTTTCACCCAGATTCCAAGGAACGCATAACCTCTTACCCTATTTATTCCTTACAAACCAGTGCCATGACCCAAACTCACCCAACTGTTCAAAAACTGCAAGAAAACCTAGTTTAATAATGAAGTCACATAGAACATCACAAACGTAAAATCCCCGCAAAGCCCCATGACTTTCAGAAATGCAACCTACTTCTCTGTCACTCTCCACAAGAGCTGTGTTCATAGTATGGCACTCTGCCTTCTTGTGCTAACTGGAGGTGTCTACGGGGACATTCACTGAGTCACTGTGGGTAGAATGAGCAGGCATTACTTCTCCTGACAGTGGGACATTCTCTATTGGGTGTGTGCCCAAATTCACCACCCATAGCTCTCCTGTTACAGCCTTCGAAGTGCTGTTTTTAGCCATGATGATAGATGGTGTCCTCATGGGCTGTATGACAATCCATTAATTAAGATCATAAGAGCCACTAATCTGGATGTGCTGTGAAATTTATTCAGGTCACAAGCTGCAAGAATGAAAATAATGTGTATCTCCTGTTCTGGGAAAAGCTTTAGGCATAGAAGAGATGGGCTGTAATGTCAATTCCGAAGATTGCCAGGGATGAGTCCCTCAGTTACCTGTACAGTCCAGGAGGTAAATATTACCCCACCCACATGATAAGCACAGCTTCACATATACCACATACCTTTAGAAGGTCGAAGGAGGGCAACTTAAGAGTTGGAAATCTGTCAGAACATAATAGACATGTGACTTCAAGGTGTGTATATCTCTCTATGTATGTATCTATATGTGAGTATCTATATGCATATGCCTATATGTGTTTCTGTATGCCCATATATTTGTATGAGTGTGTGTGTGAGGGGTGTGTGTGCATGTGTGCACGTGCACGTGTGTGTTTCCAGCAAGCTGCAAGGGTCCCTTGGTAAACATCACTGAGCAAATTATCTCAGAAAGCAGATGTTCTGTCTAGCTTGAAAGACCCAAAGAGATGGTGTCTGACCCTGACTTCCACCTCTGGCTTAGCGGTTTGCTGTGCGTATTGTCACTAGGAATATTTCTCTTGAGTGGGTAGTTGGTCAGTTAAGAGTTTTTGTTTTCACCCATTAGTTTTTATTTTATTTTCAGAATATTTACAACATACCTTTTGTTCTTACCAGGACCATAATATTCAAACCATCTTATTCCATACAGGCAGATTTTTAAATTTACACAACAGTAGAATCTACATAAATCCAAGGAAATGCTTACAACATCATTAGTAACATTTGATTTTATACATTTTATGACATACAATTGCTATATATTTTTCATTTAAAAATCAAGCTATGGTGGCACTTTGGATATCTGTGTTTATACAGTAAAACAAATACCAATCATAACAGAAGAAAGAAAATTCACCAAATTGCCAGCTTTGCTGTTTTCTAATCAAAGGAAGGAAAACCAACTAGTCATTTCACTTAAAATAAGAGAAATTAAAAAATAAATCTTTAACATTTTTATTGTTCATGTTTATACTATGATTTGGGAGATTTGGATCTTCACATTGTGTATGCAATTATTTTGTACTAACAATATTCTGAAGGAAGTAGTAAAACACTAATTCTGGGGGTTGGGGATTTAGCTCAGTGGTAGAGCGCTTGCCTAGGAAGCGCAAGGCCCTGGGTTCGGTCCCCAGCTCCGGAAAAAAAAAAAAAAAAGAACCAAAAAAAAAAAAAAAACCACTAATTCTGGCATTGTTACCATTATATTGAAAACAGATGAATATATCTTTAGTTGTTTTGAGGGGCTGCTCAAAAATATAATTATGATGTTTAAAACCTATTTAAAATATCTGTCTAAGATCAGGGCCAGCAAAATTCAGCACATTGAGCGTGTGGGGAACTGTGTCCTGCACCTGGAGAGGAATTATTTGCAGTGATGGTTGCTCTGGGAGGAAACTCAGTTTTCTTCAAGGCTGAGGAGCTCGGGAGGCTCTGTGTGCTTCAGTAGATGGTAGATGGCCCCACACCCATGAAAACTGTAGCAGTATTAAATGGAGGGAGAGAGAAAAGGAGAAAGAGGAGGGAGGGAGCAGAGAGAATGAATGAATGAATGAATGAATGAGTGAGAGCTAGCCTAAATTTGCAAGGGAAAAGTGGACTGGTAGGAGTAGGAACTGGAGGAATGTGGTTTGGATGAAATCCAAACACATCATATTGAAATATGAAATCCTCAAACAATAAGCAATCCACTATAGAAAAGATTGCTTGACTCATATATTACAAGTCTCTACTACCATTTACATACATTTCTAAGTTACAACCTTGGCACACAGTCGTGAGAGAAATCCTGTTTCCACCATCTCATTCTTCCAGCTTTCTGTGGGTGATTTTATTAACTATAATTACTTACATGTACTTGGAATATTTTCTTCCTGTATGGTATTTCTTGGCCCTATTTTTTCACTTGACAAATCTCGACCATTTACAAGAAGATATTTTGTGTCTTTTGTCCAAGCTGCCTGCTGCTCTACTCCAGACTCTCTGTAATCCTTTGTGTCTGTGAGCAGATATTTAGAATATATCCATGTCTCTTGGTGACTTACATCTGTGACCTCAACACTCAAGAGTCTGAGGAGGACTGCCATGAATCTGAAGCTATTCTGGGCTACATAATGAGTCACGATCTAGCTAGGGCTGTGGTGTGAGACTGTGTGTGTGTGTGTGTGTGTGTGTGTGTGTGTGTGTGTGTGTGTGTGTGTGTGTGTGTGTATTGCCCTCATGCAAAAATACAATGTCTAGGTATGTAATATGTTTTATAAAAGGTGTCATGTTTCCTTCACTGTAGGAAGCCATTCTGAGGTATACGGTCACAAAGGATGTGGGGAGCGGGTGTGGCGGCAGTCCCAAGATGGTGCCCGGGACTGCAGCTAAGTCTCATGACTAGCACCTGACCTCCTCACACACCTGAAGCTAGCCATGTCCATTGTGAGAGCTGCGCAGGCGCACCATGACGCAAGATCAGACCATGTGACGTGGACCTATGAACTGAGATTACCCAGTCTGGACGGAGGAGGTGGAGTTGAGGGAGGATATAAGGGAGTGTGCGCGGGGGTTATGGGGGGGGGGGGGAGAAGGAAGGTAAGAAAAGAGAGATTGCTGCTTACAGAAAGAAAGTTTCCTGAATAAACTGCTTTGAGAAGAACGTCGTGGTGCTGCTCCTTTCTGTGGGACAGAGACAGAAGCCACGCTTCACTTTCTGAGTCAATACTTTCAGATGGATTTCCAGAACCCCTGGTGCTGTTTAAACCACAGGGGTTGGGTAAATCTTACTGGATGATGTCTAGCTCTTGCTAGCTTTGGTCGTAGTGCTTTGTGACTACAACAGCAATGTATAAGGGTCTCTGAATTGCAGCAACAAAGTAAGTTGTGTGTCTCTGGATATTTGATAAAGGAAAAGTTATAATTATAATTTTATCTTTGTTATAATACCACACAATTACTGATTAATTTTTATTTCAAACACCAGGAAATATTACTTCAGATAGGCTAAACAATCAGAATAAAACTGTGACCTACTTTTAAATGCATAAACACAAGTGTGAGCTTAATGAACAGTAGGGCCTTTTGTGCTTTTACAAAATAAATCCTGTTATTTATCTATTACCACGAAAGGGCAGACACAATTTGTTAGCATATATTTGATTTAGAGATTGCATACCATAAATGAAGCAGGCATTTTTGCAAAGTAAGGCCTCCCATCCGGTACCTTTCTTTTGTCTTAGGGCGAGCGACTACTGATGTCACTGAGCACATTTCTCAAAGAAAGACTATCCTGTGAATAATGCTTAGGATGACAAAACAGGATGCAAGGTTTATCGGCTTGGCGATTATTATTACTAGTCATCGTTTCATTTGCAGTTGGTGTGTGCATTTTCTAGAGTGTAGAAGTGAGATTATAGGATAGTTTTGAATTATTCTGAGCAAAGACACTTTTCAAACTCTGCAGAATCCTTTCTGCCCCTGGCTTCTTGTGGCCCTTCTAAAGTAGGTTCTGCCTATATACAGTTCAAGGAGATGAAGATGTTTATTCAGCCCAAACCATTTGAATATTTATGAAGAGTATGTTCAGGAAACTGCTCTGAAACAACTAAAACCACAGGCTTGTAGAATGTGTCTACCTGGCTAGGGTAGGCAGGCTAGGTCTAGGCAGACCAAGGGCTGTGGTTACTCGGTAGAGCTTTATACATATTTCACTGGGCAGTGCTGTCCAGGATAATGGGTCTGCACAGAAGCTTGCAAGTTTTTATGTTCTTATTGGTTAGTCTCTCTCTGAGGAAAGCCTCAAATTCACTTGCTTGTCCTGAATGTTCAATTTATCAGTGTCCCCAAAAGCTCAGCTCTATGTTCTTCATTGTCAATTGTTTCATATTTCCAGCAATTCTAGAAATTTATTTTCTCTATATCCATGGTCTTTTCTTTGAGAGAGAGGGGGGCACAGAGACAGAGACAGAGACACAGAGAGACAGACAGAGTGACTGACAGACAGAGAGAGAGACAGAAACAGAGAGGCAGAGAGTTATACATACATGTAAGTATATGTATGTGTGCATGTCCTCATGAATGTGGACATATGTGTGCCACAGCACGCATGTGGAGATTAGAACAGAAGCCTAGGGAGTCCGTTCTTACTGTCTACCTTGTTTGAGGCTGAGTCTGTTTTTATTTGTCTCTTCAAACCCCAGGCTAGTTTGGCATTTGAGTTTCTAGAACTTCTCCGGTGGCTTATCCTAGGACGGCTGGGATTGCAAATGTTCAGGCTGCTGAATGTTGATTTGCCTGGGGTCCAGGATCTGAACTCAGGATTTCTCACTTGTACAAGTGCTTTACCCATGGAACCATCCGCCAGTTCTGCCTTGCAGCCTTAAATCCACTGTGAGCCTACAATGTGGCCATGAGGAGGAACAGGTGCGCAGGCTTTAGATTGACATCTAATGGCACTAGATAACTATATATTTTGGCTTTTCTTCCTTGTTCTGATTGTGTTTTTGAACCTACTGGCACTTCATGCTCAGTATAGAATTCTTTATTTGTTTAGCAAAGACCCTGATTCTGGCTGCAGTTGTAACCAAACTAAGGTAAATTAAATAAGCTCAGGCTCAGATTTCTGCATTCCTTCTCATCAGTGTCTAGTGCCAAAGATGTATTTGGCATCCCTCCCTCTCTTATTTGAAATGTTATATGAAGCCCTTTAACTTACTGTATTCTTTGGGAGAAGCTAAAATGGATTTTCTGTGAATTAGCATGCAATCTGAATTATTTTGCAGCATTTCGGCATCTGAGTTCTGCCAGGGCCATAAGTCATGAGACACTAAACGCCGCACTTGGTTTTCATATGCAATATTTCCAGAAGGTAGAACGCATACACAGGGTGTGAGATACATATTTTAAGACACTCTTAATCTAAGTGGACTTCAAGAAGACCACACATCAGTGGATGCAATTTCAGAACGTAGAATCATCTCTTCATTTACGATGGATTATACTTTCCATCAGCATCAAAAACCTCAACTTTTCGTTGTGACAAGATATAAATACTCTCCCTCATTTTTGTACTAGTTAGGCCAGAATGAGTTAAGGCAAGAGTGAGAAACCTCGCCTAGCTCTTTGTTAGGCCATTAAATATTACAAGGGAGATGGGAAAGGTAAACTCTAAGTGGTTGGCAAACATAGATATCTAAGTCATTCGGAATGAGGCTCTATAAAGATGCCTAAGAATGAAGACCACTTTATGGCTCTCAGAATAAGCACTGTTAAGGGGGAAGTCACTTAAGTCACAGCGTTTCGGGGCTTTCTGCTTTCTGGGTTGGGTCTCCACGCAGCACATACTGTTCTCTGGGGATTGGGAAATGACCCTTTTGTTAAAGGTGTTTGTAAAGCACGATGGCAAAAGTTTCATTCCCAGAACCAGGGAAAAATAAGTCAGGCATAGTAGCAGGCATCTATAATCTGTGTCCTAGGCAATCAGACCCAGGATCGTTGCTGGGGCTTTTGCTACACAGCCAGTCTGGTTAAATTTATAAGCTCCAGTCAGTGATGATAACTATTTCAAAATACAAAGAGGGCAGTGACCAGAGTAGGCAGCTGATATTGGATTTCTGGCTTACACACACACACACACACACACATATGCACACGCACACACACATTCATACACAAGCATGCACATACACGCAACAAGCACATAGGTGAACATATACATACATATAGACATACATATATGCATACTCACTCATATACCCCCCACACAAGTACTCACACACACTCATACACACACATACACACATATACACAGGCACACATGTACACACACACACACACACACACACACACACACACACAACCTCCTTTTTTCAGAGCCTAGTTAGACTCTGGGCCATCATGTGGAGGAAGGCTTGATACACCAAAACCTCAGAATGTCTTCCTCTTTCCATCTGCCATCCCCCTCACCTCTCCACCACATGCTACCTGCAGATGCCACATTTCCCAAGTGCTAGCACATAGCTGTCCTTCTGACGTTCTGAGTATGACTTTGACTGTGTCAGCCTGGGTCTCTTCAGTCTTTCTTTGCAGATGACACCAGCACTGCCCTATATTCACCTCACACATTCCCATCCAATTGCCTCTTAGTGTTCTCTGCAGAGCATGCTATGGACATCCATCCTTCTCATCAAGTTGGTCCTTCATGTTATCCAGGCTTCCATCAACTAATGAGATTTATTTAAGTGACATTATGTTCTTCCTTCCCCGTTTAGGTTCACATCTTCAACCCACTGCACACTCAGGCTCCAAAAGTGAATTTTTCCATCAATATCAATGTTTGCTTAAGAAACTTTAAGAGTCTCAGGCTACCTGGATGGGTATTCCTCCCACCATTCTCTGGGGATTCGGGCTTTCCACATCTATATTGCCTATCCCTATTGTCATCTCCAGATATCTTTTCAGCACCCCACTTAGCTGCATTCTATCCCATATCTTTGTCTCTGCAAACACTGTCTTTCTTCTCCCACATATGTTCTTTTCTTTCATCTTTTTAAGAATGTGTCCAGATACTACAATTAAGCCCAATTCAGTCATATATTCTCCATGAAAGTGCCTCACTCACCTGGATGACAGTGCCTTGTCCTGACTGGCAGCTCTCTTCAGCTTTGGCCGTTACTTTTGTGTCTAATTATTATTTGGATATCCACTTTCAATTGTTGATTTCATCTTCTGATTTCTCTAGCTCAGTTACCGAATCAGTTATATGTTCTTATTGAACAAATGAATATGTTTTTAATGATTGCTCAGAAATTATTAGAATCCCCAACTGGACATGGTTCTTATATAAACTACTGTACTTTGCTTACTGTAAAGCTAAGCATCAACATCATAGTCTAATAGGTAAAAGTGCTACTGTCTGAGCTGAGGGTACCCATTCAGACACTGAAGTTCTGATCCTCCCAGACCACAGAATGTGACTCCTTTGGACACAGTTTCTCTGAAAGTAGCTGGTCCCAGTGAGAGTGATATAATCCTTGTAGGAAAATTCAGACAATAGAGACACAGAGTCACACAAGAGAGGGGAGATGTGAGAACATGGTTAGCCATCTGTATCCCATGGGGTCCAGAAAAATCAAACTCCTTCACCTAGATGTCAGACTTCAGGGATCTGCCATGGTCTAACCACTGAGCAGCCCCGTCACACTCTATACCTATTAGTTCACTGATAAGTGGAAAGTTATACCCATTCAAGCAGAGAACAACCATCGAGCACAATACATTTCTTGTGTATCATGGAGCATTTCTCCGTGAGAATATAGGTTTTCCTCTGTGCCACTCTTGGTATCAGTGTCAGCTATTTGATAGAAATGTAAGACCAACCCTCAAGAGAAGAAGGCTTACTACACAGGTCTGGCTGCAGGAGAGATGGGTCGATCAACGCCCCATCTAAAAGCTCAGAAATGACGAGGTAGAATACTCAAAAGGGTGGCAGGCACTGACCCAGAATCACTGCTGTAAGCTGTTATTTCTGAACTCTGTTGAGCTCAGGGAATGTGTAGACTCTGGGTGAGAAGGGAAGGAAGCAATTTGACAAAATGATCTGGCTTTCATCCTTCCCCATGCCAGGTAATGTGTAGTTGCTTTTCCCTGTGCTTACTGAGTCAGGTCAGATACATAAACAAAGCCTTAGGACCCACTAATGGGTGAGGTAGACTTGAAAATGGATTATTTTAATTATTTTAATTAAATGTTCCTATTGCTAAAGTTAAGGGGGATTAAAGCTTTGACAACTGGAGGAATGGAATATTTTACTTTGCATTCAAATGGTTCTGAGTACAATATGATACTGGCATGTCTCAAATACCCAATATTTGCAAAGTACCAAGTAAAGTCAGTTGGATCTAACCAAACAATTGAAAGCTTGTAGAATATGCAGCTCTGGCTTCCTTAGCACAATGCCTGCACAGCATGTACCACACAGAATAGTATAAACTCACATACTTCCACTCGATGTGTTAGGCTGCTCACTTTGCCATTAACATGGTGTTAATGCAACATTTTAAAGAGAACTAGTTTTTACTAAACTTATTTGATTAAGTATTTTTGATCTTCTGACACCCCTCTCCAAGAAGTAAAGCCACTAAACTTCTTACTAGAAACTAGTCTTTTATACAAAACAGTTTGAGTAAAATTGTGATAAATAGTTGTTTTATCTACGTAATATTGTCAATAAGAATACAATAAATAATTGGTGACTAGATTGTGGGATGCAAGCTTCCAATCTCTCTGAAGTACAGCTCTGGAAAAATTACAGTCTACATTACATTGAAAACAAGCAGTTGGAAATGTTTTGTCCAGTGTGTCTTGCCTGTTCCTTCCACAATGGCATCTCTGTACCCCACTCTAAGTTAGGAAATGGGACAAATATATAGAAGTCATTACTTAACACCCACAGACACAGACACTGAGAAAGAGCTTTCCTAGAAATAACCAAAACAACTGACTGGATCACCGTGAGGAAAACGAAAAAAACTACAAGTCGACTGCATGTGGGCCATTAGGGCTCCTACTTGCTCATTAAGCAAACAGCAAAGTCATACGTTTCTCCTGCCCTGATATATATTGTGTGCTTCTGATGTTTTCTCCTCAGGGAATCCTCCCCAGTGGTATTACAATCTTACTTCACAATCTATCAGCAACATTTAAAAACTTTAATGGACAGTTCACATGAACAGATTTAATTAGGTTTACAGAAAGATTGACTGAAAAAATTCTATTCAAGTCGTTCACTAACTTCCATTGTTCTTCTTGTCATTAACACAGGATATTAATGTTTCACATTCATTCCAACTGAGGAAACACTGTGAATGCACTGTGCAAATAAAAATCCATACTATATCATGGTTCATTCTTTTGTGTTCTACGGTCCTCTTGTTTTTCTAAGTCCATGGCATCACATGTTGACAGTTGTGGTGTCATGTCTAGGCTTCTCAGCATGAAATGTCTGCCCAGTGGGCTTATTCCCTCTATCTATAACATCTGAACATCTTGGGGACTATCCTATGACCTTGTCATGTCCTGGCTCCTTTCCAAAGACCCTGGCTCATTTTCTATTGGCATTTGAATTACAAGAGTCAGTTTCCAGTCAGTGACAGCAGAAAGGATATGTTATCAAACAGGCTAAAAAAAAGGCACCCAAGGATTCTTGTCTGTGGGCATCCAGTTGCTACTAAACTGAGTACCTCTTAAATCATTTTTACTTTTAGTGATCATAGTTGTAATGTTTACAAAATACCCATCAATTTGTTGTGAATTAGATCTTATAATTTTACAGATACTAATTGCAGACCCATTAGTACTATTTTCAACTTACTTAGTTAGAAGAGATAATGAAAAATCATACCTAAGGCAATATTTTTAAATGCCCAGATCTCCATCTAGAACTAGAAAAGCTGTTAGGAAGGACCACATTAAACTAGAAATGTTTTAAAAATCAAACAGACCTTTATATAATCATGAATATGATTCATAATTCTTTTGAACGTTGACCCCAAGATGAACCATCATGCCTGTATCACAAATACCCATGCGTTTGCATTTCATGTTTGGCTACCTTAAGGCCAGACATATTACTTGAGCTTCTGACCTGGACATTCTCCATTCTCTGAGCCGTTGATATGTTTATAGCCTTCTAGCCTGCAGCGCTTACACTCAACTTCTGCAGCTTATTGTATATTGTGTCAGCTCCTTTCTTTGAACTTTTCCCGACTCCTTCAGTTGGATTCATTCCTCTAGTTCATCAGCGGCCCTTGACCCTTCCCAGCCTTTCACCTGAGACTACCACCTTAGCATAGGGCTACAGTCACCATTTTGGAATTTTGGTTTCTTTAATAAAAAAAAAAAAAGCAAAAATGTTATAAGAATATGTTTTCATTTTAATCCCAACTGTGGGATGGGGGCTGCTTCAGACTGTCACAGAAACTGACTATGATTTGCTAATGCTCTAGCAGAGGTGTGATTTTGCCAGCTGCAGACAGTTTGCTAGGGCCTCAAGAGGTGTGGCTTGATAGTAGGTTGTTTATTGGTTGTTGTGGTTTGGTTATTGTTAATTGCAGTTGGTTGTGATTTGTTAAGTAGTCACTCACTAAGAAGATAAAAGGAGAAATAAATTAGATATCCTGACAGCAAAGACCAAAATTGCCCCCATAACTCAACACTCCCAAAGAGAAGAAAGTAGTTTGACCTTAAGACAGCCCACTTTTCAACCCTTGACTTTACTCAGGGATCTCTTTCCTTTACTCTATTCTTTTGTTTATTTTTTCTAGTGTCAGAGGCTTGATAGAAAACAAGTGAAAGTAGGAAGAACCCACAAAGTAATGAAAGACAAGCTACAAAAAGCTACCATTTTCCAGGAGAGGACCAATGAAAGTCTTTATGGGAGGCAGCATTATCTTCTTCCCAATCTATTTACAGATTAACTCTTTGAAACTCACACCCAAAAATCTTACTCCTGCTTTAAACTCACAGTGTTTTGGGGAAACCCAGCATGACAATTGCACAATCATTAAAAGCCCAGGTCATTGCCGCTGTCTGCCCACATTACTGCCCCCTCTATTCAGCACTTTCCTGAACACTGGGTCAACTCAGGCTGCATTAACCTGATTTTAGATTTGTGACTTAACTATAGTCTCTAAGTAATGCTAATGTCCATTGCCATTGATAGGATTAAAATTCCTTAACACAATATTTTCAGCGAGAGTTTGTTTATTGTGCTCAATATGAGTTTATTATACTCAAGAAAAATTTGTAAAATCGATAGTTGAGCTCCATTAAGGCAAACAGGAAAAAACTAGGGAAACTATACCCAAAACAACAAGAGGAAAATAAAAACATAGAGAAAGGAAGCTCCATGCAAGAGATGCAGATGAAAGAGATTTCAAATAAAAACTTTTTGTCTCCTAGAAGTTTAATTTTCAGGCAAGTAGCAGATGAGCGCTGGAGAGGCCCAAGTAGTTAGAGCATTTTACTGCATGGGAACTGAACTGGAGAGCCAAGCAGAAATGTGAGACCAGAATTCAGTCCAGACAGAATAAAGGCCTAAAAAACAATTTTGTTTTAGGTCTAGGAAACAAAGGAAGGGTAATTACATTTATGGAGTGAATGTAGGCCAGGCACTCCCAAGCAATCCACTACTCCCTACATGAAACACTGTGGATTACAGCCAAGCCTGGCCTAGTATTAAAGAAAAGACACAGAACAAGACAGAATAGGGAATTATTTTGTATTTGCTTTGATGCCCACACCAATGCTACAACTGCTGAAACTCTAGAATCAAAGGCTCCTGTAACAGTTGGGGGTGGGCCAAGCTCATCCCTGCTGATAATCACTATTTCATATTTATGCTGAGTTCCTAAGTGAATATGTAGTTTTAGGAAACAATTGAAGAAGACAGGCTTCTGTATTTTCTCATGCACACATCTAAGTTTTCTTTCACTGCTGTAAACCTAAAAAGCACACAATGTGGTCTTTGTTTCCCAGAGTATGTTTGCACGGATAGATCAGCTTATTAAACTATAGCTTCCCAAGCTTCTATATAGATATAAAATCAGTCTAGTTACACTCATAGAAACCAAGAAACAGACACTCAAAATGCAAATGTCACACACACACACACACACACACACAGAGAGAGAGAGAGAGAGAGAGAGAGAGAGAGAGAGAGAGAGAGAGAGAGAGAGAGAAGGGGATGATTTTCCTTACACAAAAAAATTCGCAGCACAACTCTTTCTTTTAAAACATATAATTAAATTCGATTTGATTAGTAAAAGATGCAAATGCCTTTTTTTCCCACAGAATTTTTTTTAAATCATGGCAATTAGGTATTTGATTCCCATCTACCTGTCTGTAAAGCATCTGCACCTCTCCATGAATTCTCAATTGTTAGTGTAATTGCAAAGGCATTTCAAAAGCACCTGCTCTCCCAGGTGCCCTGCAGTGAGCTCTGTTGGAAACTCATGTCTTGACAACATGGGTTTACACACAGAGGCCTTGTCCCTAGGTAGTGTGGAAATCCTGGTAGCTGAAAAATGGGGCTTCTTTCAGATTTGTCTCCTGTGTATAAATTTTACAGGATACTGCTTATCATGGAACAATTTTACTTTGTGTTTTCAAGCTGATAAGCATGAGCTGAGTGAACAGCCATGTCTTTTCATGCTTGTTGTTTTCTTTCACTTTCAAATAACTGTTAACATTTGCATATATTTACATTTTAATAAAATCACGGTCATTTAAAAGATATCATCACAAGGGCTACAGAGATGATGACTCAATGGTTAAGAGCACTTGATGGGTGCTCCCGAGAACCCAGGTCCAATTTCCAGCACCCACAAAGCAAAACCCCACCATTTGTATCTCTATTTCCAAGTGATTGTATTCGCTCACTTGGCCTTTTGGGGCACTAGACACACATACTGTACAGAGATAAGCAAAGAAAAACATTCATATGCATAAAATTTAAGATGAGTAAAATATAATAAATTAAATAAGTATATTATTATGCACTCGTCATCTTTGTCAAAGAGTAATCCTAGGGGAGTTTGCCTATGTGGCTCGAATGTGGGAAATATTGTCTTGTGCCAGGTAATATCACCCATCTCACCATATTTCATAATTCCAAAAATAAACAGTAAACCAAGAGATAGTGGAACTTCACAGCACAGAGACAGAGGGAAGTAAATTCTATGGAAAGTAACTGAACTCTTCATCATCCTTTCTTCTGAAACTCAGGCTGACAGCAGTTTTCTAATTTTTTTCCCAGTGCCATCACCCTACAGGACCTGTCATTCTGAGGATATTTCTGATATCCCTTTCTACTCAAGGTTGCATCCCTACTGCTTTGTGTTCCCTTGGTCTGCAATTAGGAATCTGGCAGTGGCCTATATGCATTATACTGTTGTCATGGTGTCTATGGAACTGTGGCTTTGTCCCTATAGGGAAGAGTATGTTAAATACACACAGTATCATCTTCCGAATCACCCTGTATCAGGACACACACAACTGTACTGATCAGGTTGTCAATCAGGGACTGGCTTCATCTGGGAGGTATGGTACAATAGATCACAGGGACGGAGTAGAGATGAGAGGGCAGATTCTAATTCTACTGGACTTGCACTTTCTCTCCCTATTCCAAGACTAGGATTCAGAAATCCTAGGAGGTGGAGTAGATACTGCCTGTGAGGTGAGCTTTTTAACAGTTTGATCATGGCTCCTAGCTGGCACTCTGAGAATCCTGCCATTCTTAGTTGGCTTGGTTCTTGCTAGTTATTGGAAAGATATTTTAAGTGAAAAGAGACTGTTTGATAGATCTCTTTGAGGCCTTGACTTCAAATATAAAAGATATTGACTAAAACTCTGGTTTCGCAAAAAGTATGGCATTAAATTTTAACAATATTTATCCACAGATCTAGCTCTATGGATAATACTAGAAAGAAAAATCATGGAAGACAATAACATACAAGAAAACAAAAGAAATAACTCGATGCCTGCAAAAACTCCATAAAGAAATTAGAACATTCTCGTACGAACAACTTAAAAGTACACCAGAAAGCTCTAGAAAAACAAACCAAATCAAAGCAAAAACAAAACAACAAAACCAAAAACAAGGCAGGCACATCAAAGAGAGTAAAATGCAGGAAATAATCAAAATCAGGGCTGAAATCAAACAGGTAGAGACAAAGAAAACAATAAAAAGAGTCAATGAAACTAAGAGCTGGTTCTTTAAGAAAATCCATAAGACAGACAAACCCTTGGCCAAACTAAGAGACAGAGAGACAGTATCCAAATAAAATCAGAAACTGAAAAGGAACTATAACAACAGACAGTGAGGAAAATCAAATAATCATTAGGTCTTACATTAAAAGCCTGTACTCCACAACATAGAAAAACATTTTCTTATTAATTAATTATTTTATGTATTTCTTTCTCCCACCTACATTGAGGAATGCAGATTCTCCCCAACATCTCGACTCCCCTTGCCCTCTCAGAGGGTACTCTCCGGGCATCCCCCCTCCCTGGATAGCAAGTCTCTCCATGATGAAGTGCATCCTCTCCCCCTGAGGCCAGAAAAGGCAGTCTTCTGCTACATATATGCCAGGGTCTAAGCCTAGGACCAGTCCATTTATGTTCTTTGGTTGATGACTTAGTCTCTAGGAGTTCCCGGAAGTTCAGGCTTGTTGACACCGTTGTTATTCCTATGAGGCTGCAACCCCCTTCAGTTCCTTCAGCCCTTCCCCTAACTATTCCATAGGGGTGCCTGACCTCAATCTAAAGTTTGGCTGTGAGTATCTGCATCTATCTCAGTCAAGTGCTGGTAGAACCTCCCAGAGGACAGTGAAGCATACACACAGCATCTCTAACAGTGTAGGGTTTGGTGCCTACACATGGGATGGATCCCAAATTGGGCCAGTCACTGACCTGCCATTCATTCAGAAATTTTCATGAAATGGGCAAATTTTTTAGACAAATACCACTTAACAAAGTTAAATCAATATCAGGTGACCTATTTAAATAGCCCTAAAACCCCTAAGAAAACAGAAGCGATCATCCAAAGCCTCCCAACCAAAAATACTCCAGGGTCATATGGTTTTAGTACAGAAGTCTATCAGACTTTCAAAGATGTGCTAATACCAATATTCCTCAAACTCTTCCACAAAATAGAAGTAGAAAGAACTCTGCCAAACTCTTCCTATGAAACCACAGTTACGCTGTCATGTAAACTACACAGACTCAACAAAGAAAGAGAATTTCTGGCTGATATCTCTTCTGTACATTGATGCAAAAATACTTGCAAACTGAATTCCAGAACACATCTAAGAACATCATCTAAGAAGATCCAATAGGCGTCATCCCAGGAATGCTGGGATGATTCAATATGCAAAAATCCATCGATGTAATCTACTATATAAGCAAACAGAAATGAAAAAAAAATCATGACCATCTCATTAGATGCTGAAAAAGTCATTGACAAAATCCAACATCCCTTCATGTGAAAAAAATTAGATACAAGCACATACATAAATACAATCAAACCAAAGCAATATAGACCAAGTCAATAGCCAACATCAAATTAAATGGAACTTAAATCAGAAAGAAGGAAAGGCTTCCTACTCTTCCCTTATCTGGTATATACTACTTAAAGTCATAGTCAGAAAAATAAGACAACTAAAAAAGTTCAAGGAAATTCAAATTGGAAAGGAAGTCAAAGGATCACTATCTTGGATGATATGATAGAATATATAAGCAGCCCATAAAATTCTATCAGAGAATTTCTACAGCTGATAAACACCTTCAACAAAGTGGCTGGATACAAAATTAACTCAAAGAAATAAGTAGCCTTCCTTTAAACTAACCATAACTGAGCTGAGAATGAAATTAGAGAAACAATACCCTTCAAAATAGCCATAAATATATCACATATCTTGATATAACTCTGACTAAGAAGGTGGAAGAGCTATATGACAAAAACTTCAAGTCCCTGAAGAAAGAAATTGAGGAAGATTTCAGAAGATGGAGAGATCTCCCATGCTCATGGATCCTTGGGAGTAACATAGTGAAAGTGACCATTTTACTAAAAGCAATTTACAGTTTCAATGCAATTCCCATCAAAATTTCAATACAATTCTTTACAAAGCAATCCTCAACTTTATATTGAAAAACAAAATAACAACAAAAGCTTCAGGATAACAAAAGCAAGTCTGAACAATAAAAGCTATACAATAGAGCAATAGTAAGTAAATGTGTATGATTTAGGAACAGCAGAATGATTAATGGAATTAAATTAAAGAACCTTAAGTAATCTCGAACACCTATGGACATTTGATTTGTAACAAGGGTGAAACAATACAATGAGGAAAATAAGCATCTTCAACAAATGGTTCTGGTTCAACTGGATGTCTGCATGTAGAAAAATGCAAATAGATTTATATCTACCACTATTCAAAAAACTCGAGTACACGTGGATCAAAGACTTCAACATAAAACTAAATACACTAAATCTCACAGAACAGAACTCATTGGTACAGGAGACAACTTTCAAACAGAACATCAACGAATGGGGTTCTAAGATCAACAATTGATAAATGAGACTTCATGAAACTGCAAAGCTTCCATAAGGCGAAAGTCATTGTCAAGAGGACAAAAATGTCAGCTTACAGGTTGGGAAAGGATCTTCACAAACCCTATGTCTACCAGAGGGCTAATATTCAAAATGTATAAAGAACTCAAGAAGTTAGAGACCAATAACGCACATAGCCCAACTGAAATATGAGGTAGAGAGCTAAACAGAGAATTCTCCACAAGAAGAATCTCAAATGGCCAAGACGCACTTAAAGGAATGTTCAAATTCCTTAGTCATCAGGGAAATGCAAATCAAAACCACCCTGAGGATCCACCTTACAGCATGCAGAATGACTATGATCAAAAACTTAAGTGGCTTGATATGCCAGGGTGGGGGGCATACTCCGTGGTGGCCTCTGCCCTCTCAGAGGAAAAGGGGAGGAAGGATTGTGGGAGGATTGAGGGAGGGTATGACCAGGAGGAGGTGCCGTGAATGAGATATATAAAGTGAATAAATAAACATAATAATATTTTCCAAATGTTTTAAAATACAGAGACTGAGAAAGAAGGTGAATTCTATGAAGTAGAATAAATTATGTGGATTTAAAAGTATTCTGACTGACAGATGACAAGCGTATCATACTCTCTTCACCCACCTGCTACATCATTCTCCCTTGGTGTCAAATACATAAACTCAATCTACACTCTTTCCTCCTGAGCCCAGAGATAGCCCCATTATCTCCACACAAGCATCTATGATTGAGAACAGCCCACAGGAAAACTAAAAACTGTTTCCTCACCCAGAAGGACACTGTTCCTGATGCTTTTTCAGAAGGGAAAATGGGGACCAAGAAGCAACTGGAGCAAGTTAGATTGCTGGGCGCATGAAAACATCTACATTTCACTGAATTTGTAAACGAGAAGTGAGGAAAGAAAAGGCTTAAAGAGGGTAGCAGCTCTCAGGCCCTCAGTCAAATCTTCTTTGTGCGGTGACCCTCATTTTTCAAAACTACACTTAGGTTAAGGTTTGAAGACAGGTAAGTCAGTCTTTGAGTATGTGCTTAGCATGAAGAAGACACAGGGTTTTATGCCAAGAAGAATACCAAAATAAAGTTAAAATAAAAAAATAAAAATAACAGCCCTCACAACATACACATTTAGTGTTTTAAGGTTGTTTTTGACTGTAATGCCATGGCTTGGGAAGCAGAAACAGAATGATGTGATTCAAGGGCATTGTGTACTCTCTTGTTCTTTAAATGATGGCACAGAATGCTTTAAGCCCTAGATGTTACTATTGAGTCATGCTTTTGTCTATATGATATTTTCCCCTGAATACTTAGGTAGATATCTGTGGATGTATGTCTGTATGCAGGTAAGGCCAGACACAAGATAAGGCAAGGCCTGTGATTGGGCAGTGAAAAAGTAAGGCGGGCACAGAGTTTTGAAGAGGGGAGAGAGGAGAGAAGAAGAACCAAGATAGAGGCAGAGAAGGACAACCCAGATCTTTGTGGCCTTAAAGGGCCACAGGTAGTTATGAATATCTGATAAGAGGTGGGTTATTACAGGACAATTTTTCTTATCTAGGTGGGCAGTTTATATCAATATTAATTGGCTCTGAGTTTATTGTGTGGATGCTTTGTGGAGTGAGAATTTACCAATATAAACCTGATTGATAAATTACAAGCTTATTGAGTTTTGATCTTAAGAGATTACTGGGAGTTGTGACTGTAACCACGGGGGTGGGGGGAGTGCAAGAAATGTGAACAGAGTTCACAGCAGAGAGCCATGGGATAGATGGCCCCACTGCTGGGGCTAGCAATGGAGGCTGAGAGGGCAGCCACTGTTGGGCCCAGAGAGTAGCCAGTGACAGCATGGGATGGACATTGGAAACTTAACGAGTTAGATTGAAACATTTTACTGATTGAGATGAAAGTACCCTGCAGATGCTATGTACTCGCCAGAGCTGGCAATGCTGTATGTTTATGATGTTTGTTTTTATTATTTACCACTATAGACATAGACTCTATAGTAAACTATTGCTAAGTGGGAGCAATTGGTTCCCTGTAAAGAGCCCCAAGGAAGCAGAAGCTACCAGGCTTCATCTTTGGAAGAGAGTCTTGATCTTGACCTTCAGCACAAAGGACATAGAATTGTTTCCACTTATTTATAAATTGCCTGGTTTGAGGTATTTTGCCATAATAGCTGGAGCAGACACATGCTGAACACTCACATAGCATAATTCATCACTGTATTTCTTTCCTACTTGAGATGCTTGCAATCTTAATGCCTCATTTTTAGAAGAACATTCTAGAGTGCGTTTCATGAACTTGAGTCCCTCAGCACTCCAGATTTCCTGACCATGTCATCAGAAATGGCTGTAGTGCCAGTCTGTGGTAATTACCTGCTAGATCTCCAGAAGATGACTTCTACCTGCTACCATCCATATCCACCAATAGACTCTGACCATGTAAAGCCTGTATCTGGAGACCTTTGCCTGGTTCAGTGAGCAACAGGAACCCAGGAAACCTTGCTAGTCTGGCCACCGGATCTTCTGTATACCAAATCCTGTCTTACCTTCTGGATCTGAGGAACTTAACCAGATTCACATACCTAAGCTCTGCTTCTGGGGGACATTTGCAGAGACAAAGACCACATCGTTTTCTTTGCATTTGAAGAGTCTGACACAGTAGGAAGTAGAGAGCATGCCACCAGCCCAGGCTCATGCACATGAGTTACAGAAGACGATGCAATACAAAGAATCCTTTTAACCAGTGTCACCTAAAAGTTAACTGTTCCATTTGCCTCAGCTGCAACCCATCACTTGTGTTTGCACACTCAGTATTGTGGAGGTTCTCATGACAGAATGCTGCAGAGTTACCTCTTAAAGCCGACAATGTCTGTCTGTCTGTCTTTGGTGAGGCAGCAAGCATTACCTGCAGTTCAGACACCTCAGCCTCGATGGCCAGATCTTTACGTTCTTGGCTGTTCTTCCATCCCACACTGCAAATACCCTCTCCAGACCTCACACCTCTCATCCCCCAGACTACTGTCTACACAGGCTCCCTCCCTCTCTGCCTGCTTTGTTCTTTAGAGTTTCTAATCCTTCATCTTGCCCAGGCCTTCTGGCCTTCTGGCCTTCCTTTTTTTTTTTTCTTTTTTTTTTTTTTTTTATTAACTTGAGTATTTTTTATATACATTTCAAGTGTTATTCCCTTTCCCGGTTTCCGGGCAAACAGCCCCCTCCCCCCTCCCCTTCCTTATGGGTGTTCCCCTCCCAACCCTCCCACCATTGCCGCCCTCCCCCCAACAATCTAGTTCACTGGGGGTTCAGTCTTAGCAGGACCCAGGGCTTCCTCTTCCACTGGTGCTCTTACTAGGATATTCATTGCTACCTATGAGGTCAGAGTCCAGGGTCAGTCCATGTATAGTCTTTAGGTAGTGGCTTAGTCCCTGGAAGCTCTGGTTGCTTGACATTGTTGTACTTTTGGGGTCTCGAGCCCCTTCAAGCTCTTCCAGTTCTTTCTCTGATTCCTTCAATGGGGGACCTATTCTCAGTTCAGTGGTTTGCTGCTGGCATTCGCCTCTGTATTTGCTGTATTCTGGCTGTGTCTCTCAGGAGCCATCTACATCCGGCTCCTGTCGGTCTGCACTTCTTTGCTTCATCCATCTTGTCTAATTGGGTGGCTGTATATGTATGGGCCACATGTGGGGCAGGCTCTGAATGGGTGTTCCTTCAGTCTCTGTTTTAATCTTTGCCTCTCCCTTCCCTGCAAAGGGTATTCTTTTTCCTCATTTAAAGAAGGAGTGAAGCATTCACATTTTGATCATCTGTCTTGAGTTTCGTTTGTTCTAGGGATCTGGGGTAATTCAAGCATTTGGGCTAATAGCCACTTATCAATGAGTGCATACCATGTATGTCTTTCTGTGATTGGGTTAGCTCACTCAGGATGATATTTTCCAGTTCCAACCATTTGCCTACGAATTTCATAAACTCATTGTTTTTGATAGCTGAGTAATATTCCATTGTGTAGATGTACCACATTTTCTGTATCCATTCCTCTGTTGAAGGGCATCTGGGTTCTTTCCAGTTTCTGGCTATTATAAATAAGGCTGCGATGAACATAGTGGAGCACGTGTCTCTTTTATATGTTGAGGCATCTTTTGGGTATATGCCCAAGAGAGGCATAGCTGGATCCTCAGGCAGTTCAATGTCCAATTTTCTGAGGAACCTCCAGACTGATTTCCAGAATGGTTTTACCAGTCTGCAATCCAACCAACAATGGAGGAGTGTTCCCCTTTCTCCACAACCTCGCCAGCATCTGCTGTCACCTGAGTTTTTGATCTTAGCCATTCTCACTGGTGTGAGGTGAAATCTCAGGGTTGTTTTGATTTGCATTTCCCTTATGACTAAAGATGTTGAACAATTCTTTAGGTGTTTCTCAGCCATTCGGCATTCCTCAGCTGTGAATTCTTTGTTTAGCTCTGAACCCCATTTTTAATAGGGTTATTTGTTTCCCTGCGGTCTAACTTCTTGAGTTCTTTGTATATTTTGGATATAAGGCCTCTATCTGTTGTAGGATTGGTAAAGATCTTTTCCCAATCTGTTGGTTGCCGTTTTGTCCTAACCACAGTGTCCTTTGCCTTACAGAAGCTTTGCAGTTTTATGAGATCCCATTTGTCGATTCTTGATCTTAGAGCATAAGCCATTGGTGTTTTGTTCAGGAAATTTTTTCCAGTGCCCATGTGTTCCAGGTGCTTCCCTAGTTTTTCTTCTATTAGTTTGAGTGTGTCTGGTTTGATGTGGAGGTCCTTGATCCACTTGGACTTAAGCTTTGTACAGGGTGATAAGGATAGATCGATCTGCATTCTTCTACATGTTGCCCTCCATTTGAACCAGCACCATTTGCTGAAAATGCTATCTTTTTTCCATTGGATGGTTTTGGCTCCTTTGTCAAAAATCAAGTGACCATAGGTGTGTGGGTTCATTTCTGGGTCTTCAATTCTATTCCATTGGTCTATCTGTCTGTCTCTGTACCAATACCATGCAGTTTTTATCACTATTGCTCTGTAATACTGCTTGAGTTCAGGGATAGTGATTCCCCCTGAAGTCCTTTTATTGTTGAGGATAGCTTTAGCTATCCTGGGTTTTTTGTTATTCCAGATGAATTTGCAAATTGTTCTGTCTAACTCTTTGAAGAATTGGATTGGTATTTTGATGGGGATTGCATTGAGTCTGTAGATTGCTTTTGGTAAAATGGCCATTTTTACTATATTAATCCTGCCAATCCATGACCATGGGAGATCTTTCCATCTTCTGAGGTCTTCTTCAAATTCTTTCCTCAGTGTCTTGAAGTTCTTATTGTACAGATCTTTTACTTGCTTGGTTAAAGTCACACCGAGGTACTTTATATTATTTGGGTCTATTATGAAGGGTGTCGTTTCCCTAATTTCTTTCTCGGCTTGTTTCTCTTTTGTATAGAGGAAGGCAACTGATTTATTTGAGTTAATTTTATACCCAGCCACTTTGCTGAAGTTGTTTATCAGCTTTAGTAGTTCTCTGGTGGAACTTTTGGGATCACTTAAATATACTATCATGTCATCTGCAAATAGTGATATTTTTGACCTCTTCGTTTCCAATCTGTATCCCCTTGATCTCCTTTTGTTGTCTGATTGCTCTGGCTAGAACTTCAAGAACTATATTCAATAAGTAGGGAGAGAGTGGGCAGCCTTGTCTAGTCCCTGATTTTAGTGGGATTGCTTCAAGTTTCTCTCCATTTAGTTTAATGTTAGCAACTGGTTTGCTGTATATGGCTTTTACTATGTTTAGGTATGGGCCTTGAATTCCAATTCTTTCCAGGATTTTTATCATGAAGGGGTGTTGAATTTTGTCAAATGCTTTCTCAGCATCTAATGAAATGATCATGTGGTTTTGTTCTTTCAGTTTGTTTATATATTGGATCACCTTGATGGTTTTCCGTATATTAAACCATCCCTGCATGCCTGGGATGAAGCCTACTTGATCATGGTGGATGATTGTTTTGATGTGCTCTTGAATTCGGTTTGCCAGAATTTTTTTGAGTTTTTTTGCGTCGATATTCATAAGGGAAATTGGTCTGAAGTTCTCTTTCTTTGTTGTGTCTTTGTGTGGTTTAGGTATAAGAGTAATTGTGGCTTCGTAGAAGGAATTCGGTAGGGCTCCATCTGTTTCAATTTTGTGGAATAGTTTGGATAATATTGGTATGAGGTCCTCTATGAAGGTTTGATATAATTCTGCACTAAATCCGTCTGGACCTGGGCTCTTTTTGGTTGGGAGACCTTTAATGACTGCTTCTATTTCCTTAGGAGTTATGGGGTTATTTAACTGGTTTATCTGTTTCTTATTTAACTTCGATACCTGGTATCTGTCTAGGAAATTGTCCATTTCCTGAAGATTTTCAAGTTTTGTTGAATATAGGTTTTTATAGTAAGATCTGATGATTTTTTGAATTTCCTCTAAATCTGTAGTTATGTCTCCCTTTTCATTTCTGATTTTGTTAACTTGGACGCACTCTCTGTGTCCTCTTGTTAGTCTGGCTAAGGGTTTATCTATCTTGTTGATTTTCTCAAAGAACCAACTTTTGGTTCTGTTGCTTCTTTCTCTGGTCCTTATTGTTTCTACTTGGTTGATTTCAGCTCTGAGTTTGATTATTTCCTGCCTTCTACTCCTCCTGGGTGTATTTGCTTCTTTTTGTTCTAGAGCTTTTAGGTGTGCTGTCAAGCTGCTGACATATGCTCTTTCCTGTTTCTTTCTGCAGGCACACAGCGCTATGAGTTTTCCTCTTAGCACAGCTTTCATTGTGTCCCATAAGTTTGGGTATGTTGTACCTTCATTTTCATTAAATTCTAAAAAGTTTTTAATTTCTTTATTTCTTCCTTGACCAGGTTATCATTGAGTAGAGCATTGTTCAATTTCCACGTATATGTGGGCATTCTTCCCTTATTGTTATTGAAGACCAGTTTTAGGCCGTGGTGGTCCGATAGAACGCATGGGATTATTTCTATCTTTTTGTACCTGTTGAGGCCCGTTTTTTGACCAATTATATGGTCAATTTTGGAGAAAGTACCATGATGAGCTGAGAAGAAAGTATATCCTTTTGTTTTAGGATAGAATGTTCTATAAATATCCGTTAAGTCCATTTGGCTCATGACTTCTCTTAGTCTGTCGACATCACTGTTTAATTTCTGTTTCCATAATCTGTCCATTGTTGAGAGTGGGGTGTTGAAATGTCCCACTATTATTGTGTGAGGTGCAATGTGTATTTTGAGCTTTAGTAAGGTTTCTTTTACGTATGTAGGTGCCCTTGTATTTGGGGCATATATATTTTGTATTGAGAGTTCATCTTGGTGGATTTTTCCTTTGATGAATATGAAGTGTCCTTCCTTATCTTTTTTGATGACTTTTAGTTGGAAATTGATTTTATTTGATATTAGAATGGCTACTCCAGCTTGCTTTTCTGACCATTTGCTTGGAAAGTTGTTTTCCAGCCTTTCACTCTGAGGTAGTGTCTGTCTTTGTCTCTGAGGTGTGTTTCCTGTAGGCAGCAGAATGCAGGGTCCTCGTTGCGTATCCAGTTTGTTAATATATGTCTTTTTATTGGGGAGTTGAGGCCATTGATATTGAGAGATATTAAGGAATAGTGATTATTGCTTCCCGTTATATTCATATTTGGATGTGAGGTTATGTTTGTGTGCTTTCTTTCTCTTTGTTTTGTTGCCAAGACGATTAGTTTCTTGCTTCTTCTAGGGTATAGCTTGCCTCCTTATGTTGGGCTTTACCATTTATTATCCTTTGTAGTGCTGGATTTGTAGAAAGATATTGTGTAAATTTGGTTTTGTCATGAAATATCTTGGTTTCTCCATCAATGTTAATTGAGAGTTTTGCTGGATAAAGTTACCTGGGCTGGCATTTGTGTTCTCTTAGGGTCTGTATGACATCAGTCCAGGATCTTCTGGCCTTCATAGTTTCTGGCGAGAAGTCTGGTGTGATTCTGATAGGTCTGCCTTTATATGTTACTTGACCTTTTTCCCTTACTGCTTTTAATATTCTTTCTTTACTTTGTGCGTTTGGTGTTTTGACAATTATGTGACGGGAGGTGTTTCTTTTCTGGTCCAATCTATTTGGAGTTCTGTAGGCTTCTTGTATGCCTATGGCTATCTCTTTTTTTAGGTTATGGAAGTTTTCTTCTATGATTTTGTTGAAGATATTTACTGGTCCTTTGAGCTGGGAGTCTTCACTTTCTTCTATACCTATTATCCTTAGGTTTGATCTTCTCATTGAGTCCTGGATTTCCTGTATGTTTTGGACCAGTAGCTTTTTCCGTTTTACATTATCTTGACAGTTGAGTCAATGATTTCTATGGAATCTTCTGCTCCTGAGATTCTCTCTTCCATCTCTTGTATTCTGTTGGTGAAGCTTGTATCTACAGCTCCTTGTCTCTTCTTTTGGTTTTCTATATCCAGGGTTGTTTCCATGTGTTCTTTCTTGATTGCTTCTATTTCCATTTTTAATTCCTTCAACTGTTTGATTGTGTTTTCCTGGAATTCTTTCAGGGATTTTTGTGTCTCCTCTCTATGGGCTTCTACTTGTTTATTTATGTTTTCCTGGAATTCTTTCAGGGATTTTTGTGTCTCCTCTCTATGGGCTTCTACTTGTTTATTTATGTTTTCCTGGAATTCTTTCAGGCATTTTTGCGATTCCTCTCTGTAGGCTTCTACTTGTTCTCTAAGGGAGTTCTTCACGTCTTTCTTGAAGTCCTCCAGCATCATGATCAAAAATGATTTTGAAACTAGATCTTGCTTTTCTGGTGTGTTTGGATATTCCATGTTTGTTTTGATGGGAGAATTGGGCTCCGATGGTGCCATGTAGTCTTGGTTTCTGTTGCTTGGGTTCCTGTGCTTGCCTCTCGCCATCAGATTATCTCTAGTGTTACTTTGTTCTGCTATTTCTGACAGTGGCTAGAGTGTCCTATAAGCCTGTGTGTCAGGAGTGCTGTAGACCTGTTTTCCTCTCTTTCAGTCAGTTATGGGGACAGAGTGTTCTGCTTTCCGGCGTGTGGTTTTTCCTCTCTACAGGTCTTCAGCTGTTCCTGTGGGCCTGTGTCTTGAGTTCACTAGGCAGCTTTCTTGCAGCAGAAAATTTGGTCTTACCTGTGGTCCCAAGGCTCAAGTTCGCTTGTGGGGTGCTACCCACGGGCTCTCTGCAGCGGCAGCAACCAGGAAGACCTGTGCCGCCGTTTCCGGGAGCTTCAGTGCACCAGGGTTCCAGATGGTCTTTGGCTTTTTCCTCTGGTGTCCGAGATGTGTGTGCAGAGAGCAGTCTCTTCTGGTTTCCCAGGCTTGTCTGCCTCTCTGAAGGTTTAGCTCTCCCTCCCACGTGATTTGGGTGCAGAGAACTGTTTATCCGGTCTGTTTCCTTCAGGTTCCAGCGGTGTCTCAGGCAGGGGTCCTGCCGCTCCTGGCCCCTCCCCCACGGGAGCCCAGAGGCCTTATACAGTTTCCTCTTGGGCCAGGGATGTGGGCAGGGTTGAGCAGTGTTGGTGGTCTCTTCCGCTCTGCAGCCTCAGGAGTGCCCACCTGACCAGGCGGTTGGGTCTCTCTCTCACGGGGTCTGGGAGCAGAGAGCTGCTGCGGGCCGGGATCTGCGGGTGTGGGACTTCCGGTAAATACAGAACATGCCCGGTCCTAGAGGAATTCTGCTTCCCTGTGTCCCAAGCTCACCAGGCAGCTTTCTTGCAGCAGAAAAGTTGGTCTTACCTGTGGTCCCGAGGCTCAAGTTCGCTCGTGGGGTGCTGCCCACGGGCTCTCTGCAGCGGCAGCAACCAGGAAGACCTGTGCTGCCCCTTCCGGGAGCTTCAGTGCACCAGGGTTCCAGATGGTCTTTGGCTTTTTCCTCTGGCGTCCGAGATGTGTGTGCAGAGAGCAGTCTCTTCTGGTTTCCCAGGCTTGTCTGCCTCTCTGAAGGTTTAGCTCTCCCTCCCACGGGATTTGGGTCGAGTATTTCTTATATACATTTCGAGTGTTATTTCCTTTCCCGGTTTCCGGGCAAACATCCCCCTCCCCCCTCCCCTTCCTTATGGGTATTCCCCTCCCAACCCTCCCTCCATTGCCGCCCTCCCCCCAGCAATCTAGTTCACTGGGGGGTCAGTCTTAGCAGGACCCAGGGCTTCCCCTTCCACTGGTGCTCTTACTAGAATATTCCTTGCTACCTATGAGGTCAGAGTCCAGGGTCAGTCCATGTATAGTCTTTAGGTAGTGGCTTAGTCCCTGGAAGCTCTGGTTGCTTGGCATTGTTGTACATATGGGGTCTCGAGCCCCTTCAAGCTCTTCCAGTTCTTTCTCTGATTCCTTCAACGGGGGTCCTATTCTCAGTTCAGTGGTTTGCTGCTGGCATTTGCCTCTGTATTTGCTGTATTCTGGCTGTGTCTCTCAGGAGCGATCTACATCCGGCTCCTGTCAGCATGCACTTCTTTGCTTCATCCATCTTGTCTATATGGGTGGCTGTATATGTATGGGCCACATATGGGGCAGGCTCTGAATGGGTGTTCC
The DNA here is from genome assembly GCF_021556685.1 of Rattus norvegicus. NCBI lineage: Eukaryota > Metazoa > Chordata > Mammalia > Rodentia > Muridae > Rattus > Rattus norvegicus. The sequence goes on along the minus strand of NC_141549.1, from coordinate 80,676,216 downwards.
TTCTGTGTCTGTTTTAATCTTTGCCTCTCTCTTCCCTGCCAAGGGTATTCTTGTTCCCCTTTTAAAGAAGGAGTGAAGCATTCACATTTTGATCATCCGTCTTGAGTTTCATTTGTTCTAGGCATCTAGGGTAATTCAAGCATTTGGGCTCATAGCCACTTATCAATGAGTGCATACCATGTATGTCTTTCTGTGATTGGGTTAGCTCACTCAGGATGATATTTTCCAGTTCCAACCATTTGCCTACGAATTTCATAAAGTCATTGTTTTTGATAGCTGAATAATATTCCATTGTGTAGATGTACCACATTTTCTGTATCCATTCCTCTGTTGAAGGGCATCTGGGTTCTTTCCAGCTTCTGGCTATTATAAATAATTGCCCCAGCCTTCTTATAAATGATTGAAAACCATGATGTATTCTTACTTTAGCTCAAAGCTTGAAAACATAACAAAAAGTAGGGAAGTTCTGTCTTGTGTAGAGTGTGACAGAAACACTCAAGTCTCTGGGAATGCAAATGGCAATCCTTAAATGAAGGGCCATTACCTGCAAATGTTGCCACACTCTCTGTGCAGGTTTTGAACTTGTGGCCCTGTCCTAAACATTATTTATATAAGAACTAACATAAGAAGTGATACCAGGTCTCTGCCAAGGAGACCTTGATCTACAAAGTAACAGAAGTAGTCTTCCTTAAAACGTTCCTTGAATGGCACAGTTCCAGGGTGGAGCACAGCAGAGCACTAAATACGTCTTAGTGACAGAGTGTAGAAGTCTCCAGGTTCCCAAGCAAACCACACACTTCTGCCAGCTTCCCAGAGCCATTCTGTTCTGTGCTCCCGGGCTCTCCTTGCCTAGCACACTGTTGGCATGTCAAAAAATGTGTTCTCAAGTCAGTGAGGAATGCCCATTATACCACAAAATGTGAGCTCCTACAAAAGTCCTGAAAGCTTAGAGTCAAATGGTTGCTTTGCCTTTGAAAGTCCCTACTGTACCTAAGGAAGATGCTCACAGAACCCTCCCTCTCAAGGTTTTGTATGAATACTTAGTGTCTCCATGGTTAGTGTGTACATAGAGGACATCCAATCATTTGTTTTGGTTGTGTTTGGATTTTCTTAAAAGAAACATACAGTAGGTGAATCAAATGGAAAACAGGTTTTTTTTTTTTTTTTTTTTTTTTTTAGCTAATAAGAGTTGATATCTGGTGGGAGCCTTGGCCCCGGATTACATGTGACTCTTGTGTCATGTCACTGATCTGTGACCCAGTGGGTGACGGCTACAATCTTGTCCTGGGCCCCAAAGACATGCAAGGTAGGGGCTCCTCTCACCTGATATACTTACCTCTGACTCATACTTCTAACCATGATACATCCAGAAACTAAACAAAAAACACTGGGGACCGACAGCATGAAGGCCCATAATGCAGCTCACATACCAAAACTGTGATTTGGAATTGTACATATTGAGTCTAGTACGTGTGTGCACAGGAGTGCACGTGCCCATAGAGGACAAAAATCTCAGATTCTTGGAGAGCTAGAGCCACAGGGTGGTTGTGAGTCACTTGCCATGCATGCTGGGAACTGAATTCAGATCCTCTGCAAAAGCTGCACGCACTTGAAACACTCGGCGGTTATCGCAGTTGATTCCACATCTTACATAGAAACAATGAAGGCCACTACAAAACAGAGTGTGACAATCCATGGGACCATTGACTTACTTCAATAAAGTTTATATTTACATGCATTAAGTTGCGGAACCTGTGGCATCTTGTTAATCTAAAAACGTGAGTACAGGAACAAACAGTACTAAGAGGAGGGTTTTCATATATTTGAACTTGGCAGAACTGCAGAACAATGATGAAAAAGAAAAAAAACAAGAAAAATTGCAGATAATTTGTAAATGCACCTCATATTTAAAATACTTTTAAAAATTATAGTGGAATGGACTCACCATTTCCTGTGATATCTGCCCCCTGCTCTTTCCCCTATGTCCTGTTTTCTTCATGTGGCTTCATTTTCTCCCACCTTGATGGTTCAGCTGCTTTCCTTACCCCTTAATAAATTTTGGAAATGCTAGGCCCAAAATAGAAAATGTGGGTTGTATAGCAGGGAACCCTTGTAGCTAATGTAATAACAGATATTAGCCATCTTGGAGAAAATGTTCTTTAAGGTTCAGACTGGAGAAATGCATTAAACAACCCTTGCTATGTAGTTTATGTTCTAGAGACATCTTACTTTTAGTTGCAGAACAGTGCCTTAGCACTCTGTCTCAATTTTGTTTGACTCATTTCCACACAGAGTGATTGAGAGTCTCTCTCTCTCTCTCTCTCTCTCTCTCTGTCTCTCTCTGTCTCTGTCTCTCTCTGTCTCTGTCTCTCTCTGTCTCTCTCTGACTCTGTGTCTCTCTGTCTGTCTGTCTCTCTCTCCCTCTCTCTTTCTCTCTCTCTGTCTCTGTCTCTGTCTCTGTCTCTCTCTCTTTCTCTCTCTGTCTCTGTCTCTCTCTCTCTCTCTGTCTCTGTGTGTGTGTGTGTGTGTGAGAGAGAGAGAGAGAGAGAGAGAGAGAGAGAGAGAGAGAGAGAGAGGAGAATGAGGAATGAGGATGAGTGGTTTCTCTTAGGTATGCCATAGGTATGACTTCAAGGAAAATTGGATTAAGCAGCCTCATCCAGTGCACTTTCACACAGAATGGGGGTAAGCCAGTTCTGGGCTGTAATTTTCTGAGCCAGCCTCAGGCAGCTACAGCCAATGGTCTGTGTAGAAGCAGCCCAAGGAGCTGCGCAGCTGTGGCAAGCCCACGCACCTCCCCATCCCCAGCTGCAGAGCAGCATTCAATTACAGTTTTCCAAGTCAAATATAGACTTTAAAATGAATTCAGTCATTTTGGATTTTGTTCAGTTGGAATACATACGAACTTTTCCTACTGACAGGAGCTGTGGTTTCACTGAAGAGAAAAAAAAATCACTTTTTAATGCTTCCCCCTATTCACGAGGTTACTAGTACATGGGCCTGTCACACTCTGAATTCTTTTAAACATGCATTTTATGAGAATTTCATACAGGATTACTGTATTTACATCATTTCCACCATACGTCTCTCCTCTGTCTCCTCCCATACATGACTTTTCTCAAATTCATGATCTCTTCTTCATTCATTCTTGTTACACACACACACACACCACACATACACACACACACCACACATACACACACACCACACATACACACACACACACCACACATACACACACACACCATACATATACACACACACACCACACATACACACACACATACACCACACATACACACACACACCACACATACACACACATACCACACATATACACACACACATACCACACACATACACACACACACACCACACATACACACACACCTCACACACACACCACACATACACACACACCACACAAACACACACCCCACACATACACACACACACCACACATACACACACACACCACATATACATACACACATACCACACATACACACACACACCACACATACACACACACACCACACATACACACATATATATACACACACACACCACACATACACACACACACAAACACACACCCCACACATACACACACACAAAACTGATGCTTATGTGCATGCATGTTTAGGCTTGGCCATTTGGGATTGTGCAATCTACCAGGGAGCTTGTTTTTCTCTCAGAAGCCCTTATTTGCCTGCAGTTCGCACATCTCAGGGTCAAGCCCTGTGAGTTCCCCCATGGAATTCCAGCTGGTTTTGTTAGTGTACAAGTCTTTGTTTTGGTGGCTGTGTGGTTAAGGTTTCAATGTCTCTGTCATATACAGAACACACCGTCTCATAGCAGGTATCCCTAAATTTTGGTTCTTAAAATCTTTCTGCCCTTTCCCTTTGTAGGTTTATTTTATGTTTTATTAAAATACAGTTACATCACTTCCCCTTTTGCTCTCTCTCCCCATCTCTCCCATGTCCCATCATTCAGCTCCTTCCACAGCCACCCTGTTTCATTTCAAATTAAAGCACTCTTTTTCTTTGATTATTTCATCTCTCTCTCTCTCTCTCTCTCTCTCTCTCTCTCTCTCTCTCCCTCTCTCTCTCTCGGTGTGTGTGTGTGTGTGTGTGTGTGTGTGTGTGTATGTGAGTGTGAATAAATATATGACTACAACATACTGAGTCTGTTTAGTGTTGGTTGTTTGTATCCTATGACTTCAGCGATGAACTTCTATAACCAATTCAGTGGCTGATCCCCCTGGTAGAGAATAGCTCTCCCTTCCTCACCACTCACTAGTTGTCTGGAGATTTTGTCTGGGGCATGCGATTTCCACCTTCTGAGTTTGCATGTCTGTTGGTTTTGTCAGCCTTTGGGTCTTGCTTAAACAGCTATATTGGTGAGGTATCAGGGTGTAGCTTCCCTGACCTTTCTAGGAGATACAGTATTACAATAGACTTCCGGGTCCTCTAGCTCTTAGAATCTTTCTATCCACTCTTCCTAAATATTCCCTGAGCCTTAAGAGTAGGACTTGTGCTGGAGATAAATCTGTGAGGGCTGAGCTGCCTGTGAGCAGCTGAATTACATGATTTTCAGTAATGGTCTCTGTGCTCTTGACATTTTTAGACATAATTTACATGTAGGAAGGGTTTGGTGAAACCTGTTCTAATGGGATAGTAATTTAATTCTTTTTCAATACAGTTATCCAAAAATGTACTTTTCTAAGATTAATGTTTCTTGAGAGCAAGTATGGGATAATTCATAAAAGTAGATATTATATAAAATTTCGCTTTAGTATATATCAAGCATCTATAGCAGGTATTTTGGGTGGAAATACACAATTTGTACACCAGATTTTATGTATATAAACAAAATTTTTGTTACTACACTAAAATGTTTTGAAAGTGATGTTTAAGTTTTCATTTCTAAGAAACCATTTCTGAGTCTGACTGAATGAATGACTTCCTTTCAAAGTCATCGACTAGCCTGAAAGTTTGGGAAAAGTGAGAAACATAAGCGTAGAGAAATAGTAATCCTCCAACTGCCCCTAGCAAGGCATGATTTGAGGGATGCAAAGAAAAGAGGACAGGGTTCTCAAGTCCCTTGCTTTTGGTCTTAGGCTACTGTGGTACCTGGTTACTAAAAGGATACTTATGGTAAAACCTCAGTAGGAACTGGAGAGGAGGTTCAGAGATTAAAATCACGGACTGCACTTGCAATGACACAGGTTCAACTCCCAGTTCAGACAGAGGCACAAAATCACCTATAACTCCAATTAAGGAGATCAAACACACTCTCTCAGCCTCCACAGGCGCCAAACATGCATATGGTACACAGACATGAAAGGAAACAAGACCAGGAACACATAATTAAAGTTAAAATATGTTAAAGCATAATAAATATATTTAAATATATATTGTTTGAGGCTTGTGAGATGGGCTAGCAGACTTGCTGGCTGCCAGTCTGAGGACTGGAGTCTGATCCCTAGACCTACATTGTAAAAGGAAATAACCCACTCTCATAAGTTCATATGCAAACATTTGCATGCCTATAACAACATGCATATACAAACAGCATACATGCAATAAGTAAACAAACACATTTATATACATATATATACATATATGTCAGATTCCAGGATTCCAGTCAGAGCACCATGCAGATGTTTACACGAACATTTGCATTCTCTCATTTATTTGGATTATTCCAGATCTGCAAATAGCTGAGAAATTGATTGCAGGAGCCCATGATACTTGTTCGGATGAACTGCAGTTGTCACGATGCTGCTTTAAAGCCCTTCGATATTCTGGACAAACAAGAACCAGATATTGTGACTGCGAAGAGACTTTGCTCTGCCTGAGCCTGGGAGGCAGGAGTGGCAGCCTAGATGAGGACGGGACATATGGTGGTTTGAATATGCTTAGACCAGGAGGGACACTATTTGGAGGTGAGGCCTTGTTGGAGTGGGTGTGGCCTTGTTGAAGGAAGTGTGTTACTGTGGGGGTTGGGCTTTGAAGCTCCGCCCAACCGGGAAGAGTTTTGATACATTGCTTTTCCCATCACAATTTAAACTTTTCACGTAAAATGTAAAAATGTGCCCAATTAGGGGCCTGAATTAGTTGCTAAATTGAGATTTACTGGCCCACAAAGAGAGTTCTCTGCAATTATTGTAAGATCACGCCCTCTTCAGTCCTCACGAAGGATGGAGGCTCTTTCGGTCAGATATGAATGTCACACACATTTTAGCTATTAATGATGTGTGTGAACTACTTTGAACTTACATTAAAATACCGCTGGTCATAAAATTATCATGTACCAGAAAGGAAGCAAACGTGAGCCAGCGCTGCCTAATTAGCATTTACCATCAGTCCTCTCACTCTTTGTAAATGTGCTTAGTAAGAACTTCCATCCTTTTTTGTTTTTTAATGAGTTCAACTCTTCACTGACCTGAAATTATACTTTTATTGCCACCTAACTGAGATTCCTCTCACTCACTTTGGACTGAGTGGCTTGCCAGTGTGGGCTCACGGCCTATTCTGGACCCATGCTTGCAACACATACTCACTTCGTAAAGCGGAAGTGTTTAGTCTGGGCAGGTATAAAGTAAAGGCGCATGCTCAAACTCATCCGCACCCTGAGATCCATTGTGTTGTGCTGATTCGAGAGTTCTCAAAAAAAAAAAAAAATCCATGGGACTCCACCCAGGGTCCTAGAGGCCAGGGTCTGGATTGTGTGGTAAAGGCCCTCCTTTTCTGAGCAGCTAGAGAGATACATCTGATCCTGAGAAGAGATGAGATAATGCACAACTGGGCTGGGATTGGAAGTCACTGAGCTGGACCGCTGAGAAGAGGAGGAACATTTACTTGCTTTAGGATCCCAAATGCATCCTGATGTCTCTTCTCCATGATAAAATAATGTGCACTAATTTATCCCAGGTTTCTAAAAGGGCAATAGCATGAACTATTCCTAATGGCCTTACTCGTAACGTTATGCTCCCTCAATAACCGCAAGGAAAACGGGAAACCAATTTATTAAAAGTGCCCTCGTCATTTACTCCAGGACTGCATTGAGCAGATGTGTACTCACTCACCTCTATGTTCCCAGCCCATTGTTTTAGTCAACAAACATGAAGACCCTACAGAACACAGACAACCATAAATGAGCTGTACCTTTTAAGAGAGGCATACCAGGACTCTGGGGTTCTCTTGATATAGTTAGCATTCCTATGGGAAGTTGAAGGTTTCATGTCTTCTCATTAATTCCATACATAATGCACTTGGCTCCCTTTTCCTTCTTCTTGATGTTTTTTTTTTTCATTATATATGAAAATTGAGATAGGGAATGAAGTGAGGACTTTAGAAATGCTGCTTTGGCTACAGAGCCCTCTCCCCTGTGCCTAGGATCCCCTGTTCAGAGGCCTCTGGTCAGGGCATAATACTTCTCAGAACATCACTGCAGAACAGAGTTCTGCTTTCACGGGAACATCCAGAATCCGTGGAAGAGCCTGCCCTTTGTCTTCCAGCTGTCACGGATACTCAAGCTGCCTCCATCAGGGTCTGACTATCTGGAATTAGACACACTGTTGGACTGTTGGGAACTGGTTTGTGTCCACTGCCAAATGAAGCGTAATTGCATAAATTAAAGGGTTGCTCAGAAGGTTTAAAATATGTAACTGATGAACACGGCCAAAAGATAAGTATGTTTCCTTCTCTTCCTGGCATTTGGCATGAACTACCAAACACTTATGAACTGGTCCTGGCAGCTGCCACTTGCCCTTGTACATGAATGGATGCCAAGGTGCTGTCATTCATCAAGGTCTCGCAACATTCATACCCTGTCACCATCAGCTCTTGACCACTATGTGACCACTGTGCTTTCCCCTTCTTTTCATCCTGATCCCCTTAGGATGATGTCTGAGCATGTAGTTGGCTCTGGAGCTCTGTATGCTCTATATGCCTCCCAACCTTCTAGCTTTAATCTCCCTCCACTCTCCTTCTGACTCTGTTCCTAGGATCCACGTAGTCTCTGCATCAACACCAGGTTTCCTCTGGCCAAAGGCATGATCTATAGCTTTCCTCCCAATTTTAGCCCTGCCCATTCCCCAGTGAGAGAAAGAAGGAACAGGGCCAAGCCTTCCCTTATCCCTTACACTGATTAGATTCTCTTTTTAATGAACCGTCCCACAGCTGTACCCTGACTCTAAAGTGCCTATTGATTCATGTGGTGTTTCTTATCTACAATTTCCCACTGAACTGCAAGAACATAGGGCATATGGAATTTCTGTTTGGATGGCAGCATGGCTGGTGTGTTGGGCTCTCACTTTCACCCCCTCTTTCTGTAGTATTTATACACACACACACACACACACACACACATTATTCAGTATATATAGTGTAATGAATGAGCAAAGAAATTGCTATGCATATTTTTTTTCTAACTGTAAAAACTTTAGCTGGAAATCAGAAAAACCCCTTTCGGAATTTATCTCAATTCTTCGGTGTATGTGTTACTGTCTCTCCGTGTACATCCTAATTAAACGATATTAAGATACTTACATAAATTGATTTAAACATTAATGCCTAAAACAATCTAGTTCTAGTTCATGCATTTCCCCAAAATTTTACTTCCTTGTTTCAGTATGATTAAAGATTTTTTTCAAAATGTAATAGGATTATTATTTAGATTTATGCACATGTAAATCCCCAAATCTCCCAGCTAAGTCTTTCTTAATCCAATACACACAGTGAGGACCCATCTCCATGGTGACAGATACCAGATCTTGAATTTTTATTTCTTTAATATTGCTTCGATTATTACGAGAAAGCCAGCAAAGATTATGTGACATAATATGTGTTTTTCTGCATAATGTGCATCTACTGCAAGCTAATCTTTATACTCTTTCTCTGTTTTCCTTTGCAGTGGCGTTTATTTTCTTATTTGTAGAAGGTATATTTCCTTGCTAATGTGTCAAAGGCCGAGTAAGACAGAGGGTATTCAATAAGCAATGTGAAGAGCAATCACTCCAGCAGATTCCTGCCTGGCTATTATCCGAAAGCATCTACAGTCATGTCATGATGACACCGTTAACTTCACAATGACCATCTTGGGCTGCAGCGTAAGTCTTTAAATCTTACAGATGTGCAAGCGGAATGTTTCATCAGGTAAAGATGCTTTCCACCGAATGAGGAGCTGAATTCTACCTCTGAGTCCCAAGGGGTAGGGGAGAAAGGACTCCCACAAGTTGTTCTTTGGCAATCACATGCATGCTGTAACACACACACACACACACACACACACATACACACACACATACACATACACACACATAAATGTGAATCTGTGATACAATACTAAATAAATATATTTCCTTCTATAGAGCATTTCTGCCTAAAAGTGCATGTTTGCTTAGCAAATGGGCCTCTTAGACACACACACCTGCTCCAGCCCCTACACAGAGACTAAAAAGTAGATTACCTCCTTACTTGTCTTCTCTGTTGCTGCCTGTGAGAGTTCAGGCTTTCCTACAGTTAAATTTTCTACTTCCTGGAATTGGATCCAATAGTCTCTGAAGAACATTAATATTCACTAGTCCATGTATGGTTCACATCTAAACACGTCCATACACTCTAAGGTGAAACAAGCAGTCCTCTAAAGCATGGATACTGCAGCCCATGGAGGGTCCACACCTACCATTCTACTCTCCCCCTTCATTCCCTTGAACATTCATTCAAATAAAGGATTTGGAACTAAAAATACAACCTCTATTTTTCATATCTCCTCTATCGTAGTTTGTCCGAAATACAGAGATTTTACTAAGTGGCAATCTGGGCAGTACAGACAACATTGTGTGGGGTACTCCAAATGGGAAGATCTGGACCCCATGTTATACCTGTATGTCTGGGGATCAAAGCTCTTGGCTTCAAAGCTGAGCTTTAATAAAATTTTCACAAGCAGATGATCTACTGAGTGGACGTAGTGAAACTCAAAGGAATTTCCCATGATATTTTCATTTGTATTCAAATATTTGCCTTAACACATTATGTACACATGCATATGTGTAAATTGTGTATGTTCGTGGGAGAGAGGTACACATGCATGTGTGTGAAGGTGGGATGACAACTTCAAGTCTATTCCTCTTGCACACTTCATTCTTTTTGGTATTGGTAGTAACAAGGATGGTTTAACAATGGGCTGTGCGTGTGTGTGTGTGTGTGTGTGTGTGTGTGAGTGTGTGTGTGTGACTGATCACAAATTCTATTAAAAATAGTTGACCTAGTAAAAGTCAAAAGCCAAAATTAGTCCTTATATGAAAAGTATATTAAAATTAATAATATAAGCATTTCGAAATGTCTGTATTTTTTATTATGAAGAGTTATGAAAGACAGTGGTAAAATATTCAGCATTACATTTTTTAAATTTTTTATTAGATATATTTCTTTACTTACATTTCAAATGCTATTCCCCTTCCCAGTTTCCTGTCCATAAGCCCCCATCCCATCCCCTCCCCTTCCCCCATATAGGAATTTCCCTCATACATCCCCCTTATTGCCCCCCCATATTCCCCTAACCTTGGCAGGACCAAGGGCTTCTCCTTCCACTGGTGCCCCAACAAGGCTATTCTCCGCTCCATATGCAGTTGGAGCTCTGGGTCAGTCCATGTATAGTCATTTGGTAGTGGTTTAGTCCCTGGAAGCTCTGGTTAGTTGGCGTTGTTGATTTTATGGGGTTGCAAGCTCCTTCAATTCTTTCAATACTTCCTCTAATTCCCCCCAAGGGGGTCCTGTTCTCAGTTCAGTCGTTTGTTGCTAGTTTTGTCCTCTGTATTGGACATGTTCTGAATGTGTCTCTCAGGAGAGATCTATATCTGGTCCCTTTCAGCATGCATTTTTTAGCTTCATCAATCTTACCTAGTTTTGCTGGCTGGCTATATATATATATATATATATATATATATATATATATATATGCCACATGTGGGGCAGGCTCTGAATGGCCATTCCTTGAGTCACTGCTCTAAAGTTTGCTTTTTTATCCCCTCCTATAGATATTCCTTTTTCCCCTTTTAAGAAGGAGTGGGAACATCTGCATTTTGGTCATCCTTCTTCTTGAGCTTCCTGTGGTCTGTGGATTGAATCTTGGGTAAGTCGAGCTGTTTGGCTAATATCCACTTATAAATCGGTGCTTACCAAGTATGTTTTTCTGTGATTTAGTAACCTCACTCAGGATGATACTTTCTAGTTCATTCCATTTGCCTATGAATCTCATGAAGTCATTTTTTTGATAGCTGAGTAGTACTCCATTGTGTAGACGTACCACATTTTCTGTATCCATTCCTCTGTCGAAGGGCATCTGGGTTCTTTCCAGCTTCTGGCTATTATAAATAAGGCTGCCATGAACATAGTGGAGCACGTGTCTTTGTTGTATGTTGGAGCATCTTTTGGGTATATGCCCAATAGTAGTATAGCAGTGTTCTCAGGTAGTAGAATGTCCAATTTTCTGAGGATCCTCCAGACTAATTTCCAGAGTGGTTGTACCAGAATTAAATTTTATTGCCACTAAATATACATCTTTTAAGACATATATTTAGGATGTGACTCAAACTTTTGGGTTTTGATCTCAGCAGGTCTTGTCAGCAGTAGTTTTCCAACTTCTAAGCTCAATGACTTTTTAATATGAGACATTGTTTCATAGAGAAATATCTAAGGAATCTATGATTAATTAAAACATTTAACATTGAATCATTTGATCAAGCATCATGAAAATATTTCGTATTTGATTAGGATTCTAAATGAAGATAGAAGTATATTTAGAAACTGATTCTCAGATTTCAAAGTGTTAGTTCTAAAATATATGCATCATGTTCACCTATGACCCCAAGTAAGACCAGAAAAATGGAATAGTTATGGCAGCTTCCCGAACATTATCAGTGGGTGATCATGCTAAATCAGTGATGCAGTTGCAGATCAGAGAGTTTAAGGGAAGAAATATGAACCACTGTCTCTGAGCAGATGGCCCAGAAGGCCTGGGGTGCTGGGTGGATGTAAATGTGTGAACTGAATACAAAAATTCCAGGTTGCTACAAATGTAGCATCAGCCTATCCCACAGGACAGTCAGTGAGTGAGATTCAGTTGAGGATGTTTAGAGGTAGAGGCCTATAGATCAGCAGCTCTGAAGAGTGCCAGAGAAATCTTACGGTCATGGACATGATGAAGAAGAGAAGAGGTGATATGGACTGGAGTTCCCAGTAGGAAGCGTGGGAGTGCACACATGGAAAGGGAGGTTGAGACTTTCACTTGTATGTCCCTGCTGACCAGTTCTAAGAGTTGCGCAGGGGAATGGCCCTATATAGCAGGATGCAGGGAGAACCACAAAGAGGAGGGTTCGAGCAGAGTGTGCACCTGGTCTGCATGCAAAATGGCCAGCAGGCATCGGACAGGGTGTTTCTTCAAGCTATGAGGGGAAAGCTTGTTATCAAACAGAGCTGAGAAAATTAACCAAGCCATGTAAATAGAAGTAAAGATAATAGTAATTGCTTTGAAGGCTTGGGAGGGTTGTTAAGACGTTCAAAGGAAGACAAGGAGCCAAAGCTATGGCCAGCAAGGACACACAGAGAGAAGCACAGCAGCACAGCCTCCATTCCCAATGTCCCTCAAATAGTAAAGATTCAAGCCAAGCAGAGGCTCTGCAATCTTACATGATAAAGGTGTAGTGGCCAAGGAGGAGAGGATCTAGCAAACAAAGATTGCAAGGTTGAGAAGGCTGCACCCAGAATGTCTTGCTTTCTGGAAAGGTGGCTTTTAGGGAGATCACACCTGGACGGGACTGGCACCCATCTCTGAGCAGATGAAGTTGGTAGGAGTAAAGGAATCCACCCTGAGCACCTTCCCCAAGCACAAAGAATTAATGCTCTTTGAAGAGCTAACCTCAGTCAGAATCTCCAGTTCCATTTATGGGCTAATATGCAAATCATGATATGGTCAATGGAAGTTACAGGCAGAGCAGGAGAGGATGGCTAAAGCCAGGTTGAAGATGAGCCAGAAAGAAAATCAAGGTAGTGGAGATATGGCACACATCAGAAGCTTATCTTCAGATCACTGTGAGTCAAGAAAATCTATTACATTTCATAAAGGCTATACTCCAAAAATATAGTGGAATATCCATATGTTAAAATAAGGGAAGATACAGTAGAGAATATCATTAAGACTTTTGGTCTATCAAAAAGAAAATGCATGTTATGCTATTTTAAAAAGTACTTAGACATTTAATTCCTTACCTTTAGACAAGGCTGAAGAGGAATTAGGGAAGTAGACAAAGCTAACAAAGTGTTTGAAGGAGAGAAAAGAGGTAAATGGGAAATATTGTCAATGAGGCTCCATATACCAAGAATGGATTTGAAGAATGGAGTGAAGGGAACCAACAGATGAAGCAGAGTTTGAAGGAGCAAAGGACGACTGCCTCCCATGACCATTCAAGACATCAATCAGAAGACTTTCAAATACAGAGTACACATCCAGAAATCTGCCCCTAACAGGGGGACATGGGATGCCCAGGGCATCTTAAAGACTATTGTAGAAACACAGCCATGTTCTTCATCTCTTTGCCCGCTACAGAATACCGCTTGAGGCAACATAAGGGAGAAAGGATCAATTTTTAACTCACAGCTCTAGGTAGAGTCTTTTGCTGCAAGAAGTCAAGCCTGAATGAGCTTCAATGAGTCACATGGCATTGATCATCAGAGGGCAAACCGCAGTGCGCACATGCTGCTGATTGGCTTGCTTTCTTCAGAGTCCATGAAAGGTACCCAGGGAATGGTCTTACCCACAATTAAGATGAGCCTTCCCATGTCAGTTAATGTAATGAAGGAACTTCCAGACAGACGCGCTTGAGCCTACTTCCTCAGGTTGTGCTGTCAAGCCGACAGTGTTTAACAGCCACTACAGCTGTCAGTGCAGCAGCACTAATCCTAACTGTGGACACCTACAGGGAAGAACTAAAGCCACTGAAGTGACGGATGGCCCTGTCCATCACAACCTTAAAATAACCACCTATTTATCGTGTGAGAATTTGTGATTTTTAGGAGAGTCAAAAAGAGCCACATGTAGGATGTTTTAGGTGGGTGGAAATCAAAACACTTCAACTACCTATGACATTAAGAAGAAGGATTTGCAGAACATCGATAAAGTTAATTCAAATGCAACACTCTTAAGTTTTACCATCACACTTCAGTCCTTTCCTGTGTAGAAATGGGGGGTGGTGGTGGTATCGGACATGACATTCACTTAGCAGGTTATGTTATACACCTTAATTTTCTACACATTCATTCCCCTATCAAAAGATTACAATAACCTTCAAAGCCAAAGGAATTTGTCCTCTCTAAATGACTAGCATTTGCATCTTATGGAATAAAATAATGAACTGAAGCTATGCTAAGCTAGAGTTATAAAGTGTTTCTTCATTTGCTCACCGGGCTTCTCCCGCTCTATATGGCTGTCTCGTCTTTACCTATGTGTATGATCAGAATTCTACCACATCTGAACATGGGATTCTCCAGTATCAGTATAAAAACTATCCTCCAGCTCTTTTGCAGGCAGTAGAGTAGTACCTGACAGTCACAGGGACAATGGATGGTTTTGGGGATATTTTAAATATGCTTTTCATGTCTTGTTTCATACTGTACCCACTCTAGGTTTTTGCCTGAGAAGTATTCCCTCTTGGAGAATTACTAGTAAGGTGAAGTTTTATTTTAAAGATTTATTAGCTTTTAAATCAGACTCCTCTCACTACCTTGTTCCCAAATGCATGCTGCCAAAGAGGAGCCCCTCTCTAGAGGGTCCAGATTTTATATGCTTGGGTCCTCTCTCCTCAGAGCTATGAAAAGGTTTTAATATTATACCCAGGACTGGAGAGGATCTGATGGCACTTAACTTATTTTGCTTGAAAGCTATGTGATGAGACTGTTTTCCATGCATGTGTGAGACACCGTCTTCTCTCGTTGAATGGGTGGGCCGGAGCACAGGTGTTCACGAAGAGTTGGCTGAACTCTGCTAAGGTGCTCATGCATTTTAATTCTATGAAGCTGGCTTCCATTGCTTTAAGCAGGTTGTATTCTTTATGAGCCAGGGAACAGGTGCCACCTCTTACTGCACATTGATTCTTCTGTCCACTGTGAAAGACCGCACAGCTTTAATCTTTTATTTCAAGGCTGTGTAAAGCCTTTAATAAAAATAAGCTTTCTAAGTCTGCCCATGTGTTCTTTCATGAGTACTGAGAGGTGACAGAGGACAGGAAGAGACAGACATTCTATTGGTCAGTCTCCATGAGAAATAAGGATGTGACCAGTTCTGAAACTGTCATCTTTTTCCTTGTTGGCAACTTCTTGATGCATAGTATCAAGTACAACATAGTATCTTTTTAGATGTAAGGACATTTAAAATTATGTCCCTTAAGCGAGCAAAATGGCTCATGGGTAAAGAAACTTGCTGCCAAATATGATGACCTTAGTTCAATCCCTGGGAACAACATGTTGGATATATATATATATATATATATATATATATATATATATATATATATATATATATCTGACTGACACGAATTATCTCTTGATGTCTACACATGCACACTGGCCCATTTTTGTGCACACATAAATAAGTAAATAATCTGTCTGGCTCGGGGTAAATGCCACCAGCAGTGGTTTCTCAGCATGCATTTGTGGGTATCATTCGTTGAAAAATTTGTCTCTCTATTTCCAAATGAATCCAAAGTCATTGTGACCTTTATTAAACTATAAAAATGAGTGTCCCTTGGAAAAGAGAGCAGGATTTCTTTATGCCTTATAGCTGGTCGTGGAAAAGGCCAGTGTGGATTTTCACTGTGGTGTAGCAGTGGTCACGGTGGGGAATGCAGCTCACATGCTCACCCATTATCTTTTATGCAAGGAAACAGAAGAAAACCTGCCAAGAAAAGAGGCAGTGATAGCCATTTCTAACACCTCTTACTTTGCCGAAATGCCTATAGCATTTCCCATGCAGAGGAGTGGCTTTTCAGAGTTGGGCTTATTTTAATGGAGCATAGCAGAGCAATAGAGCTACCTTAGGTAGATGTGTGTGGGTTGAGGAAGAGCCCAACAGGAGAGAAGAGCTCTGGCCTGCACAGTCCATGTCTTGCATGTGCACAACAACATGAGGCTTGCTTACCATGCATTTGATCGCTAGCTAATTTTTCTTAGTATTATCACTTTATCCATTCCATTTCAAAATGCTAGGCATGTGTCTTCATGATGGATAGACTCTGCACAAATAACTCCAGGAATTGGATAATGAAAGACCATGATCACAAACATGTAGTTTCTAAAATGGAATTACTGTTGAATCTTTTTTCTTTTAGAAAAAGAGTGTTTAGCTATCAACAACTTGGAGAAATGCATATATCTTCATGTTACCAAAGAATATGAAGATGAAGATGGGTTTTTATGAGTTTGTGGAAATTACTGTACAAATAGTTTTTAGAATACGGTGATCATGCTATCAGAAAGCTTAACCTACATGACTGGTTATCCATGGCTTTGATTCCATTCACCGGTCCACTGGCAGGATCCAGAAGTCTGTCTGGATCCACAAATCTGGGAGACTTTCTGATCTTAGAGTATAACAATGTATAGCTACAATTACAAGAACATGACACTTCCTTTTGCACAGAAAAGCTGTTTTACTTATAACTATTATTTATTCTATTTGTTGAAAAGAGTGAGAGTAGGTAACCACTTATTAACTATTTCCAATTATTCAACCCACGGCCTTCCTTCCTGGTATAGAGATTCTGGCCATGGAAGTTGCTATGATCTGGGGTTCTAAGAAAGAGATAGGCAAACAGGTTCATCATTCTTTAAACAAAGTATTTACAACACGAACATTTTCAACACTAGAATTTCTCTCAGTATTTATAAGATGTAAGAGTACTTTAGAATAATTATATTTTGAATCTTAATAACTAAACACTACTAATGGAGATTTTTCTAGTATACACCATGCTCACGAATTTCATTTCAAATGTAGAAAGTGGCTAGATGAGTCTCTGGCATTATGCCATTTCTCAATATATATTATTAAAGATGCATTCATAAAACATAATAGTGCACACATGAGTAAATATTACAGCCAAAGTAAATTTAAATATTGTTAATTTATGTTGGTTAAAGTATTACACTTCTACACTGTATTAAAAACTACAAAGAGGTATTTTAAGAACACAAGAAATGACTATTTTAACACAAAAAAAATGCTTATATAAATTTTGTTTGCCTGTATTGCATCATGTTCTTGCCATGCCCATGGAGGCCTAAAGAGGACACCAGATCTCCTCAGACTATAGTTACAGGCAGGGATTAGCCGCCATGTGGGAGCTGGGAAGCAAACGTGGGTTCTTTGCTAGAGCAGTAAGTGCCCTTCACCACCGAGCCACCTCTGTGCCTCTGTACCCCAATACTTCTGTTGTTTGTTATTGTGACTTTTCTTTATATGCTTGAGGATACCGAAAATATGGAAGTTTCAAATGCATTATTTTTTATAAAATTATTTGCTTTTTTCCTTATGAATAGCAAGTCATGTTGGTGAATTCCTCTGATCTCAGCACTTGGGATGCAGAATCAGGTGGGTTCTTTATGAGTTTGAGGCTGCCTGATTTATGAAATGAGTTCCAGACCAGCTTTATATAGTGCAACCTAGTGAAAACCTGTCTCAAAAAAAAAATGAGAGAAAGATGGGGGGAAGTATAGCAAAGTAATTTTACATCTTCACATTGACCTGTGCATTCCCTGCAGAATTCAATTTCACACATTGTTTCCTAGTTCAGTGGTGTTCACAGACTGTCTTGAACTATATATACGTGATGATGGCTGCTACACAGTACTGGATGTGTATGGGCATGAACATTTTACCCTCGTCCTTGCTGTCCGTCACAGCCCCAGTAGGAACACACATGTGTGTTCTTCTCTGAGCTTTGCAGCTAGTACATGAAGATCTAAAACCCTAAGCTCTTAGGGCTCCCTTTGCTTTAGCTCTCTCTATAGCCCTGTGTTTAATACACTATTATGTTAAGTGATGATGTAAAAATAACATGGAATTAGTTAAGGAATCATGCAAAACTAATATTAGGTAACCCCAAACCAAGAGGATTATCCACCAAAAAACTTTTACTTGGTTAAGAGTTGAGGGTCAAATGCAGATACTCACAGCCAACTGTCAGACTGAGCCCTGGGCCCCCAGTGGAAGAGCTAGGAGAAGAACTGAAGGAGCTGAAGGGGATTGCAACCTCGTCGGAAGAATAATATTAACTAACGGAACTACCCTGAACCCCCAGGAACTAAACCAGCAATTGAAGAGTGCACGTGGAGGGACCCATGGCTCCAGATACATAGGTAGCAGAGGGTGGCCTTATCTGACATCAGTGGGAGGGGAGGCCCTTGGTCCTGTGGAGGCTCGATGCCCCAGTGTGTGGGTATGCTAGACCAGTGAGGCAGATGTGGATAAGTGGGTGAAGGAGCACTCTCATGAGGCAGAGGGGAGCGGGGAGAGGGAGTATGGGATGGGGCCAGTTTGTAGCGGGGACACTGAGAAGGGGGATATCATTTGAAATGTAAATGAATAAAATGATTTATAAAGAAGAAAAAGAAAAAAAGTTGAGGGTCACCGGGAGAAAATGTCGTTAACTCTTCTTGTATTGGGTCAGAGAGATTTCACAAAAAAATTCACTTGTAACTTGTGTAGACAACCAGGCACAAGAAAAGACAATATGAGAAAAGGAGTATCCCAGAAAGGAAGATAAACAATGAGGCATGACTGGGGGTCTGTTAAATGTCATGGCAGACCAAGGCAATTCCAGACCTCTTGGGAATATGGATTGAAAGAGAACAAGGGAAATGAGGATGGATGGAGTATAGCAACTGGTCCCCACATGTCAACAGGGATGATGCACAGCCCTAGGCTGGTATTGCGTTGGAAATGGTTTTTATTTTAATGTGAATTTTTTGTCCTGGCAAAAGAAGGCAGAAAAGTGATGTGATAGATCTGGTTTTGCTATCACCTGTGAGATGCACAATGGAAAGCTCTCATGTGTCTGCTATGGCACTACTCTGGCAGTCACACAATCCAACACTGAAAAGACTGAGAGTAAACTATGTTCACTGTCCTGGGTGGTCTTGGCATGAGAATAGGGACAACAGACAATGTTATTTAGAGCAAGATATAAGGCAAGCCAAAATATATTGCAGGAAGCAAGTTGTCTGACATAGAGAGGCAGACATTTAGTGGACACTAGAAAGACGTGTAGGTACTGATGTCCAATAACTGCATACCATTGTGCCATTCCACTTATGATTGATAAATTGAAAATCTCGATGTTTAACACTTACCATATTGTGTGATATAAACTACCCTTCCATAGAGGATTTCACATCCCCAGTGATTTTTATTTTTTTTAATTTATGCCCCAATTTAACCTCCAATCTGGTTGCATTAATTGTCCTAATTTCGATGAAGAAGTGACATATGTACCTGTAATTGAATTGTTTTAGCATTATAAAATTAAAACAATATAAATGATCATTAAGAAGTACATATATTATTATACCAGGTGATATTTATATAACTTTAAAAGAATGGCAAATTTTATATGTTATGGGAAGTTACATTTAATTAAAGCTTTTCTCCAATTTATGACTATGCAAAACTTTCTTTTTTTATAATCATTGCAATTTTATGGAATTAAACTTTGCATATAGTGAGACTGCAACTTATTCCCAAACTTAGAAGTTTTGGGTTAGTCTAATCTATAGAACATTATTTTTCTCTGGGTTTCCTTGAGTATGTTCGTGAGAATCATAAAAACATTTTAAAAATTAATTTCTTTCTACCTGTTGAGAATATTTATAAAGAAAGAGATTATTCATATTTTGGTATGTTTAAAAATGTTTTAACTTCATTTGGCTTTTAATTTTACTTAATTAATTCTATGTACTAATGTGTTTTGTGTGTGTGTGTGTGTGTGTGTGTGTGTGTGTGTACACCTACACTCAAGTACATACAAGCCTATCAAGTCTCAAATCTGGAGGTGTGGGTACATCCTTATGGAGTCAATTTGCTCTGCCCACCATGTTTTCGGTAATGGTACTCAGGCTGTGGGTTTGGCCAACTTGGCAGCCTCTCCTTGGGCACTGTAAAAAACTCAGCAGACTCTCTTGTCATGTTCTACACTGTAGGGGCAGTAGAGCATGATTCCTGCTCAAGGCACATGAGAGGGGCTGTTCATTGAAGCATATGCACATGGGACTAAGGCTCTAGTTAAATGGTTGCAGTAAAGAAGAAGGTTAAGGTATTTGTTTAGAAACAACCAGCCTCTCCCATTTACTTGCCTCCTTTTTAACTCGCACAAGAAAATCAATTAGAAACTTCTCAATGCTGGTAAATCTTTGTTAGCGTTGTGCCCAAAATTTGCATAATAGTATGAGTTCTAATGATGTATTTTTGGCATGCTATTCCATCTCAATTGAAATGCCCTTAAGCATAGAAAAACATCCACTTATGGGGAGTCCAAAGTGAAAGAGAATGCTTTTAGAGTCTGGGATAAATTTTCAATCATCAGTAGTTCTTAAGGCAATTATTTGTTACACTTAAACCTTATATATAATCACACTTCATAATGGATACAGAAAATAACAATTGGCCAAATACTTTCATCACTTTACTTTCATTAATCATTGACTGCACACCACTGGCTTGTATATATAGGATGGCTCTAAGGGACCCAGATGTGGTAACCTCATAGCTTCACGAATGGTTGTTCTTGGTTTCTAGTTTTACCCGATGACTCCCACAACCTTGATGTGTATGTGCAGAATGATCGGTGCTGCTCAATGCACAAGAGTCTTTCTCTACTTGAAAGCATAGCACAGATTTCCACACCTCATTCCCACAGGCTCTATCATACCCCGTCTTCTTCTCCAGAGCCTTTGCTCCACAACTCTCAAGCCTCATCTCACACTCAAAGATATCATCATATTTTGCTACCAATTCTCAGGAACTCATGCTAAATCCTGACCTTAGCTCATGGTTAAAAACTGTATGTCACCAATGTCTTCATTCTCACTTCCTGTATACCTAACAAACCTAAGCATACACTTCACCTCTAATGTACTAGCCCTGGCTTCCTGAAAAAGCCCCACCTCCTCTGACTGCAGGGATGAGTTCAGTAAGCACCAAGAACATCATAGCCAATTGGAAAGATTTAAGCAGCCTAATCTCTGTCTGTTTGTCTTCTTTATATATCTCCCATGGACACCTAGGCATGCAGAGAAACCACAGTCCAGATTAGAATTTTAAATAAAAATCAAGAGCATGTTGGAGGTACATTAAGCCACTGTCGGGATTGGATTTAGAAAAGATTTCCACAATGAAGACTATCTGAGACACTAGGAAGGAGGTTCATGGGAAAAATTCTGAGAGAGATGGGTTTTTCTGTGACAAATATTAAGATTCTGGCCATTATGCAAATGACTTTTCTCATGGGCAAAATAATTTAAAATTGTATTTGTCGTGCATAGGAAACTGTTTCTTAGCAGGAGACATTTTCTCATCAAAACAATTTCTTTGTGATAAAACATTTACAATAATTTAGAATTAATTCTGGAATGAATGCTTTCTTCCCAAATCTACATGGCAGTAGCTTTGTTAATTCTCTTATTGTCCTTGTTTCCTCTTTGAAATGCATCACAATATTTCTAGATTTGTTCTAAACTGAAGTTCTTCCATGAAACGTTCATTCTGAAGTAAGCATCGAGCAGGAAGTGTAGAGAATAACGGATGCCATTATCCATCTCTTCTGTCTGGAAGACATTCTCTTTTCTGTTAAAACTTTCCTCAACCAATACGGATTCTCTCCCAATTGGTTGAAATCAGTAAAGTGGCTGACTTTAATAATATTGCTGACGCTCTTGTCCTAATAGCTTTTGGTCATTTTAAGAGAAACACATAAATATATAATGTTACTACATCTCTAAAGTAAGTTTCAAAGTTACAGGAAGAATGACTCATTTGTTTAAAGATCCAGAGGAATAGGCTGGGTATGGTGGTTCATTTGATAGTCCCAGCACTCAGGAGGTAGAGGCAGGTGGGTATTCGCAAATTTGAAGTCAGTCTGCTGTATATTCTCTGAGAAGCTGCATGGAAACCTATTATGGTAGGCACTTCCTAAAATACACAATACATATATACAAATAAAAGGTTTACTGGCGTTATTCTACAACTGGGAGATAATATCCCAACCATGCAGGTAAATTAGACCCCTAGGACCAAATATGGGTTGCCTCTTTTGAGTTGTTAGCGCTATGGTCATGTAGATCACCAAGCATTACCAGTCTTGCTAATATTCTTGGTTATACAACAGAACTTGGTGGTAAAATTCTACTGCTGAAGACACCATGGAGAAATCAAGCTGGTGCTCTCCCAGAAGCTTCCTCCTACTAGCTAGCATTCGCAATGCTGAAATTTGCTAAATATACTTCCAGAGGAGAAAAGTAATCTTCAATCTCACTTAGCTGCGAACTGTAAAAGCTCCACTGATAAGTTTCCTAAAAAGGTATGCTCAGTGGTGCTATAGTAGCATGCAAGTTAAAAGCGTAACCAACCACTTGTTGGTTTTAAGGCTCATTCTGTGAGATGGAAAACACACTTGGTACTATTAATATGCCCAATATCTGGTGGCTAAATGAGTCTAAGGTCCTAGGAGATAACACAATATTACTATTCTGCCATACGGGAATAGTATAAAAATGATTCCTAATGACTTACTATTATAGCCATAGATCAGACACTTCATCAGCTCTCATCAAGAAAGCTATCCTTTAGAGTAAAGGGCAATTAACATTGAGTCCCTCAAAAGATCATGGTCATAGAATAAGATTCTATAGGGGTACTTTGCATTAAATAGCATTCATTTATTATACTTTCCACCCCAAGGATTGGGGATCTCTGCAAAATACGGGACCCAAATATTATAAGAGATACCTTTTTTAAAAAATGATGAGTCCAAAAGCTTGGAATACCTAAGAAAAAATTCACAGATCACATGAGGCCAAAGAAGGAAGACCAAAATGTGGATGCTACATTCCTTTTTAGAAGGGGGAACAAAACACTCACAGGAGGAAATACAGGGACAAAGAGTGCAGCAGGAACTGAAGGTCATCCAGAGACTTTTCTACCTGGGGATGCATCCCATATGCTGCCACCAAATCCAGTCACTCTTCCTGATGCCAAGAAGTCCTTGCTGACAGGAGCCAAACATGGGTGTGTCCTGAGAGGCTCTGCCAAAGCCCTACTGATACAGATGAGGATGGTTGTAGCTAACCATTGGACTGAACAAGGGAACCCCAATGGAGGAGTTAGAGAAAAAACTGAAGGATCTGAGAGGGTTTGTAACCCCATAGGAAGAACAACAATATCAACCAACCAAACCCCACCAGAGCTCCCAGGGACTAAACCACCAACCAATGAGTACACATGGAGGGACCCATGGCTCCAGCCACATATATGGCAGAGGATAGCATTGTCCAGCATCAATGGGAGGAAAAGTCCTCTGTCCTGTGAAGCTTCCCAATATAGGGTTAGAGGCCTTGAGGTTAGGTTGCATAGGAATAGGAGCATCTGCATAGAAGCAGGGGGAGGGGGAGGGGCTATGTGAGAGGGGAGAAAGAGGATAACATTTGAAATGTAAATAAATAATATATCGGATAAAAATAAAATTATTTTACAACAATAAATTTAAAAAACTGATGTGACCCCTGTTAGGTTGACCAAACAGAAGGGCAGGGCCCACTTTCAAAACTAGCTGAATAACACAAACTGGACTTAGTAGGTATATAAAGTCAAATAGGAAGGAGTGAAAGAGTGGAAAGGGTGATTATGAAAGGGGCCATGTAAGAGGATGTGAATATGTTTTAGAATTACATGAAATTCTCAATGAACTAATGAAAACATTGTTAAACAGTAAAGAAAGAAAAATAAAGACCATTGTTGGATTGAAATATGTGTACCTAGCTGAGGGTATATTGTTATATATATAAATCAAACTCACCCCATTTGTTCATATCAAATAATTCTAAATAACTTTCACCTAAGTTACAGAGTGTTTTTAAGCTTACATATACATTTCCTGAACTGTACTTTATAATCCTGCTCAATAGAACTAAAACGCGTTAAGCTGACGTACTGCAACAATGAGTGAAATACCATATAATAATGAACAGCAGAGAAGGAAGTTAAAATATTCATCAGCGTGTGAGCACACAATTACAGAGTGTGGGTTAGCCTTCCCCCTCTTGCCATTGCAGTCGGCTCTGTGACTCTTGCTTGTCTATCATCTGTAACAGATTTTCTGAATGATCCTGGGCGTGAAGGTGAGCATGAAGCTCCCGTGATTCTCGAGACTCATGCACAGAGATTAGTGAGATGATACACGGAGAACTGTGTGGGTGTTGGTTTTAAGTCAGTGTTTTTGACTAGGAATGCATTATTTTCCTTCCTATTTTATACAAATTTCATACATGAATTTCTAATCCATAAGTCACTCCCTCCCCTAAAATCCTCCCTTATCATCCATACAACTTTCCCTTCAACTTTACTCCATTGTGTTTAAACCATGAGTCCATTTGGCTCTATCAGTATTCACATGGCTTTAGGAAACCGACTCTCTCTCGTCCAGCCCTCATCAATTCTTAATCCCAAGGTTGGACTTTGTTTTTTACCCCTTCCCTTCTCCTTACTTGGAGTTTGTCTGCCTTGCCCAGTCTTTGTGTGTGCTGTCACAACTTCAGTAAGTACATAGAAGTTGGGTAAAATTAAATGCATACAAATTATCCTAAAGTGTTAGGAATCTTCTCTGTGGTCTTAATAATATGACTTCAATGAGATGCAGAAGATGAAAGAACGAAAATAGGGAGAAAGAGACTTCCTATATCTTCCCCTCCTTCACTTCAGCAAACCCAGCCCTAACAGCAGTGTGAAACCAGGGTGATTAAGCTGCAGTCAAGTGGATTATTCCAGCTGTGAGGATTGATGTTTAACCACCCACGAACACTCCTTCCTAGCTCATGCTGCACTCGTCCTGCTGTAATACAACAATTTTCTGCCTGCATTATGAGCATCATGCCTACCACTTAACATGAGTAGCTAAACGCAGTTGGAGTCTGGCTTTGCTCCCTACTTACCAGCTCTATCTGCATCATAGGTTAGCCACTCTGTGATGTGAGGGGATGGAAATGCCCACAGTTTGGACTCTCGACACTCTGATCTTATTTGCTGATGGTGACTCTGGTTCATGACCACAGAATACCAAATTGTAGTCACAGGGATGACTACAGGTGCCACGAATCAGCCACAGAAACTTATGAGAGACATTTCTTTCTACATTGATACTATCAGTAGCTTTGAAGCTACTATGAATAACGTTTCTTAATTTTGCTTCATAGATGTACACACATTCACAGTAAATATTGGTGCTGCTGGGCGAGGAGAGACTCAAATTGCTTAGTGTTGATGGAAGTGAAGCAAAGTTCTGACCAGGCATGCACATATTGCTTGACCCACAGAAATGCAGCAAGTTTTAATGAGGAGGAGCTTTTTCTATAATTTTCTGAACAAAAAGAATAAATTGCTATTACTTTTGAAGAAGAAAATGTCTTTTAAGACTCAGTTAAAATCTTTCTGTAAGCAGAAATTTTAATTGCATATAATGAATTTTAAGTCAATAGTCAATCTTTAAGCAGGTAATAAATAATTGATAAATGTTTTGAAATGGCTTTTATTACATCCCTTGTTTATTTCTCTAGCTTATATTTAAAAGAATATGTTAGTCCATACAAAATCAAATTTTTTTTTTATTAACTTGAGTATTTCTTATATACATTTCGAGTGTTATTCCCTTTCCCGGTTTCCGGGCAAACATCCCCCTCCCCCCTCCCCTTCCTTATGGGTGTTCCCCTCCCAACCCTCCCCCCATTGCCGCCCTCCCCCCATAGACTAGTTCACTGTGGGTTCAGTCTTAGCAGGACCCAGGGCTTCCCCTTCCACTGGTGCTCTTACTAGGATATTCATTGCTACCTATGGGGTCAGACAAAATCAAAATTTAAATTATTTACTTTCACATTATTTACTATCTATCAACCATATAGCTATCTCTTTCTCTGTAGGTATATACCTGCCATCTCAGAGAACAAGTCCGAACTCAAGGGGTTATGTCTGCACACAAGCCTCCTCATCAGCTGAACCATCTCACTGCCCCACAGACTGTTTTAGTTTTGGTGAACCTCCCATCACTGATGTCCTATGTCTCCAAGTGGATTCTGAAATCTAAATCCTTGAGAGCAACAGGTTTGGCAGGACCTAGCGTAGGTAAATCATGACACCAGGGATCGTAACACATGGAGGCAAATTGCATGCCACATTGGTGGTGTCATCTCATGAATTTAGGCATCCAAAGGGCCACCCAACCAAAGAATTACTAACAACCCTACAGGAAAACCTTCAGTGTTCTGTGACTGGGATGGATTGTACTACTAAGAGAAGAAACAAAGAAATTTCAATTTGAGTGGGATACCTGGACTTTCCAGAACACCAATCTATTTTTACTGAATAAATTTACAAAGGAATACATTTTTAAAAAATGTATCAATATATCTTTTGTAAGTCAACAAATATAAACATATAGTCTACTTAATCACTTTGAGACATTCCATTAAATCATTTTATGTATTTGAAACATTGATACATAAAATATTTAACTACCAATCTTGTCCAGGCATTGACTAGCAAGACCAGAAATGGAAGAAAGTATTCCTATTTTCTACCAATGGCTGTCATTAATTTCACAGTACATGCTGTGGGTAGAGACTTTTCATACAGTATATATTTCAGGTACTGTCAACACGTGTGAATGATCTTCAACTTAGAGCATATGAAGCTACATTCTAAGAGGTTCCCAATAGCTTCTGAAAGCAAAAGTTTCTATACAATGATTCAAGCATTGCTGGACGTACATGCACAAACACACAGAACTCTAGCACCATATTTTCTCTTTCCACCCTTTGCTGGAAAGTTTATGTCAACTTGTCACAAGATAGAGTTTTCTGAAAGAAGTAATCCTAGTTAAGTAAATGTTTCCTTAAGATCTAGCTGTAGTATGTTTTCTTCAATAGTGATTGATAGAAGGTTCCACATCGTTGTGGATAGTTTCATTGGTCCTGGGTTCTACAAGCAGGATGGTTGACTAAGCCATGGTGAAAGAGCTATTAAGCAAAACCCGTCCATGGCCTCAGCATCAGCTCCTGCCTCCAGGTTATTGCCCTGTTTCAGTTTCTGCCCTGTCTTCTTTCAATAATGGCCAATACTTCAGAAGTGTAAGCCAAATAAACCCTTTCAGCTCCAATTTGCTTTTTGTCACAGTGTTTCAATAGAGACCCTAAGACACTCTCTTATATGGAGGCGTTTCTCATGATTCAAGTGAACAGCCATTTACTTTGTACTGCAGATTATCACCAAGTGTACCTTCCTAGGTAAAGGTTTGGGTTCTCAGCTTTTCCTTTAGCTGTGTCACAAAGACGAAGTGTGGTCTGCAGAATGTGAGCAGAATGATATCATCAATGGACTCGTCCCTAACTGCATTTAGCATAAGGTTCCTCTCTATTCTATTCTCTTTAGGTTATATTTAACCTCTAGGATAACCTGGGTTAGATTTGACCTCTATGATGACCTTTAGAACTCTCTGCAGATGATGCAGAAACAATTTAGCATGAGATTCCTTTCTATTGTCTTCTGTTTCAGGTTAAATTCTACATCCATGACCTTCAAATCTCCTTACAGATGATGCAGAACTACCTTCAAGTGGCTCATGGTGGATCTAGGGTGTCAACTAAAGATGACCTTTAAAGTCTGGAACATGCTGCCATTTGCACAATGAAGGCAGAGTTACAAGTGGACATAATTTCCTACGTTGAAAATAAAGTCTGGTGAATCTCAATGAGCTTTCCTAAATTCTGTTTAAATACAGAATTTAAAATGTATGAAAGATATGTGTTATATATGCACATATATGTAATATACATGTTATGATGATTACAAATCATTTCAGTATTCTTTTCCTCCTTCAATTTTGTTATTTGAAATAAGCGTCAAAGTATTTATCAAATTTAATAATAGTACATTGCTGTAGACTGAATGAGAAATCAGGGATTCTACTCTACACAAACAGGGACTGGCTTTCTTTCTGTCTTATCATAGCAAGACAAAGGAACCGAACTCTCCTTTGCTGTGTGAAGAAGTCATTGTATAAGATGTAGTCACAAACTTGGGAGGCAACATTCTCATGCTTGATGAGCTCAGATCTCTCTGAGGGTATATATGCTATCTTACTTCAAGTATAAAAGCTTCCTTATCACCACATTAATATTGATTTTTTGAGAGTTTATTTTACTAAGACAGAAATTACTGCAGTTTGACAGGTAGGGAGAGGAGTGACAGCATTTAGGAGACTTGAGTGTGTCCCTGGTACACCTGGGGACTCTCGAGATCACAATGTTCCTCTTATGCAAAGTATTTCATACGACAAAGATGGCTGCCCCTTATCTCTGCATTTAAACACAGGGAAGCTGTAAGAAGACTTGATCCCAGGGTCCAGACTTAAGTAGAAACCCTACAGAGTAACTCTAGAGGACAGCTTTATAATTATCTTGTGTTTGATCTTTCAGGGGCTCCAACTCTTTTACATGGGTTGCATCCTGTCATGATGAACCTTAATTTGAAGGACAGATGTAAAAAGTAAAAGAAGAATGGGAACATGACACAGTGTTATATGGAGACATATATCTTGAAAGGAAGTGCTATCTGGTGTGATCACTGGGGATCACCAGGAATCAACAGAGATCACAATCATTGGTGGGAGTTGGTTATAGTCCTATCAGCACTGAACTGCTGAGTGTTATAAAATGTGGCCAGTGGCAGATGGTCACCATCATTTACTAGTAAAAGGATCTCATTCTGAACAGTACACTATGACTAGCAGCACACCGAATCACTGGAGGAAAGATGTTCTACTAGTATTTGCGAGAAGGAAAGTGAATAAGCTTGTCTTATTCATTTTTAAGAGAAAGTATGGGAAGGGAACTAGAAGGGTCTCCCAATCCATCCATCCTCTTTTTTTCCTTGCTATGGGAATAGGGAATCTTCAAATGAGACAGCAGGCGCCAGCCCTGGAAGAATCTCTCATTCTAGATGCCATATGGAATGAAACAGAAAACAGAGCACAGTCTATCTCAGTCTAGTTAGGGTACCAACATGATCATAATCATCATGAAGGTTTACACCAAAGTGTGAGGGGAAAGCCTCAGAGACAGCACTCACACCCTACAAGATTCTTACTCTAACTGACATTTTCTAGTAGGCATTCCTAAGGGGCAGACATATGGAAATAGATAAAGACTCTCATTAGCAAAGTTGACAATTGCCTTCATTGAGATAAGAGCCTCTGGAAAATGTTCATGTTAACCAAAGTCCCCAAGGGTTGGCTGGCTTAGTGGAAAAGGCTGTTTTTCTCTTCTCCTTCCTCAAACACCATATTTCCACCCTGAGCTATTGGGTAATAAGGGATAAAAATTCTAAGGGGAAGAGAGATGATCATCCATGATAAGACTTGGACAAGGCCCTGAACCAAGCCAATGAGAGAAACAAAAGTTAAATGGAAGCTTCTTCAGTCAGAAGAGCTCAGCAGTTAAACTGCAGGCTTTAATACCTCACACATAAGATCATGTTCCTAACATACATATAAGGGGAAGAGATAAGCTACACTGAGCAGGTAAACACATGCCTAGCATGTCTCCAACATGATTAGTAGCAAATACCATTTATGGTTATGGTCCCTGAGACAGGAGACATCTGTCTATTTTTCTAGGATAGCATGAGCAAGAAAGAATATGGAGTTCAAGCAAGTTGAAGGAAGGCCTTTTTTCTTGTTGCTAGGCACATGCTTCTAGACAGATATTTTAATTGCATCAATGTGTTAATTACTGTAACTCACAAAGATATCATGCTATCTCCAGAGATGAGCTATAGAACATATTCAAGGAGCATTCCTTTCATGGTGCCTTCTAAATTACACTGGTATAGAGGAGAACCCATTTTATACTGAAATAACCAGCCACAGGAAGCTTGTGCATCTTTCGATGTATCATAATGACTGTCAAGATGAACAAAAACGACTGTAACTTGGTAAAGCTTTATTTGTGAATTTCTTTAGTAATGACTAAATTACATTTTGAAAAGTAGATTTCACTTAAAGCAGAAACTGTAAAGGATGGACTGGAAGAATAGCAATTCTTCTAGCTAACTAGAAGAATATGAATAAATAACATTTACTTCATTACTATTACATTGTCTTATTTTGAAATGAGGTCTCAATATGAAGCTCCAGCTTATCTAGAGATCACTAGATAGCCCATGCAGGCCTGGCTATAATACTAAATAAGAGATGAGAAAATATAACCTAGTGCATGATGGATTATTTGGGATTAGATTGTTTTGGAGTAAAGTCATGTCAATAAATTCAGGGGTGTTGCAGTCCTGACTGCGTTCTATGAACATGACTTTTAAGGACGAGAGCCATAGAAAAAATGCCTGGCAGGAACCGTGACTGATTATCCAATTGGATGTTCTGGAATTTTTAATATTTCAACACATGTCTTTTACTCAAACTTAATTTCGCTTTTACTTGAAACATACAGTTTTGCCATATTTTAAACAATTCTGTAATAAATACCTGATACATAAAACACAGTAGTGTCGTGACCCTCCTTCATACCCACTGAGCAGACACTGCTTGAATAACACAAGATTTACTACATTTAACCTCTAGAAATAACACATAAAACTGAAATAGCAATCTTACTTTTCAAAAGAAGGTCCCTGAGTAAAATAAAATGTAAAATTCAAAAGTTAAAACCCAACTGTTAAATGACCCCACGTTAACTTAACTTTGGAAATTATTTAATTTCATATATGTAAAGAACGTGGACATCATGTTTGCTCCAGCGTGAGGCCAGCCTATTACTGCGAACAACAGTTTCGTGTGTCTTCCCTCAGATATCCATCCCCATATAAGGTCAGCATATAACTATTTCAGAAGACATGAGTGTCAGGGAGAGCCAAATTAGAGCCATGTATAGATCTTTTTAAAGAAGAGTTCAGGGAGGGGTGGGAGGGGAAGAAGAGGTTTTGAAAGAGTGAGAGAAGTAGTTGGAAGGGGGGCACTTAGGAAAGGAGATATACTGTTCCTTGAAGACACGGATGTGGGCTTCTCCAGTGCATTAATCTGGTATTTTTGCAATACATATAGACAAACACTTGGGCACACATAGCTGTGCACACCAACATGCAAAGACAGTGTATATGCATGTAGACCCCATAAATATGCACACACACATATATAAATGCACATGCATACCTATGCACACACACATATGCGATTTTGTATCTTTAATGCTACTGTGCACTGGATTGACTTGCAGTAGGACTTAAGGATAGGCATAGTGCAAAAATGAAATAAAAATACATGAGCTGATCTCTGATGTCGCCTTTTTTTTTTCACTTCGACGTCTTAAAAAATTTACTTTGATAAATGAAATTCTTGACTATTTTATGAGGTGGTGAGATCAGATGTGACGCAGGAGAAAGGAATGCTGGCAGGTAAACTCAAAGCCACATACATTCTGACCCTAAAGTTAAGTAAAGTGTGTCAGTGTCAAGATGATGCTGGGACCACACGCTCCAGGTGGGTAATGCTGGGTTTTATGGTTTGTTGGTTTAGTTTTATGAAATTTCTAATTCTTAACCAGGAAGAATGGCAAACTGCCTTCCAAGAGGAGGGTGTAAGTTCATCGGTCTCACCTCAATCTCATTCAAACCATCTTGATATGATAGGGATCGCTTATTATTTCAGAAACTGGGATGTTATTTTGTCCTTAACGTTTGACTAGAAATCTAGTTAGGAGACCTTGTTAGAAGAGTTAGGCTGATTCCCAGGAGCCATAAAGAATTTGGAATGGAACACAGAAGTTTCTCAGTTTTCTAGGGAATATTGGTAGTAAAATGTCATAGAATGACTGTTAAAATGTATAATGATGACATATGAGAATGTGTGATGATAGTATATTCCCTAAATGACAGACTCATATAGAGCAATTCATCTTTTCAAACTGCCAGGTTTACAGTCTGTTCCCTGTGGAGACTTTTTTTTGACAGAGAATGGAAGGATGCATGACAGTTTTGTACCAGTCCTGAACTTTGAAATCGAAGATGTGTAAACTATTTTTGTTATTTTCTTTCCACTCGTGTCTACCATTCAAATTAAGTTCAACAATAGGAAATGAATTCCAGTGTCTGAGAAAAGCAGACATTGGCTGGTCCTTAGGCTTATAACTTTAATTAGCTAGTATCTTCATAAGTAATGAATAAAATCCCATGAATGCAAGCCATGGAGTACCTGTATGTGGTATATATGGTATCTCTAACAAACTTTGGTTATGCATTCAAAATTGTTAATTAAAGCTGAAGACTGGAAATTAGAAAAAAAGAGCATGATGTTCCTGTGCCTTGGTCTCTGTCATCCCAGCCGGTGGCTCACGATTTCCTTCTAACTTGACTATGGTAAGAACAGCAATGGACAAATGAAAGTCTTCCCGTTTGCATTTTCTTTTTTAGTGTTCTCTCTCCCTCTCCTCTCTCTCTCTCTCTCTCTCTCTCTCTCTCTCTCTCTCTCTCTCTCTCTCTCTCTCTCTCTCTCTGTGTTCACTACATTTGTGCAATGCCCAAGGAACTCAAAAGAGGGCATCCGGTTCACTATACCTGGAGTTAGAGTTTGGAAGCTGCCAGATGAACCCTGAAAGCCAAAGTGGGCCTTCTGAAAGAACTGCAAATGGCCCATCTCTCTAAACTCATCTCTCATTTTTTCTAAACATTTAAAGTTGTTCACAGAAAAATTCTAGGTTAAACCCTGTTGTTAATAAACCTAATTTATATATTCTGGGACCCAAAATCAAGGCAACCTTCATCTTCTCAAATTATGACTCTTCACGGGTTGAACAACATTGGCAGACAAAATGTTAAAGGACAATCTTAGGAAATTCAAATAAAAAGTCACATTTTGATTAATATCTGAATTTATCTTTATTTTTTTCTTTTAGGCAAAGCTACGTTAAAGTCAACTCTCTTATCACAAAGGAAATTATTCAGGATTTACTGTGCCTTTGATCATTGATGGCAGTAAGGGCTCAGAGCCCTACCTCCACACCTCCAAATCTACCAGAGCTGTGATGTTTCCTCAATGGACCAAGCCATAGATGTTGAGTCATTGGGGCTAGCCACCAAAGTCCTACCCAATTCTTGCTAAGTCAATGTGAAACTTCACTGGTATCAGGACTATTGATATTTTATAAGATTTATGAAATGTAAATCACATGGTTATGATCTCAACTAAGGAGAAAACAATGCTAATTTGAACTAAATGTTAGAAAGCTACTAAAGGCATATTAAATCTACAAATCATTCAAATACAGTTACTGGAATAATGGAGTTATATGTGTGTTTGCACTTTTTGGTATATTTGTGTACTTACTACTGGTTGAAAAATATAACTAAGCCAGTACTCACTGAACTATGTGATTACAATTTCATCAGTGGAATAGGGTTAGAATTATTTATTTATTTGTGTGTGTGTGTGTGTGTGTGTGTGTGTGTTCATGTGTTTGTGTGTGTGTATGAGAGAGAGAAAAAAGAGAGAGAAAGAGAGAGAGAGAGAGAGAGAGAGAGAGAGAGAGAGAGAGAGAGAGGAGAAAAAGAAACTGACTGACTGTGGGGACATACATAAAATAAAGTACATGCTGAGGTCAAGGGGCAACTGTGGAACTGCCAAGGAACATCTTGTAGGTGTTAGTTCTACTCCTTCAACGTGTGTTCCAGAGATCAAACTGAGTTCATCAGACATGGTAAGTGTCCTTATGCACTGATTCATCTTGGTGAATCAGGAGAGAATTACATATTGATTATCTCAAAAACTGATGGTGTGGGATCCGTAAAAATATATTTGTCTTCTCTAAGTTGTATTAGCCACAGGATTTTATTACATTAACATAAAAAATAATGAATACATGTAGGTTTAACCTGATTTGCATCAGGTGAGGAATTCTGTGCTGTATTTTTTCAGGATTGTTCTATACCTAGATGTAGACATGTAGACATGTACACATGCATGCACATATATAATCCCACACACAGTCAGGAGTTCCTCTATGGTTCTCATTGTTTTCCATGAAAAAAAGAAACAATCCATTTCATTTAAGTACAGCCCAGTTGGCGTAAAGTAGAAGACTGTGGAGTTTGTGCAGGAATGCTATAGATAGATGTTGCTAGTTGAATTTGAAGGACACATTGATCTTAATGGCCATGCAATCAGGGCTTCTAAGACACTGTCTTCTCTAGAAAAGACATTCTAGCAAGTAAGCCACATAGTCATTCCTGCTCACCCCCACACTGACAGAAAGAAAACCTGAAGAGGACTGAGTAAAGTCCCAGGTTCTTGTCCACACAAGTGGTCTGACAATCTGGTTTGTCATACTCTTAGATTCGGCTTTCAATGCCCCCTTCCCAATCCTGGAAAGAACTTACAAATATCACTCTTATAGAAGATCACTCAATCATCTTTGCAACCTTTTGATCACACACTGCCCCTGACTGATGTTCATGCCAACTCCTTTGAGGTTGGATTTTGCAACTTCAGTTTGGCCACGTAACTTCAGCAAGCCATACCTGAAAGCCTTCAATGACTAATAGGCAACAAAAGCCAGTATTCTGTCAAATAGCCTCCATAAATCACTGCCATGTGAAAAGAAGTAGAAAACTGCATGCCAATTTAATACCCCAACTGATGGTTATCCACCCACTCCTCACACTGAGACGACATAAAGAGTTGGGTTAATTAAGAAGATGGTACAATCCTGTTGTACTTTGGAAGACAGAGGCCTGTCCAGTGCCATGAAACCCCCTAATCCTCCTGCCTTGCTTCTCACAACTTAGCTCCAGACAGTATTTTTTTTCCATTGCAGACTTTAACTGCCAGGAGTCGTTAGTAAAACAAGGCAAAGACAGATCCTAAAGGCATTGAATGAAGAATTATCATAAATAATTAGTAATCAATGGAGCATAGATTCCAAAGTTTACTGACAAACCAGGATGAAAGCTAACAGAGGGACATTAAGAGCAATATCCATGAGAGTTATGGTTTTGTAAAGGAAACATATGTCATTGAAATAGGCTATTTAGGAAACCAAAATGCTATCCAGAGCCAGGAAGGATGCTACAATATTAGTATATTGGGCAAAGGCTAGTTGTAGTTTCATTAAGGAGTTACACCACTAAGAATGTCAGTAAAGAAATGTTCATAAATAAATAAATGTTCAACATCCTTAGTCATCAGGGAAATGCAAATCAAAACAACCCTGAGATTCCACCTCACACCAGTCAGAATGGCTAAGATCAAAAACTCAGGTGACAATAGATGCTGGCGAGGATGTGGAAAAAGAGGAACAATCCTCATTGTTGGTGGGATTGCAATTTGGCACAACTGCTCTGGAAACCAGTCTGGTGGTTCCTCAGAAAATTGGACATAGTACTATCTGAGGCCCCAGTTATCCCACTCCTGGGCATATTCCTAAATGATGCTCCAATATACAATAAAGACACATGTTCTACTATGTTCATATCAGCCTTATTTATAATAGCCAGAAGCTGGAAACAACTCAGATGTCCTTCAACAGAGGAATGGATACAGAAAATATGGTACATTTACACAATGAAGTACTACTCAGCATTTAAAGACAATGACTTCCCAAGGAGGATTGGTGCTAACCACCCCATGAATATGAAGTCCTTAGCTGCTTAAGCTATTGCTGTAAAATGGAGTAATATTTCTGTATAACCCACACACACAATAAATCCTCTATACACTTAAAAAACAGTGACTTCATGAAATTCACAGGCAAATGGATGGAACTAGAAGATATCGTCCTGAGTGAGGTAACCCAATCACAAAAGAACACACATGATATGTACTCACTGATAAGTGGATACTAGCCCAAAAGCTCAAATTATCCAAGATACAATACACAGACCACATGAAGCTCTAGAAGAAGGAAAACCATTGTGGATGCTTCAGTCCTTCTTAGAAGGGGATAACATTTGAAATGTAAATACATAAAATATCCTAGAAGAATAAAATTTAAAAAAATTAAAAAGAAGGGGGAACAAAATACTCACAGGAGGAAATACAGAGACAAAGTGTGGGACAGAGCCTGAAGGAAAGGCATTCAAGAGACTACAACACCTGGGGATTCTTCCCATGTACAGTCATCAAACACATTCCTGCAGATGTCAAGAAGTGCATGCTGACAGGAGCATGCTATAGCTATCTCTTGATAGGCTCTGCCACAGCCTGACAAATACAGAGGCAGATGTTAGCAGCCAACAAATGGATTGAGAATGGGGTCCCCAATAGAGGAGTTATAGAAAGGACTGAAGGAACTGAAGGTGTTTCCAACCCCACAGGAAGAACAATATCAACCAACCAGACACCCCAAAGCACCCAGGAACTGAACCACAACTCAAAGAGTACACATGGACAGACTCAAGACTCCAGCAGCATATCTAGCAGAGGATGGACCTTGTTGGGCATCAGTGGGAAGTGAGGCCCTTAGTCCTGTGAAGACTCAATGTCCCAATGTAGGGGAATGCCAGGGCAGGGAAATGGAAGGGAGTGAGCAAGTGGATGGGGAGCACCCTAATAAATGGGGAGGGGGAAGGGGTAGGGGGTTTCCAGAGAGGAAACCAGGAGAGAGGATAGCATTTGAAATGTAACTAAGGAAAATATCAAATAAAAAATACGAATGACAAAGTTAAAAAATGAAGAAGAATGTCAGTAAGACCCAAAATCCTGCAGAAAAATCCTCTCTGAGGTGATGTTCTGATCATTCTCAAGAAACTCTTTAAGAAAAGGCAAGTCTATGGACATGGGCCTGGCTTCACACCAGAGTGCCTAGTAAGTCAGAGAGCCAGCACCAATTGTTCTCCCTTTGTGCCTCACTTAATTAACCAGCTTCCTCATTGGTAGTATTGAGATCTTGGGATCATGCAAAAAGGCACACAAGTATCTAGAACACTCAGAATATACAGAAGTACAGTGAGTACTAGCTGAAGTCTATGGTGTCTATAAGTGTAGTTACACACTCCCATATGCCTTCAACAGTTCACTGAGCAAACATGTCCTTAATGTACACAGTTGAAGTGGAAAGATTTAAAAAGTTTCTTACTAAGGAGAATAGTTTCAAATACATATATACAATTTAAAATATAAGAATCACATGAAAACTCACCCAAAAATCAGCTTTTCAATCTCATAAAGAAATCTAAAATACAGAGTATGCTACTAATTTTCTATGATTTATCTGAAACCCAATCATATTTATAGCATAAAGTAATTTAACATGAAAATTGTAACTGGTGGACTCTAATGACTTTACACTTATTTTCAGATAAGAAAGATTTCCTATTTGTCTCAGACCCACAAAACCATATAATCTATTATTGACTCCATAACTCCATGACATAAAAATAAATGGGGCACAATAAAAGGAAAAAGCAATTATCTATTTCAAGTCTATTCTGACTTCTAAGTTCCCAATAGAAAGAGGAACACAACAGTAAATAATTGTGTGTACACACAAATGCACACACATACATGCAAATACAACCATACCCATATAAATATGCACATGAGTATTCATAAACAGATGCAGATTGTACAAACATATGCACATACATACCTGCACATTCACATGCATGCAAGGTACCACATGAATAACACATTTACACAGACTCATACATGCTTACAGACTAACATGTGTATATACATCTATATGCACATATATGGACACACATATACTATATGCATGCATGTATATACATAAAGACTCATGTGTGTATACATACCTACACATTCAGACATATATAGAGATACATATACATATATACATGAAGGCTAAAGACATATACACATACAGAATATATATTAATATATGTATTAATATATGCAGAAAGACACACATAAACACCCCACTGCTTATAAAATAGTAAAGTTTACACATTTCAGACCCATCTTTCACCATGGATTCACATGATATTTTTTTCACAAGGGGTTACAGCTCTCAAGCACATAACACTCAGTAGCTGGGTTATCTTCTTATCTCCTGTATGGATAAACATGTATACAACAGATTGTGAAACATACAGCCAATATTATGAAACAAAAGTTCACCATAATTTGTTTGGTAATTTTCAATTTCAGATCATAAATTAGGCAAGCAGTCAAAATTCATT
Organism: Rattus norvegicus; assembly: GCF_021556685.1. NCBI lineage: Eukaryota > Metazoa > Chordata > Mammalia > Rodentia > Muridae > Rattus > Rattus norvegicus. The sequence continues at coordinate 80,637,696 of NC_141549.1, read as the reverse complement.
GCCTGAGGACCACCTCAAAGTCAGGCTTTATATTATAAGCTCAGGAAATTAAATCAAAAGAAGTACTACATGCAAAAGTTCTTCTTAGAAACAACAGCGATGAGCAGGCGGTATCTGTCAATCTTTGGTAATTCCGTAAGACCCCGTTGAGGGCCCAGGAAGACAGTGATAGGAGACAAATCCTTCATTGGAAGTATCTTCACTGTAATCTCAGGTATGTTTTCATCTAATTCCTAATAACTCAGAATAGACATCCTTTGTAATGGATTTCCTTTTTAGATGGGTTACTTTCCATAATAACCGCATTAGGGAAACCATAGGCCATTTATATTTGTACATAAAAATGCAGATTAAGAACCTAGTCATAAACATTTTTAAATTCTGGAATTTTCAGAAGTCATCCATTGGGGCTGGGGAGCTGGCTCTGAAGTTAAGGGCACTTATGTTCTTGCAGAGAACCTGGGTTCAGTTTCCAGCATCTACACAGAAGTTCATAGTCATCTGTGACTCCCAGTTGTAGAGATCTGATAGCTCTGACCTCTAGACTAATGCACACCTGTGGCACACAGAGACAAACATTCAGGCACACACACACACACACACACACACACACACACACACAAATATAAAAATATTTAAAGAATCATCTCATTGCTTCATTACTTTCTAACACAATCTGTGAGAATTGACTCTCCTCTGAACAGTCTAGAATGGTCCTGACCTTCAGCATAGCCTAAATTCGACAAATCTTCCTAGAATTTACCCTTTTAGGATAGGTTCAGGTAGTATAAATAGCAAAATAAATAATATAGTAATTTTTCTTTCCCTTTCAACATTTTGTGCTATGCACATGAAACTCACAGCATGGGGACCTCCCAAGTGAGGCCTTGTCACCCTTCCAGTCTAGGCACAGCTCCAACACAAGTTTTCCTCCTGTCTGAAAAGCCTGTTGCTATCTGATCTCACCTCCAGAGCATCTGCTTTTCTCTGAGTGAAAGTCTATGGTGAAGACTGAGCATGCTCAGAGGATCCAGATGTCACCTAAAAGTGACATAATCTGAGCACGCTCTGAGGCCATTCTTTCTCCTTGAAGTCATGTTTACCATGCATGCAGACCAAGTCCACATACCTTCCTGTTTATCTTTGGGACAGAGGTTGGCCATGCTACAAAATGTTGCTTTCTCATGTTAACCCTTAATAAACATTTTCATGACCTGAAGTAAATGTGTCCCAAAATGTGTATGCCCTCTTCCTTACAGAAACCAACTCCTTCTCCAGTTTTGTAAACAATATGCCTACCACTAGCCTACCTTCCTTTATAATTATTTACAGTCTCCCATAATAAAAATCCATGTGATTTATTTTTGTTCACAGAAGACATGGCTTCCTGACCCTATCCTATTCTCACCTGACATGACCAATATATCCTTGTCTTTAGACCCCTGGCCTTCACGTTCACCAACCTGCTAACCAATTGCCTTTGATGACATTTTTGAGATGCTACAAACATTTGCTTCTGAAGAACACTGCCTGTCAAGTGTGGTAACAGAATCAGCAAATCACAGAACAGCTGTGCCCCCAGGACAGTCACCTCATGGGCAGAAATACTTCCTACTGGAATCAACTCATCTTTCTTACTTTTCATTTTGAAAACTGCTGACTAAAAACACATCCTCTTTTGCACTCCAACAGTAGATGGCTTTTGAGAACTCATCAGAGCTTTGGTCTACCACAAAAGGGAAAGTACAGAAAATGCCAGATCCATCTCTACTGAGTGTATAGAGGACTTCCCAGAACTCCAGAGTCAGGTTGATAGCAAGGGTCTCACTTTCTGCTGAGCTATGATCACCTGTCACTTACTTAGCAACTGTTGGAAGACATCAGTGGACAAGTTCTCATAACACCAGAAAGAGTCCCTGTCTAGCTCCTGTGATTTTTCTGGTAAAACAAAATGATAGGGACACATCATTTAAGTCTTCTGAGTTTGCTCATCTTGTAGTTGTTATGTTTGATTGACTTATGGTTTGCTTTAACTTTGTATGGATAATAGGTGTTTTTTAAAGAAGTACTCAAGCTAGTTTTTTTCCAATTTTGCTTTACATGATAAACTAATGTGTTTCTGATGTCCCTGGGGGTTCAGATAGGCTGTGCTATATCTGTAGTTCCTCAGGCATTTTCCTTTGGATTGACATTTTTATTTCTGATTAAGACCATTTTTTTAATTCTTTGTGTGGTGTGTGTGCACACTTGTGTGTGTGTGTGTGTGTGTGTGTGTGTGTGTGTGTGTGTCTGTGATGATATTATGTATGTCATTCCAGAGTGTGGGTGTATTTCTTTGGGCTTCTGCAGAAGATCAAAACTGGGGCCAAGAAGGCTCAGTGCATTATACCTGGAGCTTTACAATCAACTTGGGAGTACACACTCCTGCAAGTGTATGCTCTGTACTGCCTGCTGGCCCCTCTCACTGCACAGGCCTCTTTTCTGCCCACCAGAAAGGCTTTGTGTCTTTCAAGAGTTTCAAAGTCAGAAGTGCTGCACGTTGCCTGGGAAGGAGTTCATATTCTAGACTAGATTTCGGACTAGCATTGTTGCAGCTGAACTAGCAAGTAGGAAAAGAGGCTTTGTTTCAAATCTGAAGGTAAACAGTGTTATTCTCTTTCTAGAATCTTTGCACATCCTAGAGATTCCCAAATGTATTTCCAACTCCACTGCACACAGAAAATATTGCAGAATCATGCATTTTACCTTCCTTTAATTCATGGCCTATTACAAAAGACATGTTGGGTTTAGAAGTGGCAGGCCAGAATAAATTCCTCCCAAAAGGAGCCACAAGAGCAAATCCATATTTTATTTGTAGTGAGACTGCACTGACTGCACTACTACCAAGATGGGATTAAAATAATACAAGACTGTTTTATAAAGGAATCACCTATTTACTTCTCTGCTTAGGCATTTCTTCCCAACTGAGACATGAGACAAATATTGAATGAGAAATCCTTACTTGAATCATTCTGATCTTTCAATCTGGTTTTAATTCATCTGAAACAACACAAAACTTCTTCATGTATTGTGTGGGGATATGGAGGTAGAGAATAACAACATATCTGTGTTACTCATTTCTGAAATAATCTTATGGTACTCGAATGACTGGTGAAAACATTGGATAGGGACAAAGCTATAAACATGTGCAAAATGAACTTAACTTCAGAGAATTACTCAGGGATTTATAACCTCAGAACCAATGTCAACTTCTCAGTAGATACGTTAGTCCAGTGAGATCACTAATTCAGGACTTGGCTCATGTAGTGGGATGGAGTGCGTGGGATAGTCCCCCACACACATTCCTGTTCTTGAATACTTGGTCCCTGCTTTTCAGTGCTACTTAGGGAGGTTATGGAACCGTTTGGAGATGGAGCCTGTCAGAGTGAAGTACATCACTGGATGAGCATTGAGAGTTTAATACCCTTGCCCTACCTTCTGCCTCACGTTCACTTCCTGTGAATTTAGAGATGCGATCAGCTTGCCTCTGGCACCTGCTGCCATGCTAGCTCCACCATTGGAAATAGAAGCCAAAATAATTTGTCTCTCTTAAGTTGCTTCTGCTCAAGATGTTTTATGAGAATAGCAGAAAGAAACTACTTCACATGGTGACTAGTCTGAAGTAGGAAGCATGGTCTGGGACAGACTAACAGTCTCTTCCTCATGTCAGTGAGAGTCAGAGCTATGCCACAGCTCTTACTTGTAGACAGCTTCTGTCCCCACTGCTCCTTGAATGTGCTGTCTTCCACCATCCAAAAGATGAGCAAGTAAGGTTATTCACAAGAAAGTTCTGAGACGATTGATCCCTGTTTTAACAGTCTCTCTCCCTTTTCTATGCACCAAGAGGCTCTTGGGAATTAATGTTACAATGTTAAATCTCCATTATTTTACACATATTAATTAGTTGAAGGAACACATTTATTTGGAAAATAGCTTCATTTATTACTACGATTGTTTATATGCAGTTTCAATATAATTTGAAAACAAACTTACGTGGTTAACTATCTCAATTACATGAAAGAAGATAAAGCTTAATCTATACTCTTACATACTACCACCTCAGCAGCAAGAGAAAGGACAGAGAAACACAACCACAGATAGAGAGTATGGAGCTAAGAAAAGAAGTGAATAAAACAGAAAAATGGACAGTTGGGAAAAAAGCAAAGGCAATGCTTGTTACAAAGCAATAAAAATATTAGATAGAGAGAAGAAAAAAAGGAATGGTCAGTCAACAGCTTCAAAAGGTAGTGAGTATCAGTACTGGTTCTAAAAGAGACTGAGTATAGCACTGTTAGTAAAAAAAAAAAACACATAGTGGGTCTCAGTGTTATTTCTAAAAATAACTAATTACCAGCACAGATTCCATAGCACTCCAAGAGGAGCTAAGTGATGCCAAAATGACATTGTATCAATATCCTTGCAGATGGATGCTGCTTGGGTAGGTGTCTTGTAAAATATTATTTACCAAAATTGAAACAAGAAGAACTTGAAAGTAAGTCATAAAAACCATACATCGAACAAAGACACTAGATTTGCTTTTCAGTGATTTTCAAAACAAAACTCAAGACACATGAGTTTCTCTGTTCAATATTACTAAAGGTAGACATAAGAACCTCATGAACCCCAACACATGATACCCAATTGCACCTTAAATACAAAATCTATGACTAAATAGACATACTCTATAAATTAAACTTAGTATTTGGTAAAAGGAAGTAAACATCTTAATATCAACTGATACATATAAAGCGTTTTACACTAGTAATCATTTGTTCCCAATGAAATTCTCAACAACACATGGTGTCCTCAAGTCAAGAATATCATGGAAAATCTAAAAACAAATATATCTGTCAAGTTCCAGTACAGGAATGAAAGATTTATCAGTACCTGCAACACTATACCATGTCATCACTGAAAAATAGTGAGAAGAGGATTAACAGGAAGGTTGAAATGGGTTTCATACCCCCATAATCACAGGCAAAGGGAGCAGATATAGCCATTGAAAACCTCAGCAAGAGTCCAATGAAGCCAAACCCAGGGCTTTCAGCCTTGCTGAGCCAAAAGAACATTTAGTGTTATCCAGAGAGCAGAAAGTCTGCTGGGATTCTGCAGGTCAAAGCTGTCACTCAAAGAGGTTCCAGCTGGTATCTGAGAGCCCATCTGACATATGGCTGTCACTGGTGCTCTGCCTGATTGACAGGACACAGAAGCAGGGAGAATCCTTAGTGGTCTGTGTCCAAATGGATCACCCTGTGGAGATAGTGGGACATGGACAGGGAACCAATGTAGCCTTATATAGCTGAGGGAAAGACCAGTAGTACCTTGAAGGCTAAGGAATTATAGCTGATGGTCCTGATCCCTGCTCTTCCCCACTGTAATGACAACAAGGGGAGATATTCACCTTCATTTCCACTATGGAGCACAGCACATCACATCACAGTATGTCCACGCAGAATCAGGGCACAAGTTCAAAGGAGGCAAAAAATTGGAAAAACTACTGCAACTGTGTGCAAAATCATTCCTGAGTAACTTCTAAAGAACTACTTGACTAGAATTAATTGAATCTAACAATGTCCCAGGATAGTCCCTTATTACAAAACCTCAAATGATAGATTACATGAAGTCATAAACCAAATAAGAAAAAAATTGGAATTTGGGTTTTGTGCAGATTTAAAATATCACTCATTCAAACTACAATGAGTTGTTTGAATTAAGATTGTAGACCTAAGGATATTATTAAAAATAATTTAGCTATGTAAAGAATTTTGATTATTTTGAAAAGCAAAAAAATATATATACCTGGCCAATAGTGTACAGAAAAATTAAATACATTCAGCCACCTACAGTAAGCAGATTTAAGCCACAGGAAGTGAACACCTCCATCTTCACTGGTTAAAATTGTGGGCACAGCACATCTGCTGTGATTTGAAACCTGGGTTCCTCTCTGGGATAGAGAGTGGAGCAAGCTCATGGGAATCAAGCCAGTTACTCCTTCACCATCTACCATGATCCTATGACATGCATATTCCATGAGGAAATGTGAATGGTCACCAAGGATGACTGAAAAAAAAGTTGTAGGGTGTGTGAATATGGTCAGATAGATACATTGTATACATATTCTCTCCTCTCTTCACTTCTGCTTGACTCTCTTCTTTCCCTCCTTCCTTTCTCCCTTCCGTCCTCCTTTCTTCCTCCCTCCCTCCTCCATTCCTTTCATTGGTAGTGTTTTACTACTTGACTCTTTCTTTGGTAGGGCATTACCATTTGAGTCTTCTTGCTTGGGCCTCCACGGTGTGGAATTGCAGGTATTCACTAACACATCTGACATAATTTGACTTATAATAATCTTAGACAATTCAAGTCAATCTATAGAGATAATAAATGCATCCATTTCCTGGAAAGATGGTGATGAGATGGGTGGATGTAAAAGGAGCACAAAACCCTTGCGTATGTGAGAGTAATCTCTGCTACAGTGATAGTGATGTATCATGGTTGTATATAAAAACACATTACACTTTATTTTGCAACACATATATTTCAAATTTTACTAATTATAATATTGAATCAGAAAATTGCAATTCAAAGATTCATTCATCAGCCCAGTTTTCAAAATGATTACCTAGCACTTGAATAAAAATGTCAAGAAGGTATGTTATGTCTCTTCTGTTATATATGCATCTAAGTTCTAATTCCAAAAAGCTGAGAGAGCACTTTTGCAAGTCAAAAAAGTCAAGTCAACCCCATAAACTTTGATCAACTTTATCTAAGGAACAATGCACAGCACTCTCAAAAGAGTTCTGCCAGGAACATGGGCACCAACATGGACAAATCTTTGGGACCAAGACAAACTTGAAATTTCAACACAAAATAACCAAACTCTAAAATGGTTCAAGCTATGTAAGGATTTTAGATTTTCCTGATCAATCTAAAAGCACCAGTATGTAGATCTGGCAGGACCACAGATATCTCTTAAATTCACGGGTTTCCTCTACACTGTGCAGGAGAACATGATTCTCCTCTGGTTTGAAAATGATTCAAAATTGGGAAAATAACCCTGTCACCATAGAACAGCTGTAAGATCTGGACCATGAGAGATGGACTGTGATCCTGCTTAACAATTGTGGGTTGCTAGTAAACAGTTACCTTTGTGTGGTGTTAGGTCCCCCTCCCCTCACTGCATGATTGGCCTCAATGTCTGTGCACAGCAGTAAGGATTCAATATGGCTACTCTTGTCTGATGCCAAGTGGCAATGACCCTAATATGCATTATTTCTCTGGTTCAACAAAAAAGTAATTGATAAAATCAACTGAAGAAAGGGAAGGTGATTTTCTCTCACAGTCTGATGGGAAAGTCTATCATGGTAGAAAGCCCATGGCGTGAGGTGCGGGAGGCATTTGATCACTTTAAATCTACTGTCAGCAAGTAGAGAGATGAGGTCTGAGGAACAGCTTGCTTCATCTTTTCTGTTGGGTATGGGGCAGCAGTCATGGGATGGTGTATTCCATATTAAGAGTGAGTCTTCTTCCTTTAGTTAACTCAATCTTGAAACTCCCTCACAGACATGCCCTGAGAATTTTCTCGTGACTAATACTAGAGCCTCTCAAATTGACTATGAATATCAACCACCAGAGCTTTAATCCTGAATTGTGCCTGTGTTCGCCTTCCGTAAGTCATGCTCTCTAGTCTGTGATGTGATCGTGGTGGAGAGTAGCAACGCTCATGACTTCACTACTGAGGGAGCATCCATTCTCTGCTCTCATGAAGCTCTTCATTCCACTGGCTTTCTGCATTCACTATGGAGAGTATGGCAAAGTGAGAAGCCTCACAGGGCTATTTATGGAGAGAGAGCTTCCAGATGAGCAGGTCAAAATGCAATGTTATGGGGAAGAAACAAATTGCTGAGTGAGTAGGGCAAGAACACAGTGGTGGGGTGTGGGGAGGATACACAGGCCCAGGCAGCTCTTATTGATCAATTAGGTCCTCTACTTGAAAGCGCTTTTCAAGTGGACTGACTAATCTCCCTCAGTTTGAGTTACTTTCAGGATCTTGCTGTCTCTCTGCTTTGCCCTCTCTTGGTACCCATCCTTCAGACAGCTAGAACATGGGGTCTGCAGTCAAGAATGCAGCATATATCCTGCCTCTTTTGTACCTAGATAATAAAGGGCCATGAACACAAAGTCAAGGGAGAGTAACTGAAGCATCAATGTTCATCTATTTAAAAATATGTTGTTCATATTTTCTCTTCAGTCAGGAAACACATTTGTTACATTGCACCTTAAAAACAATCTCCAAAGCATAAAGGACGCCTTTACCTCTCCAGTGTGAGCTGCTCTTGCTGCTTCAGAAAGCGCTGGACTCTTTGATAGTACCTTTTGAGTTCCTAAGTATAAGCCCACAAGTTGTAAACAATGAGGACAAATGTCCTCAGCTCTCTTGCACCTGTTCCAGCTCCCCTCACACTTAAGCACAGAACAGAAGGCCAACCATACCAGACATAGACTGCAAACAGTGACCACACCACAGAGGAAAAACATTCCAGAATTTGGTGTTTAGAAAAATGTAATATTCAAAGGCACCTGAAAGTATTCTACTCTCTTCTGGAAGTTAAAGCTCGACTTGGCCCTTTACAGTGGCCAAAGGCATGAAGTTGCCAAACTTTGGGTCCATGAGAGAGGCTAGCATAGAAGAACCATGAATGTGTTTTGCTTTGTTACAGTTAACCAGTGTTTAGAAAGACTGGGAACTGCTACAGTCTCCATAGAGTGTGGAGTAATTGGGTGTACAAAGTAGGGAATCTTCTGGCCTGTCACTTACTGGAGGTTAATTTGCCACAGCCTAACAGTATGGCACATATAATAAAATACATCCTTTGAGCTAAACTAAATTTACAAAATAAAATAATAAAATCTTATCAAATCGATGTATTTTTTAGAGAGTTGTTGTCTGAGGGAATAAGAGTGAAGCTCTCCAGTTTCAGTAAGAACTACAGTGACTTCAGACTCTCTATTCAATGCTGCCTTGATTAATTTTTTATAGTGCCCCCAGGAACCTGTTGGAACTGTTGGGATCAGAGGAGAGTCCAGGGGTAGAAGTTAAGATCTGGGTAGCCTCTGCTGTTAGGAGGTTGTATTAGAGACTTAATGAAATCACTAATATCTATAGTTCAGCCTTTTTCCTATGTTCCACCTGTTTTCTTTTTATTTTCTCTCTGATTCACCCGTTCATACTGAATATGTACTAGAGTCATTCCTATAGTCACATTCATATAAACTGGTTATACAATATCTGGAGTTACTTGATAACCAAACAATAGTTGTATTTCTGTGTCTTATACGGTCTCCAAGTTTGGAGATTTGGGGTAAAAAAAAGGCTATGCAAAGCTCTGAACCAACACAACAGCGAGAAAGAGGTCAACAGAAAGGATCCATGACTACAGAGATAAGGAATTCGAACACCTATATATGGCAGGTAGAGAAGGCAAGCAGGTCTAGAGCTGAGAAAATTCACTCGAGGGAGCTGCTCCCTCTCTCCCAGATGCACTCCTCAGATCAGGGCAGCCTCAGAGGAGTCCTGAGGGTCTCATTGACTGAACCATTTTCCCCAAACAAGGGCAGGTTCTGGAGCCCAGGTTAGTTAATTATTATTTCAGATGCTGTGACTTAAGGCAGGAGAGACTCAGCTAGGGGGAAACTGAGCCTGATATCTGCTTCTTTGCTTATTTTTACTGTATTCAGATACAGTGCGTAGTGTACTTCATTACAGAAGGAAAAGTATGTTTATTATGGGGAAAGGTAATTATTTTATATTTTAAATTTAAAAACAGGTGACTTAAAAGGAGACAAATAATATATCCATATATAGCACCCATTCTTTAGAATATTACTTTGTAAGTAATTATTCAGTGAAAATTGAAAATTCACCATGCTCACAGTATACTCAGCCCTCGGTTACATGGGAAAAGGTAGAAACTGCCTTTGCCAATCAGTGTTCAAAATGAGGGAACGAAAGAGATGAATCTTAAACAGAAAAAAAATCAATCATTCAACTAGAAATATGGTCATCCACATAAAACTCCTTCAGAGTTCTGGAAGTCCATTTATAGCTCTTATTTCTTATTAATATGGATAGTTTCCCAGTAAGCTATTTTAACAAACTATTTTTATAGATTTCCCCACCTTGAAGAATAAAAGTCAATTAATGCCATTCTGACTTTCTGACACTTTCTCTTCTTTTTTTTCTCCCAGAAATCAAGGTCTAAAAGTATGATAATTTTATTGCCTTTTGAAAGAGAACGTAAAAATGATTCGTGAAGAGCTTTCATTATGCCCAAGGCTGAGGACAGCCCATATTCCTGTACATGAGAGCTTAGATTCACACCTCCATTTAGTTCTCCCTTGGACTAGCTCAGCTTGTTGGTATATGTTTCCAGTATTGCCAGCACAGGCCCCTGCCTTGGGTGCTTCTAGGTTACCTTCTTCAGCACCAGTTTCTGAATGAGTAAATAGTATAACTACATTTAGGCAGAGTCAGTGTTCTCACAATCACAGACAGTACTGTCATTCACAGCTTGTACTTAATATTTTTGACATTTTATGGCAGATAATCATATACCACGTGAGGGCTGTCCTACATGCTGTAGGTAACTTATTAGCATTGATGATTCGTACCTGACAGATGCCGGTAAAACTCTACCAACAAACTACAACAGTCAGAAATGTCTTGGATTTTGCCACAACTCTCTTAGGGCCATATGTAGAGAAGAAAAGCATGAGGGAGGGAAGGAGGAAGAAAGCAGAGAAGTAAGGTGTGGAAGGAGGACAGATACAAGGGGGTTTCTGTAATGCCAAGACCATCTTATGCTACATAATAACATACTACCTCCAGGGAAAAGATGAATACATAAATATATGTATATTCAGCTTGACTCTATATCAAAATTAATGGGTGAAGGAATGGGTCAAAATATTATAGACATATATGTCTATGTCTGAATTCCATACCTATATCTAATAGTTAACTTTGCTCTACCACAAAGAGCCAGACATTCCATTGTTCCCAGTTTTATGTGATTCTTGGGACTGAACTCATGACCTCATCTATCTATATCTATGGTAAAGAACTCTCTGCCAACTGAGTTTTATCCTAAGCAATAATTAGGCGACCATGTGCTGAAGGCTGAGGAACTTGGCGCTGAGAGACAACATGGCTGTCAGGATCTCTGCTACTGTTACATCCAGAGGCTACCTGGGCCTGCTGCTCTGGGCTTCTTCACCCTGTAATCTGACATGCAGATCATCCTCTTTACTTCCTGACCTTGCAGTTGGCCAAGAATGACAGATGTCAGGCAGTGTCTGTGTCTGGGGTTAGCATGAGGACAGCATCTCTGAGCAGCATCCGCAACAACTCAACCCATGGCTACCCCAGCCTTAATCAAGGTATGTGTCATAATTCCAGCTAAAAATAGCATGATCCTTTGATTTTTATCTGGCCATTGATCCACAAACTGCGCCCTTGGGACCACATAGTGACAGTGGGAACAAGAAGACAGAATTTCAGTCAGGCCATATCTCTAATCTAATGTTCTTACTGTGCAGCTGAACCCTTCCCAGCCCTCTGAACTGTCATTCTGTCACACTACCATCTGCAAAGTAAGCACTAGCAGAGCTCCCAGTGATTAACCTACTCAAGGATGCCATTCCAGGTTTGAATAATTAGAATGTGGTATTTTAACAATGTGAATGTAAGAATTCCTGTTACTAATGGTCCAACACTCATGTTTATTTCCAATTATTATGATAACAGCAGAAAATCAGGGCTAATCTATGAGCTCAGGGTGTCAGCGGAGTCTAAATGTTGTGGCTATTTCCCTTGGTCACCCAGCCCATGCTGAGCATAAAACAGCATCAACATTATCTCCTACTTTGGGCTCCAGTTTTCCTTCTCCTTCACTTTTGAGATTTGGATGTATTTCTTTTGTCCAACCTCTGATATAACTACAGAATTATGGTTGAAAAATGATGAGACCTTCAGTTGTTTCCAGACTTGGGACAAACAAATACTCCTTCAAAGTCAGAGAACCTATTTTATGTGCCAGTCTCCACGGGAGACATTGCCCCTGGACACATAAAGGAAATGCCATCCACTTATCTTTGTGTTAGTTGTACATAGACCTAAGTTAGTAGCTGTAATCATATTCATTGAGGGGCAGATTAATCCAACAAGGATTTAAGGAACATAAACAGGCTGACCCCACTCATCATAGAAGGAGGCCTACTAACTTCACCTTGCTGGGGCTCAAGGGTTTATGTTGCATTTGAAAAGTGAAAAAATAACTGTACTAAGTAGGCTCGCCTGTCAGAAATGAGCTTTTTGGTCAGAGGTCAGAGGACAGTTATAGGAATCACTTCTTATCTTCTATCATATAGATTCTATGAACTGAAATTCGGTCATCAGGGGGTAAATGTCTTTACTCATAGCTCCATATTGGTGGACCTAATTTTTAATGATATTTTAAGATACATTTTAAATGTAGTAATATATATTCCTGAGTTGTAGTCAAATTACAGAGCATAACTCTAAGCTGAAAACCTTGTTTTCTTAGTTGGAGAACAGGTATGCACTTAAAATTTATCCAGAAAAATATTCCCTATTATGAAAATGAAAATGAAAGAATTTTCTTTTGTCTTTCAAAACCAGACATTCAAATGCTTGACAAACTGCCTGCTAAGTTTTAGTCAGTGTTTCTTTGGAGTGAGCGCAAACAGCCTTTGTCCTGCTAGCAGTACTGGGCAGCTCGCAGAAGCTACACTCATCATGGCTGTGTAAGTCAGAAACACACCGATCTTGTCCTCAGGAGTCCTTCCTGAGTATCTATTTGCCTTAAGAGCTATTGGCAAATTATCTTTGAGACACAAAACTGTGATATAAAGGAGAAAGAATAACATGCATTTCAGTACCACCCTCCCCAACTAGAGTTTGGTACTAATTACAATGGTTATCTCAGCCATCAACCATGGCTGAATAGTGAAAGAGAATTACTCTTTCCCTTGATTTCCCTGGCAACACTCACAGTCCCATTTCCTTCACGCCATGAGACATGTGGGTAGCAATGAGCAGTACCAGGGTAGGATAACTTTGGATATCCAGCATATGTTATTAGAAGAGACTCCCAAGGAGGTCATGAATCCCTAACATGGGACTACACAGAGGCCTCTAGATGTGGATCAGAGGGAAGGACTCAGATATGCTATGTTGAGATAAAAGAAGCATCCAGACCTCAGAACACATTCAAAAGTGTGACTACTGAGTACCTTCTACTCCAGTGCAGCATAAAGAGGCTAAGCAACTGGAGGGCCCAGTCTTCTTCTTCCTCTTCCTCTTCCTCCTCCTCCTCCTCCTCTTCTTCCTCTTCTTCCTCTTCCTCTTCCCCGTCTTCCTCCCCTTCTTCCTTTTTTCCTTCTCACTGATTTCCCCATTGTAAATACCACTGAGCAGAAGCTGATTGGCAACATTGCATGTCACTTCATGAATAATTATGCAGCTACCTAGACATAAACTGTGTACCACTCAGTGGGACTGCATTGCAAAATGCAAGGAGCCTAGTAGTTTTAATATCAGTATTCCTGTTATGATTTATATTACAACAGCAAGCAGGGGAAGAAAAGTACTCTAGACTGGACCAACATAAAGTGGTATCAGTAGCACCACAAGGACACAAGCAGGAAACAAAATGTTGAAAATCATGAGACAGGTATCAATCAAATTAACATGTGAAAGAGTTCCTATATGTGAAAGAAATATAGAAAAAATTAATAGAAAGAAGAAATATTTCTGACTATATATTGAGTAGGCGTCTTAATAGAAGTCAAAAGAACTAATTTTCCTACAGTTGTGTGTGGTGATACTGAAATGAACAACATTCAATAATTCCTCTGCTTTGCTCTGTCATTTTTGCTCCGTTTTTCAACACATGGCTTCTCACATGCTCAGCACTTGCATGATAAAGACAAATGTATAACTAATATTCAGGAGAAGAATTCATATGCAAAGAATCAGGGCCATGTAAGTAGATACTGTGCCCACACTCCCAGTAACAGCACACACCATCCATTTTAAGCAAAAGAAAGAAAAATGACCTAATTCATAAATAAATGGGGATAGCCGCTGCATGATCCATGGCAGCATTCACAAAGTGTTTTCTAAAGGCAGATAACTGATATCCCCAATTGTTGATATTATATCTGAATCAGCATACAAATAGAATATATTTGAAAGTGATTATTTTGAACATGTTAATGATGTATTTTACAGTGATGTAAATCTATCAACTACATACATAGATAGTTTCCAATGAGAGTTGCTTGCCTTCCACAAAGACATGGATAAATTGTCTAAGGTGGATGTGTTTTCAGATGGCTATAATAGTAATACCATTTTCTTAAACTCAGCATCTTTATTCCTTCTGTTTACTGTCAATCATGCTATAAAAACCCAGGTAATAAACACAATCCAACTATTAGAAAGTGAGAAACCAAGAGTATAAAGGTTTTGTTAGCCTTACATGTGCATACCACTCTCTTTCCTAGGTTTGCAAGTACATCTGGTAGGTAGAATCCTTACCTACCATTTAGGAGGACCTACATTTGAACACAGCACAGCAGTCAAAATCATGTGATGCACAGTTTCTAAATTTAGTAGAAAAGATCTTATTTTTCCAAAGGAATATCATCTTTTTTACCAATTAAAAATTAATTGTGTGATTTCTTGCCTTACTAATGAAAAATATAAAATCATATAAGTAAATTTGTTTTTTCTTATAGTAGAAATCACAGATGAAAAGGACATAATCATAATAAGGTAGAATTGAGATTGTCTCACCCAAGGTTTTCCAGAATTCAGGGTTGCTGAGAATTCTCCCTGATTCTGCTCTCTCAAGGTAAAGAGGTTGCTTTGCTAGTATTTCAGTTGAACCTTGCACTTAATTTCTTCGTTTTCTCTTTGAAAACCACAATTATTTAAAAACAATAACCCATAGTCTCTTTATTTTAATTATCTTGACAATACCTCTTAGCAGATCTTGAGCAATTTAAAACTATGTTCAATAATAAGTTTGCAAGTTAGAAATAAATGTTCATCATATAATGAAGATGTTACCCCTTATGTTTCTTTATAACAGAATATTTTTCTGTTATAGAAGTATGAATGACACATAATATTTCAGAATGGAGAAACAAAACATCCCACTACTCTATGATAGGAAATGTTGGCACTTTACCTCACTTTCAAGTTCCCTTGCTGGGGCTGTCCATCATAGACAGATAAGATATCAAAGTCCTCTTCTAGGGCAAAGGTGTGGAAGGATAGCTGGATCCGGTTGCGCTCCCCAGTGATAATGATCCAGGTGCAGTTGGCATAATTAGGGTACCCATGGGGAAATCCAGGACTTTCGATGGTGCCATTGGGTCCCTGTACCAGGCCACCACAGTTCTGACCTAGGTAGAAAAACACAAAATAATATGTTATCTTATCATCATCAAGCTATAGTTTTAAGAATGCCCCTGACATTTTGACCAGTCTTTAATGATATATTCTAGAGGTATTTTGCAGGAATATTAAACAGCAATTTTTATCAGTGTTCAAGGATAGCAGGAGAATAGCAGATGGAATGGAAGGGAATCATAGAGTGATATTTATGAATTCATACCGTCTTTAGCTTCAATTTTTGACAACACAGGAAGAGATTATCCATGAATGATCTGTACAAAAAGCTAAAAACCCTCTGTCTATCAGTTCTTTGTTAGAGACTTGGAGTCACAGACAAAATCGATATTATTAATGTCACTGTAATGCATACAGGTTCAATACAGCTAAATTCAACATGTGTAACAATGATAGTAAGCACCATGGTTAGCCTTCCAAGAATGGATTTGAGCCTGTTTTGTGTTACCAGGAGTGCTATGATACAAAACGCCATAGGATCATAAAGTTTAACTTCTTGAAGATAGAAATCATTAAACAATGCAGTTTAAATGACACTTGACGAAAATAGTAACATAGCACAGGGTAGAAAACAAGTATTATGGGAAGGCTGGAAGAAGCTGAGGAGGAGGGCAACCCCATAGGAAGGTCAGCTGTCTCAGCTGACCTGGATCCTCAAGATCTCTCAGACACTGAGCCACCAACCAGGCGGCATACATTAGCTGACATGAGGCCCCCAAAACATATAAAGCAGAGGACTGCCTGGTCTGGCCTCAGTGTGAAAAGATGCACCTAACCCTCAAGAGATTTGAGGCCCCAGGGAGTGGGGAGATCTGGTGGGTTGGAGATAGGGGGTGGAAACATCCTCTTGGAGACAGGGGAGTAGGATTGAGATGAGGAACAGTTGGAGGCTGAACGAAAATTGGGGATAATGACTGGACTGTAAGGGAAGATTAAAGAATAAACACAAAACCAAAAAAAAGTCCACAAAGATATCTTCACCAAAAATATTACCGTTTCACAAGTAGGATAACCTATATGGATTAAGAAAATATTATAACTGGTTGGTGGAATAACTAAATAAATCCTTGGAATTGTAACTGTGTAGAAAACACACATAGCTCCCAAGTTGATACCTAGACCTTCCTACATTTCATAACTCTTGTATTCAACATCCCATCCAGGAAAGAACCAAGATGATTGAAAAACATAAGAGGAATTCGTAAATGAGAAAAAGTTTGTAGGAAGTAGGAAAGTCATGCGCTTTCTACTAAGCAAGACCTGGAAATAAGGAGAAGTGTAAATTTTTGCTTAATAATCAGTAGCAATAACCTTAGCAATTAAAAATAATACACATCAATTGTAAATGTATATAAAGACAATTTAGTTTATTCATGAAGACAGAGACAGATAGATTCCTCGAGAGGACATCGCAGGCTACACAAAGAAATGGCATCTCAACGAATAATAGTAAAAATATATCACTGTAGAGGAGTATATTTGGATCTCATAAAGTCTTGTTTTGATTTATCAACATGAGTGTGGTTACATGTTCAATGGTAATGGTGATATTGTACAACCTCTTTGATAGAGGTACAAATGGAGCAGACCTGAATAGAAAAGAGTCTGCTAGATTAGATCAGTTTATACCTATGATGACTTCAAACTGCTAGACAAAAGGACAAAAGTTGAGAATGAGGCTTTGTGTTTGTGTCAACAGAAAAGAAGAAAAGGCTTTGAATTCCATCTAAAAAATCAAGAACAGACCTGACCCGAGGGAAAACCCCTGAAGACCTTATACAGAAAAGCCAAAAGGACCAAACAAACAGGTGATGTATTTGCTGATCCATATAACTGT
Organism: Rattus norvegicus; assembly: GCF_021556685.1. NCBI lineage: Eukaryota > Metazoa > Chordata > Mammalia > Rodentia > Muridae > Rattus > Rattus norvegicus. Next base: position 80,620,321 of record NC_141549.1, on the reverse strand, counting down.
GGACATCTCTGAAACTGACTTAAATATAAAAATTTCTGAAGCCAAAATTTGATCTATACATGGCAAATAATCCGATTGGGTATAGCATTCTCTTATAATTGTATGTCATCCTTTGAGATGGAATGAATAGATTTTTGGCTATATGATCAAATTAACTTCTAATGAAGACAAATATCTCTCATCTGTTCAAACAAAAAGCAGAAAATCATCTTTAACTGATCTGTGCACATTCTATACGTAGTGTTAATACAGAAATATATATTACATCTAAAAGCTTTATAGTCACAGAAAAAAATAATCAAGAATGTAGCGCTGGCTGATAAGATGTACTCTCAGGGGGTTGGGGATTTAGCTCAGTGGTAGAGCGCTTGCCTAGGAAGCACAAGGCCCTGGGTTTGGTCCCCAGCTCCGAAAAAAAAGAGAACCAAAAAAAAAAAAAAAAAAGAAAGATGTACTCTCAGGGATGCTGAGATGTTGTGACTAATTTCTCTAGCTTCCCGTCTGATCCTTCCTTAGACTACATCAACGCTGTTTCCTCTAAAGACTTGCTTCTAAGACAACATCAAAACAGCTAGCTTATTTGGTCTATCTTTACATACTGTTCTAATAAGTACTCCAATTAAACTCCAAACTTTGTTAGCACATAGAGACTGGACAACAAATGTTATAATTACCTTTCTTAAGACAAACCATTTTTGTAATTTTGTTGGGTCCCTCAAAAGGAAGATTATGTCCAAAATCAACAGGAAGCAATTATAAGAGGTGAGGTAGAAGAATATGGGTCATTCAATAAATAGCAGATGTTTGTTGTATTTTAAAAGGGGATGGTTCCAAATACAGACTTAGAGAGGGAAAAGAGTAAATAGAGAGATTACATTCAGGGATTTCATTTTCTCTTTCCATTCTCTCTCTGTCTCTCTGTCTCTGTCTCTGTCCCTCCCTCTCTCTTCCTTTCTCTTTCTTTCTTTCTTTCTTTCTTTCTTCCTTTCTTTCTTTCTTCCTTTCTTTTGTCTTTCTTTTTTCCTTCTTTCTCTTTCTTTCTTTCTTTGTTTTTCTTTCTTTCTTTCTTTCTTTCTTTCTCTGGTAAGAGGAAGTGTATCAAAAAGAAAAGGGGGAAATAAAAGAATATATTATTAAATTTATTCTTCAATATAGATCTATTGCTATTCTCAAATAAGGATTTTTTTGTTTTCAGGATATGAATTATTATATATTGATATAAATTTAAGGTTATTTTGATCCACATAATGTATTAGTTTTCAAAGTTTATTTTATGTATTATAATTACATAATTTTTAAAATGCAGTATAAAGTTCTAGTCTTTTAGAAAGCTGTTATTACAAACAGAGATGGTAAAAAATTCAGGGTATGAATTGTTAGGAATGGTTAAGAAATGCAAGTTGATAGTCAGGCAATCAGATTCATAGTCATATTAAATACTAATTTAGTTAATTGAAATAAGCTGTTTTGAAGGTTATTCAGATACTCAATAATTAATATATGACAATTCAGATATCCTATAAATAGATAGTTGGGCTTCAAAAACCTCAGAGATCCAGAAATTGTTTCATTATTAAAAGAGCTTTTTAAATATGAGATTTGCCTGTTCTTGATAGTATCCTCTTCCCACTTCAAAGAAGCTGATCAAACACGCCATATAGAGTTGCTTCATATTTGGCAAGCTAGTTACTGGGGAAAGAAAATGCCCATGCATCAACTACAAGCAAAATGTTGTCCAGAAACGACAAATAGGGAAATAGACTATCAATACGTGAGTCCTTCATTATTCCCACTCCACAAAAGTTCTCTCAGATATACTGGTCCTGAAAGGCTGAAGATGGATGGTCCAATGTTTTAGAGACAGTTTAGGGAAGTTGTGTAGGTAGCTGACTGTGTCTCTCTTTTATATAATCTTGGAAGCTACTTTTCTGTACTTCCTACTTAACTTAGGTAATAATTATTCCTTCTCAAGTCTCTGATCTGTTTGAACACTTCATAGGTATAGTCTCACAATTAAGCTAAAATTGTTTTGGATTTAAGGAACTATTTTTAGGTCTAAGAAGTTTTGAGGATGGCAATACATGATAGGACAGAAAATAACTTAGCGACAAAACTCTAATTCATGAAAATAGGATAGATAATAGAATACTATCTCCAAATCACTAAATACTTGCAAACTATACAATATAATGTAAGCTATATCTAATAGCCTTCATTATCATTACTATTATATTTAGTTTATATTTGAAAGAAAAGAGCCTTTTATTGAACTAAACATGGGAATTACAGAGATAGTATCTTATGTATTATTTCACTCGTCACCTGTGGATTAAAAAAGAAAAACTATAGCTTATAGGACAGGGTAGAATAAAAGATGGGATATCTGAGCAGCAGAAATAATTTTGGGATAGTACCAAGCACGACATGTGATAGGGATGACACATGATGCCTCAGCAGGAGTAACGAGTCGCATGCCAGAATGTAGATTAGAATATTTGGGTTATTTTAAGTTATAATCTAGGCAATGAAGAGCCAAAATATTTGTACGTATATTTTGAGAATGAGTCTTATTTTGGGGCGCATGGGGGTGGGAAGAAGAAGACATACTTCTACAAAGAAGAGCAGAAAAGGGACTGAGGGAAATGTGTCCCTTTGCCCTTGTTTCCCTGGAATGTATGTGTGTGTATGCAAGTGCATGTGCATTTGCATGTGAGTGTGTACAAGTCCCAGGGATTCTCCTAATACACTTGTATTTCTGAGCTAGTTCCACACACCTGTCTTTGGAATGCGCTGCAGGATCAGGCTTTCTATGAGGACACTCTGCCATAAAGATTAACTGGGGAAGACTAGATGTACAATCTGCTGACTCCCTAGTTCATTAGACATCTTTTCTTCCCTTCCCTTCCCTTCCCTTCCCTTCCCTTCCCTTCCCTTTCCTTCCCTTTCCTTCCCTTCCTTTCCCTTCCCCTCCCTTCCCTTCCCTTCCTTTCCCTTCCCTTCCCTTCCCTTCCCTTCCCTTCCCTTTCCTCCCCTCTCCTTTCCTCTACTCCCTATTCCTTTCCTTTTCTTTCTTTTCCCAGCCTCACTTAAAAGCTTCTACTGCTACTTCTACTGGTCCTTCCTTCATCATCTTGGCTCAAAGACCTCATTCCATGTCCATCCTCACATCCCTCTACCATGATAGAAATACCATCAGTGCAAAACCACTTAGTCCCCATGTGATTATAGTTTTTCCTGTATCTAGTTATCTCTAACCAACTGCATGTCCTGAACAACCTAAAAGTCGGGGGAAATTGTTGTAAAGGGATGTCATAAAGGTATGGAAAGGCCAATTGCTCTCTGCCTCACTGTCCTGGGTCCCAATCTTCTGCAAATATTACCAACATGGACAGGTGCAAAACATTCCATTTTAATTAATTTTAGTATCTAATTGGTTTGGAGACAGCCATGGAATGATTTCTATATTCATTGTAGTTTTACCTTCCCTCTCAGTTGGACAATTTCCCACTGATACATTTTGCATTCTTAAATGTTTTGACACTAGGACTGTGGAGGAAGTTTCCAAGGAACCTGCACTTGCTCTGATTGATGTATGTTGTATATGTACTAGAATGTATTATCCAAGATTTCTTTGTTGTACTGCAAACAGAGAATTATTTCCAACTATATTTCAATCTTAAAAAATAATCACCATAGTAGGTTTTAGTGATCTCAAATCTTTTATGGTTATATTATAAAATGATTGTGGGAGCTTGTACAATCTTAATAAAATACATTTATTGAAAGGGATTTATGAGTTTAAAAACTAAAGAACTAATAAGAACCCATTTTCCAATAAATTTAAATGTAACCGTAATACTGTAACAACTGGATATTAAAGCTGTGGGGATTTGAAAGGGTTTTAAAGGAAACCGCTTTCCTGGTTTATCTAGCAATTCTTGCTTCATGGTAAATAATGAAAAATGAAGGCTCGATTATGAATTGGAGAAAAGAAAAAAGGAAACTAATAAAAAATGTTAGCTGAAAAGTGGTCAGTGTTTGACACCCATCGTGTGGTACCAGGTCACCAGACATAAAGAGTTCCCAGGAGAGAATCTTTAGGCAGCCTTCAGGGGATCTATTAGGATGATGCGTTTTGCAAGATGAGTCTTGTTTGATCACTAAACAAACTTTCCCACAGGCTCGGACAGAATCTTCAAGAATTGCTCAAAAGTTCTCAGCAAAAGAATATCATTCCTGGCTATACTTTGTAATCAGTGAAGAGATTTTCAATGTGCCCATGCCTAAGATGGACACTAGATGAGGAGTGAATGGTAAGGCTTTTCAGAGAAAGCTTGAGAAAGAATAAAACTGGAGATTGTATAGTCTTCACTGTCACATCTGAATGAAATGTTGCAGTAATTAAAATGGAATTTGATTGATTCTGGTTAAGATAAGCAGCCGGCAGAGAATAAAAACCCCAAGACCCACCCAATTGCCAATTCCAGACTTAAATCAAAGCTAGTGCTTCACACTGGTAAGAGGAGGGGTAACAGCACTTGGAAGAGGGTGGATATTTCAACTAGATGTCCACCTGGGAAAATAAATATTGACTCCAGTCCCACACAATATATAAATTCAATTCCAGATGGATTGGAGAGCTAAACATAAAACAATAATCTTTCCAAAAGACAACAATGTAAAAAAAACAAATCTTCATGGCTCAGTGTAGTTTTAATCTAAAACACAAAAATTAACCAACATAAAAACTATCCGAAAGGATAGCCATAAAAAGCAAGATATTTGAAATCCACGTTTGCAATGATTGATACATGATACATTGAAACATGAGTAAAAACACAGATGGAGTCACCCGCAGGTTAGTAAGAAAGGGGCAACGTAATAGAAATACAACCCCTCACCAGATTATGCTTCCTAAGGACAGAGGCAATGTGACCAGCCTCATATGTCTAGGTTGATAGCATTCTTGACATGGTACAATGTATCTCTATAAACAATGAGCCAACATAATCCTTAACCATGTTCCTCCTTTCTGCAAATGACTTCTGTAGTCTCCCTGCTTCTTCCTGCATGGCATCAGTCAGTTATCTTCTTCTATAAGGAAAGACATAAACAGAGAATATGGTGCCAAATACAGAATGCTTTTTTGTAACACTGAGTATGTGTGCTGTAACACTTGGGTTCTGATTGATGGGATAACATGGGAACATTTGGAGCTCCAAGTTAGACAAAGCCTAGAATACAGCAAAAAGAGTTTATACAGAAATTTCAGTGTTATCTCATAACACCAGAATGCAGATACTGTAGAGAGGTTTGTAGGCATGGGACAGGTATTTGTTAAGCGAAGAAGGGATCTCCAGGAAACTTGCTTAGCATTCCATTTTATCAGACAATCTGGCTGCATTTTGCATGTCTTGAGAAACTGAGACTGAATTAGAAAGTAGTGGACTAAGTCACACAGAAAAAGAATTTCAAGACATTGGAGCTTTAGGATGGTTGAATAGTTGTTACTGTGTTCTTAGGTTTACAGTGACACAGGGCAGCAAATAGAAAGCAAAAGTAAAAGAAATTTTTGGTTTTGTAGGAAGGGATATAAGTGAGTTTAAAGATGAACATAAAAAGGGTGCAGACAAAGTCCCTGTCACGTAACCAAATAGGAAGCTCAGAATTCACAGGAGGACAGTTGGAAAGTTGCTCTGGGTATAAGAGCCCACTCTCCAAGGGCTCCAGCTCATAAAGAGGCCAATGCATTTTGAAGGACAGATTGGATTAAGAGTGTTACCAAGCTGATTATGATCTCAAAACTGCCATCTATGGAAGGGGTTCTCTAGTTTCAGAACCCACAGGTCCATTTGGGCTCTGACAAGCCATCGAAGCTGTGGTATAGGTGATGTGAATTACTTCTTGAACTGGGCACATAATCTGCATGATACTGGTTTTGTAGCCACACAAAATGTAGGAGAAACAGCATTGTGGAGGCTTGTCCCTGGATTCCAGAAAGTTTTTAAGACCAAGTAGTGAATGGGAGAGTTAGATTCCTCCAAATTTCCTGAGAAGATACTATATTAAGTGGTAAAGATAACTCGTAAGTTAGAAATAAAGTCCATTTACTGTTCCAATATCAGAGATAACAAGTGTTATCTCATGACTGTCAAACTATCCTTCCTACCACCCTGGTACCCGAAGGACAGGAGTAAGATCAATTGTTTCCTGCGGAGTCTGTTGGCCTGAGCAATCTGCTGAGTTGGTCACATTGAGAAGTATGGCAGCTATGCATGTGCATCAAGATACCCAAGTCTGCTTTGGGCTCTGAGAAGAAGAGCAAGCAAGAACTGCATAGATAAGAGATTGCAGTTACAATTTGAATCTGTGCTGAGTACTCTATTTGATCATCTATAGACAACTCCCATCCTCCAAGAAGCATAAACCATTCTGGAGGGAAGTATAACTCAGTGGGCCATGGAATAGCTTCCTGCTTTGAAAACTATCAGCAGACTAAACAGTGCCACACAGCTGTCATGCAGAGGTGCCCAGCTCTGTGTTCTGAATGAACTGGCATTTGTTTGTTTCTCCCTGGACCCCTTGTCTTTACATTTCAGGCTGTATTACTCCATGCCTTCCTTTTCCCAGCATAAGAGATTTGCATCATAAAATCATCTGTGATGTATTCTGACTCACTTAGGCATGTGATAGATGAAGGTAATTCACATGCCTGTAGGCTCCCTTGGATACCACATGTAGTTTTCATGCCTCAATTCTGCGCCTGGTTCCCAATAGTACATAGGGGAAAAATGGGCACAGAATTTGAATACTCATGTGCCAGAATCTACACGGTTCTCAGCCTCATTTAATTATTGCATAAACTTTGAAATTGGAAACAGGTCAGCCTTTGATTTGTGAATTAACATTCACTTTTACTTGGATGGTATTTTATGTTAAGAAGATCTGCTGGGCAAAATCTTCATTCTAAGCACAAATATCTGATCAGTAAGAATCCTGTAACACAGAATTTGGTTGAGTAGTTGTGGAAAGACCTGGTTCATATTAGTTAGCATTTGAAGAACAGCAGGAAGTGTTTCCCATGTTGACAATACTAACACACGTAAGAAAGAATGAGTAGATCAATCAAGAAGAATTGAAAAATAATCACAGTAGCCAAAGATGTGGCTGTCTATAATTAGAGAGCAAATGGAGATTTGATAGAGAAAACAGAAGCACAAAAAGGTACATAATTGAAAGCTATCACTGGTAACAAGCACCAAAACCCTGTTTGCAAAAACCCTGGATTGTCATATCAGTTTTAAAATGGCACAGTTCAAGAGGAGGGAGAACAGAGACATTTAAAAGTCTCAAAGCCAACATCTATTCATTTCAGACATATATACTGTTAAAATCTTAATGTAGGTCTTCACATCCTACATAAACTGATCTGTCCCTGACATTTTATTGATTTCCTTTCAATCACACATTGACTTCCAGAGTTTCTGTGTCTGTCTCTCTTGCTCTTTGGGTCTCTCTGCCTCTCTCCCTGTCTTTCACAATGAACATCTTCAGGAATTTTGTAAGAACAGCCTGCCCTGAAAGAAGTTTGAAGGTATGGCATTTGTGTGTCAAAAACAGCTGAATGTCAGCAACAGAAGCCAAGAGCTCTTGGCCACTTGGATAGTTTTACTCCCAACACTTGAGGGAGATAATACTCATCAGAGTATGGTGAAGAGTCAAGTGCACAGGAAGGAACAAGTTCGCTCTGGTAGCCCAGACACAGTGAATAAAACACGGGATCAATTTCAATGGATCCTACAGGGAGATCATGATTTTTATAGGGCTATGTAAATACAAAGGCAACCATATGTCTTCATTAACTAAGGTTTGTCCTTGTGGCCACACGTAAGTTTTGTCTGCATTATTTCTTTGAATCCACCCAGCCTGCTCCTGCCTCAGGTCCTTTACATTTGCTAAGCCAGCCCTCACCAATGCTCTTCCCTTAGACTGTCCTGTACCTGATTCTTAGGCAGGAGCAAATCTGTTTGTCTAGATTCACAAACTCAACTAACAGTCCACACCCACCCAATAGCACCCAATACATTCCTGTCTTATTTCCTTGACACACCTACAACTTTGTGAGTGAATAATGTCTACTCCTTCCTTGGTTATTCAATAACAATAACTAACATGAAACTTTGTAGAGTTAGATCCCTGCCTGCCCTGCTTACCTCTCTGTTTGCAGTCCATGGACAGCATGATCTGAGCTGTGTTGGGGAATGGTGGTGGTGTTGGTCCAAGAGAAATCTATACACAGAGTAAGGAGAAATACAAAGGAGCTTCCTGGTCATTACAACTGGGTGACTAGATAATCCTAAGGAATTGCGGTGCCATTCATTATTCACCATTCTCAAACAGAGCTCTCCTATAATCTTAGCCTAATTTAATACCTATTAGTTGCAGGATGATTGATAATATCAAATATCCTCTGCCTTAGTTAATTCACCTTTCTGTCTTGGTGTTTTCTTTCTGAGTTCTGGAAGGAAGCCATAAGCCAGGGCAAGGTAGACCCAGAACCAAACAGCTCTTCCCCTCTCTGTCGCCTCTGGCAGGAGTGGTGGTGGGGGCTTCCTTTACTGGAACACCTGGATTTTTCCACCATGAACTATTGCTGCCTACATGATGACTAAGATGCTCTATGTGTCTCCACTTTGGAGAAACAAAGAAAACAGCTAGCAGAGTGTGCTCACCAGAAAACTCAGGGGTTGACAACTCACAGAACTAAGATGAGATTGATCAGTAGTGCATCAATATGACCACTGACCATATGTCCTCTATAGCTCTGCCTCGGTTGTCATGCAGTGGTGTCAGGGATGATGTAGTCAGTCTAGTTGCTGTGGTGACTGAACTCACAGATAGCTGAATAAGAGCAGGGGATGGAAGAAGAGATCCTATTGTTTCCGTCTTAGAAGGATAATCCAACGAGCCTCCTGGGGTTTAGAGATCCCAAAGCATGCTCCAGACTTTGTCAAGGTCCATCTTACATCCATCAAATGTCCATGTAGTGCTTTTGCCTGGAAGGGGACCTCATGAGCATCCTGTGCCCATCAACCCCTCTATTGTCCTTGAAGTTCCAGACCACAATAAGAAGACTAGGCAATTGGACAGATCTTTAAGATCATCAATAATCAGAGCAAAGAAAATCATAACGACAACCAAAACTACCTTTTAAAAGAATTCTAAGGCATTAAACGGATGTCTTGGTCTTAAAAAAATTTCAGAAATTCCACCTCTCTTGGGCATATACCCTAAAGATGCCCCAACATATAAAAAAGACACGTGCTCCACTATGTTCATCGCAGCCTTATTTATAATAGCCAGAAGCTGGAAAGAACCCAGATGCCCTTCAACAGAGGAATGGATACAGAAAATGTGGTACATCTACACAATGGAATATTACTCAGCTATCAAAAACAATGACTTTATGAAATTCATAGGCAAATGGTTGAAACTGGAAAATATCATCCTGAGTGAGCTAACCCAATCACAGAAAGACACACATGGTATGCACTCATTGATAAGTGGCTATTAGCCCAAATGCTTGAATTACCCTAGATCCCTAGAACAAACGAAACTCAAGACGGATGATCAAAATGTGAATGCTTCACTCCTTCTTTAAATGAGGAAAAAGAATACCCTTGGCAGGGAAGGGAGAGGCAAAGATTAAAACAGAGACTGAAGGAACACCCATTCAGAGCCTGCCCCACATGTGGCCCATACATATACCACCCAATTAGACAAGATGGATGAAGCAAAGAAGTGCAGACCGACAGGAGCCGGATGTAGATCGCTCCTGAGAGACAGCCAGAATACAACAAATACAGAGGCGAATGCCAGCAGCAAACCACTGAACTGAGAATAGGACCCCCGTTGAAGGAATCAGAGAAAGAACTGGAAGAGCTTGAAGGGGCTCGAGACCCCATAGGTACAACAATGCCAAGCAACCAGAGCTTCCAGGGACTAAGCCACTACCTAAAGACTATACATGGACTGACCCTGGACTCTGACCTCATAGGTAGCAATGAATATCCTAGTAAGAGCACCAGTGGAAGGGGAAGCCCTGGGTCCTGCTAAGACTGAACCCCCAGTGAACTAGATTGGTGGGGGGAGGGCGACAATGGGGGGAGGATGGGGAGGGGAACACCCATCAAGAAGGGGAGGGGGAGGGATTAGGGGGATGTTTGCCTGGAAACCGGGAAAGGGAATAACACTCGAAATGTAAATAAGAAATATTCAAGTTAATAAAAAAAAAAGAAATTCCAATCTATATTGCAGGCTACAGGGTGCAGACTTTGAAGACTGTGCTGGGAGACATACCACAGACACCATAAGGGCTGTCCTTCCAAGAAAATAATGGGTCACATGTGTGATGAGCTATCAGGTAGTTATGTTCCAATGAAACACCCACACATGAACCGAACTCCTGTGAACCAGAAGGTTGGTAGAGTTGATAATGTGAGGTTCTACACATGTATATATGCAGCAGAAGAATTGAACATACTTGCCCTTTTTAGTAAGACTCAAACCTCACAACTTAGAAGCATAGAAGTTTTTTTTCTATTTTCTACCAAGAAAATCTATGTGTTGTACCAAAAGGCAGGCTATAACTCGAAGGAATGCTCCCTCTTAATGCTTATAGCAAGGAGTCACCAAGCCACCTGAGCTGGAAAGAAATAAAAAGTTATCCTTGTATCTGAGCCAAAGGGTCAATCTTTCTCCTTGATTTATGCCTGTGTGGGTACAAAGCCACAGAGGCTCTTTTCTTTTTATGGGTTCATGCATGATGTCTTTAATAAATAAAAGGATTTGGAATCCCAAAAAAATTATTTGAGCCATATGGATTGAGGGAGCAGGGACTGAGGTACAGGTTGTGTCCTCTGCAGCTCTGGAAGATGGGAGTATGCCTGACACTTCGTCAACTGCATTTGGAACAAGATTGCTAAGGATGTTGGGCATGATACGATTGCTCACATGTGGGGTGAGGTAGCACAATGAGCCTGTGTGGGAAAGACCAGAGTAAAGACATTGACGAGATAAATACTAGCGGGTCATCAATGGATGTGACACTCCACTTGTGTATTCTTTCCCCATGATTCATCTTCTCCAAAACCAGTACCAGTGGGTTTGGTTTTTTTCTTTCAGCTTTTTCACTCATCCCAAGCTCTGGACAAGATATCCAAGCCAGGGCTTGTTTTTAAGATGTTTTAGAAGCAAATATGCATGCTTTTGAGGTTCCATGGGGGATTAGAATCTATCCTGCAGGGAATCTGAGAAACAAAAACAAAAGCAAAAACAGGAAGGCACTGGTTTTCAAGTCTGCAGCCTTGAAAACATACAGCCATGGTGAACTTCATGGGCTTTTATTATGTTGATTTCTAACCGACCTCTCAGTGTAAGGTTTTAATTTGTCTGTGAGCACAGTTATTTGTTTTTATTTACTGTGTTCTTCTTTTGCCCAGGTTTAGCCTCCAATGTTGTAGAATAGAAACGAGACTCAGGGGAAAGCTTGGCCTGCCTATGAATACAGTCATTCCTGTTGATCTGTTCAGCCGGACAGTACTAATTAATTTCTTTGCTGTCACCATCGTATGTGAATCCCAGCCACAATTTGTACTTTAAATATTTATAGAGGGAAGGAATATAGCCACAGAGGCAGGAGCAGTTTGCTGCATTAACTGAACAAAGGTGTGCAGTGAATCAGAACTGCACTGCTATTGGAGAGGACAGGAGGATTACCAGGCAGTGCTAAGTAGACAAAAGCAGAAGCTAAAGGGAGAAGATTGCCCTGGCTCAGAGAAAAAGCAATTTCCCCTTCAAATTTCCACAACATGAAATGTCTGTGGACTGAAGGTCAATTAGCTGGCGCAGAGTTACAGGTGTATTAGTCATGGGTTTAGGGAAAATGTACTTATTTCATAATCAATAGTAGAAAAGTGAGCATATCAAGGGGAAAAATGTTGAGATGCAACCTTTAATGGTACCTTTAGTAACCAACGGAGAAGCATTTGGGGGGTGACACCTCAGCCAACATTGTACATCTCCTTAATGATCTGCAGCTGGCTACGTGCTTTCCCCCAAGTCTCTGCTTTCGGTCACATGTGGAAAACATGGGAGTGAAACAACAGTTTAGCAAAACCCACATGATAGCTGGGTTCTAAAAGCCAGGACAAATGGACAGTTGCTTGTCCACACAAGAGCTGCAGGGTAGTTTCAAATCCTCAGGAGATTCCTGACCTCCATCAGGAAAAATGTTCCAATCTCTGCCCTGTATCAGATGGCCTCTGTTTCAAAGTGACTTTCGCACATTTGAGTATTTCTTTCATAATTGTATTCAAGACCCATATCTCCTCCCAATCCTTACACACAATAGGTCAGCTGTTTGTATAGGAAGTAAATTCAGTTGTTCTAGTGATGATGATGCTAAGAGAAGTTTAGTTGAGTGCTCTCTATAACAAGTAGATCATCCTGAAATCTCAGGTCCCCTAAGGTATACATTCACTGTAATTGAGCTGAGAAAAATTGGAATCACCAATTTACTAACATAATTTTTCCAGATAACTTAGTACATTGGGAAAAACAAGAGGGGAAACAATAAAGCCCATTTATAAAGAACAAACAGACTAAGGTTCTAGAGAACCTTCTAGAAAGGAAGGAAGAGACCAGGAACATGACAGGAGAGCATGGCTCTAGCCCTGTGCAATGCAGAGATGAGGACAGCTATTGGGGTAAGGCCTTTGATCGTCTTGGTAGTCTAGTTTCCAAAGTCAATGTATCCCTTGGAACACACATGAAACTGTGTACAACTTCAATCTCTCCTTGCAATGGAAACAATTTGATGCAAAGGGAAGTCACTGACCATCCTTCTAGTTCTAGGTGAGAAGGTACATGCCTACCTGGTCAGGGACAAACTTGCCCTGATTACAGGAGAGCAGGAAACATGGGTTGACTACTTGATGGTAGGGTCAGAGCCCCTCATTGTCTGCTACCTCAAAAAGTCAGCCCATTGACTCCCAGGCTTTGTGGAGAATGAGAGGAGAAAATAACAGGAGACAGAAGACAATACTGACATGAAGAAAGTGAGTTTTTCTTGTGTAGACTCTGGCATTTATAAGGGAGGACAAAGTCACTGGGTCACTAAGCAAGGTGTGTGTGGGAGATGATAGTCACTAAAGTTTCAAGTGCACTTGAAATTGTACCATGAAGGAGTTGGATACATTTTTTCTTTCATGCTGAAGCAGGCCCATGCAAAACACTATCATATCCCTCCACACTGTGCTTTCATTCACAGCTTTAAATCTCCATCACTTTTGAGTACACGTGCTATTTTATTCCTTTCCTGACAACTTCAAAAACTCTTGGGTTTAAATGAACCAAAACCTGCACGCATCAGACTTTCAGAAATAGGCTCAGGGTACCAGCTCCTAATTGTTTCTGTTGATTTCAAAATAGAAACTTTCCTTCGTGATTTATGACATGCATTAAAATAGTTGCGGATAACCACTTAGAGCCAGAGCACAGACTGCGAGGCTCCTGATCACAATGTGATACTTCTCGAGTGAAGCTGCCCAGGGCAGAAAATAATCATAACACAAATGGCACAAGAAAATCTATATTCAGCCATTTTTCCCTGGAACTCTAAAGTACGTTAAATACCACTTTGAATTTGAATGGAGGCATTTGCAAATAAGTGGTCTTTATCAAGTGAAAGCCTTTTAAGATTCTGAAGATGTGTATTTTCCATAATGTTATTCTTTAAATATAGCTTTGTGGCCACTTTACCCCTGAAGAGTAATACCATGGAGGATATTACCAGATATGACCAGTTTCCTTTCTATGCTGTACCATTCCTATGCCCAAACATTGAGGTCATTTTTTTTTCATGTGACTTGAAAATGCTTTTCCAAATTCAAACATAATTTCACATGTTGTAATTTTGTCTTTTTCTGTAAAGATGTAAGCTGATTTTACTCCCACTCGGGCTGGGGGGGGGGGCATTTTCCATTCATCTTTTCAGTGTCTCAACTTTGAAGACCCATTCTGTCTATTCTAAAACACTAAAAATTCGTAGGTAATCAATTCAGAAAGTAGATCAACTGAACCGCATGTGAAAATAGATGATGATGATGATGAGCTCTGAGATGTGGTGCTGTCTACATGGAGAGATACCAAAGGACCACAGCCCAGGGAGCTCCACCATCTCACTAACTCTGTTCCTGAAGTGTAGATGATTGGTTAGCGAGTGAAGAAGTGACTATGCAGAGTAGGGCTCTTGTCCTCCCTCTTCTGCAAGAAAAACCCCATCCACAATGCTACAGGCACAGTCACTTGCTTCTGGAGGGACAGGGTGGTCTCCTTAGGAAAGGGTGGGGAAGATGCTCTTGCAAGTCAGATCTTGTGAGAACTGGCCTGCCTCTTGATATCAGCAAAGGTTTAATGTGTACCTGGCCATCGGTATGAGATTTCCTTGTTGCCCTTTCTTTCCTTGTTTTTCCCTTCCTATGCTGTCCCTCCCCTTCTCCTCCACCTTCTATTTACTCCATAGGTACTATTGCTATTGTTTACTTTCTGCTTACTGCCTCTTCTTCTTTCTTCCCATATTCTTCCACCCTTCCCTCCTCCCTCACTTTTTACCTTCAGACAGATGATCGTCAAAAGAAATCTCTATCAAAATCCTGATTAAACAAAAGCTGAAGAAACAGACCAAGGGTCATGTACTGGAAAAAAAATATAGAGAGACTCTAAAAAGTGGCTTTGAAATTCAACTATTCAACTATTAGGAAAGAGAAGGAACAAGCACAAAAGAAGTGTAGAGACTCATTTCCATAGCAACTACATTAGAACACCGAGCCTCTTCCATTTTCTACAAATACCTATAATGCTTTCCAAGGGAAGTCACAACATGCTCTAGCCACAGTGAAGCCAATAGATTTTGTTCATGCAAAATTATTGATATCAGAGTTTTCAGAAAAAGTCCAAAAGCCTCTGTATCAAAACTATTCAGACATATAAAAAATGTCACATAGAGATAAAGGAAGCAAGGGAGGGGTTGCCCAAACAAGCTAAGATTCTCAGTAAAGAGGTGGGCATTATAAAAACAGCTCAGTAGCAACCATGGAGCTGCACTGTACACACTACCAAGATGGCTCCGTGATAAAGGGATGGCCACACAAGCCTGACAACCTGACTTCAAACTTCAGAACCCACATAAGATGGTAGAAAAGACCCAGTTCTAAAACTTCACCCTATGACCTTAACATTGCCCATATTATAGCAAGCCCACACTCATAGTCATGCACACGATACGTTAGTAAATTAAAATTTAAAGTACAACCACTGAAATAAAACATTCCTGGTGACTTTTATTATTTTGTCATTAGGACATCAGATGAAACACTATATATTTCAAAGCAAATTGAAGGGACAGAAATAAGTTTAAATGTCAGAAAGAAATATGAATGAAAAAAATGAAACCAAGTTTGAGAGAGTAGCAGGATGCTATCAACTACCAAATACATGAACAGAGAGAATGTGAGAGCTGACAGGAAGGCAAAGTGTGGACTACTGCATATGTAAAAATGGAATGAAAGATAATCCATGAGTAGACTAAAAGCAGATACTTCTGGGAATGTAAATGTCAAGCTGGGGCATGCTGTGGTCATCCTGTTGAAGACAAAGACCAAATCTCAAATCGACAAGGAAAAAGATTATCTATTCTACATAAGGTATCCATGGGATTGGCAACATATTCCTCAACAAAGGAACTGGAGAAAGATGAAGAAGGGCATGTTTAAAATGCTGAAACAAAGAACCAAGGGGAAGCCTTTTATCTAAATTACTATCTGTATATACAGAAAACCTATACTGGCAAGTTGTAGGAATTCTAGTCATCACACATAAACCAAAGCAAAAATTCTGTAATAAACAATAATGGAATTCAACTATGAACTAAAATAATACACCTTGATCATAAAAATATTCTTACATTTACTTGAGATAAAGTAGAACCAATTCCAATTTCTTCTGATAGATTTAGGATGAGAATTGGTATCCCTGTGGTTACCATTGAGGACATTGCTGAATATAATTTACACAAAGAAATGAGTGAGAACCACAGTACACATGTTGAATAGTCAAACACTCAAGTCAGCAGCAGCACAGGATGCTACCCTTGATCTCAGTGAAATGACCAAGAATGCATCTGTGATAGTAAAAATGAGAGGCATATACCTATGTAAGATAACAAATAATCCTCAAGATACTCAAAGTAAGTTTTTCCTTATTAAAAAATACCTCTACCATAAATATGATAAGGTCTCCATTCAAAATTTTGAGAATTGCAAAATGGAATTAAAATGAAAAATGCAACCCAACCACATTTTCTGTAAGACACTAGCTTTTGATTCAAAGACACACATGGGTTAGGATTGAAAGTATGGGAAACTTTTGGCACTCTGTAGAAAGAATATGTAGGCACTGACATCAGGCAGAGTAGATTACAACTTTATCGCTGTTATTCAAGATGAGGAGGAACTTTTATGTTTTGAGAAATGTATAAACTGGTGAACTAGAGATGACACTCATTTGCATACAGACAGAAAGAGTATCAAAGTAGAAGAAGCACACTAAGAGAATCAAACTCCTAAAATCTGTTGCACAGTGATGATATTCATATCAGGAATCCACATTTATGGTGAACGTGATATCTAAGTGGATCAGCAGGGCACCTGGTGACTGAAATAAGACACTAAAGCAATCAGAGGCAGCAGACTTACAACACCCCATCAACACAAAGAGACATGTGAATCATTCACATGGTACATAATCACCAAATGAACTTATACCTTGGAAAACCGTGTTTTACAAATGATCATGTCTAATTAAGTTTTAAAAGTATGTAAATACAAAGTCACTTGTCCAGTCAAAATATAATGAGGTAAGAAATCAGTAAGAGGGAGATGATAAACTGATTAAAAGTAACTTTAATAAATGAGTTAATGGATAAATCTTAGGGGACCTTTTAAAAACCTTTTAAATATAAAGAGGAGATGGAAAAATAGGTAGGGTAAAGAAAGAAACACCCAGAGTGGAATCCATAGCTGCAAATTTCACCTTAAAAATAAAGAGATCTCAGTCAGGCATCTTGAATTCCCATCTGTGAGGCTTAAGGGAAGAAGAGAAAACCAAAGTCATAGCTGGCAGATGAAAAAAAATGGAAAATTTTAGCAGAATTAAACAAAAGAGGAAAGAGCAAAACAGTAATTGTTAAATAAAAGACAACCAATGTTGACAGTGAAATATTATCCAGACTTGAAAATAATGGAATACAGATTCAAGCTACAGAATGGAGAAATAATGAAAATGTTATTCTGTGTGAAAAAAAAGTCAGATCACTAAAGCCATATAATGTGTTGTTTAATGTATATGGAATATCAAGGGTATTTTAGCCCAAAGACACAGAAACAAACTTGCTGCCATCTTGGATATTACCAAAGAAAGTGGGCAGTAAGTGCTAATGGGTACATGTTCTCTGATTGGATGATGAAATATTTCGCTCCTAGAAATGTGTGTTGCTCATACCACTCCATGTACACTCCAAATGCCACTGGCTCACCCACTTTAATTTTGTTTTGTTTACTTCAGTGTCTTTTAAGCCATTTCACTCTGGCTCCCATATTAACAAATTAAAAAATTAACAAACTATACAAATTGCAGATCAGGAGACTTGAATCAACCAGAGGAAAAGGTATTTCCCATACTTAAACACCTACAAGAAATAAAAATACAAATATTCAGAAAACTAAAGATCAATGAGAATTTACATAAATTGATGGGTTTTCAGCTGTAAATATCTGTGGCTATAATTACATGTAATGAATATTACAGGGACATTGATTAAAAGGAATATTCCCAGAAACAGGATTTTTTTATACGATTGGAGCCTGGATAACTCTATCATGGACTAGTCAAGGTTGTACTAGTACTTAGAGTATTCAGAGCTGTGGTTTAACTGGAGGAAGTATACAGTAGGAGTCTCTCTGGAAGAACATCCCTATTTTCTTCCTCTCCATTGTTTTCTCTCTGCTTCCTACATGTCCCAAGGCAGCAGCTCTACTCTGTCACACCCACCAGTGGCCAGGATGTCCTGTTGGACTCCAGCTCCCCAAAAGTGGTATAAACTGCCTACAGAACAAAACCTCCAAGACCATCAGTGAAATGAATTTTGTACCCTTTGAAATTATTGCCTCAAGTATTTTTTATAGTTACAAAAGCTGGCAAATTTTTGGAAAGGGTTTGCCTTCTTACTAAGACTGGAAAAGAGAAAGAATACTGAGTCCCATGTACTTCCTGAACAGACTGGAGAAGTCGTCAACTGATACCATAAAGGAATGAGTTAAAATTATCACAGTGAGAAAAAAATATGGTTTCCTGTGTAGAAACAAAAGTCCTCTCTACATGAAATATCTCACGGAATCTGAAAGAAACTTCCATAGTTAAGGAGCTCAGTGATGTTTCAACATGGGAGGAAAAATATGAACATAGAAGTCTACTGCATCGTTCCAAATCATACGAGTAGATAGAAATCTAAGAAAACCCCGAAGGTTGCTGAGCAAATGTGAAATGGCTGCAAACATCCTGGCTGTACACAACATAGTGAAGACATAAACGCACATCACAGTGAAAGAGAGGTTTATTGTGTTGCGAGTAAAACTCCCAGCTCAAGGTGTGGTCAGGAGAGCCAGGAGAGCCAGGAGGATTCTAAGATTAATACAGAAAGACAGAAACTGAAACAACCAGGATGGTTTGAAAAACTGACATTGAAAACACAAATGTGAAATGAAGAAAAAATAAAATTTGATCAAAATTCATTATACAAAAATATTTAAAATTTTTTTACTTGTATATGTGTGTGCCTGTTTATATAAGTATACACACAAGCTTAGAGGTACCCATGCAGGACAGAGAAGGTTACCACATGCCCTTGAGTTGAAGATACAAAAGGTTTTATGCCATCTAAATGGGTGCTAGGAATCAAGTCCTCTAGAACAGTAAGTTCTCCAAATTGAAACACTACCTCTTCAGCCTGGATTACATTAATTATCACTTTAAAGGAAATGATTACTGGGAGAAAACTGAGATAACCATATAGGATTTCTCTATATATCATTTTCGTTGCAATACATGTGACTCTGGAGCTGGAGAGATGGTTCTGTGGATGAGAGCGCTGGCTGCTCTTGACTGGCTTCTGGAGGATCTGGGTGGGATTACCTGCACCCACATGGTGGCTCACAATCTCCTGTACCTCCAGTTACAGGAGGTCCAGTGTGCTCTCCTGGCCTCTTCCGGTACCGGACATGCATATGGTACACAAATGGAATGCACCCATATGACATGGAAAGAAAATGCACAAATATTCAAAAGAGGAAATACGTGTGAATCTAAAAATATATCAAATCAAGTTTAAAAGACAAAATCAAAACAAAACTATCTCTCTGAAGACCCTTAGATCTTAGTAATCCGCTCTCTATAATATTGGTATGGAGAGTAGCATATGCACTCCAGGTAAGACGAGCTGTTTTTTATCAGTGTTGGAAGGAAGCTGAAGTAAGGTAATGTGTGGAAGCAGGAATGTAGCACGATTCCCAACAGTAAACTCTGATGAGGATTACATTAGTTGACAGGTGTCTACACTTATGCTAATCTACTTTGCATCATGACTCAGATTACATGGCTTTGACGTAGGACATTGCACCCCATGGGCAAACAGACCATGGAAATATGCAGTCTGTTACATGAAGATGCTAAGAGTTCATAATAAAGAAATTGAAGAATGTAGGAAAGGCACTTATAAATAAAATATCTTGACTTTTCTAATTGGCTAAAATAAAATGTGAAAATTAAAGAGGAAATAAAACTCCAAATAAACTTATGACTAACTCATAGTAATGACGTGTTTTCAGCCTTGGTCCAGGATCTCCTAATACGCAATTTAATAAACATCTTTACTTAATAGACAAATAAGTGGTTTCTATAAATAGCAGAATGCAGAATACAGAGTTAGTAACAGGAAACAAAGAAACTCACAGAGCAATTTATAGGAACACACATTGTTCCCAAAATTCCAGGGTAAGGGGTTTGGTTTTGAAAGGAGAACACATTGACACGCTTTTCCTTTAATAACACTAATTTCTTTCTGTTTCTCCAGTGAGTCCCAGTGCTCACGGTGCTACGCTCTGGCATCTGAAAAGCCCATCTGTGTTTTTCCGTCCTTTCTTTGGTCTCCCTGGTGAATGCTAACATAAAGACGTGAAACACGTGTCCAACAATGTCAGTCTTGAGGGTTCCTGTTTCTCACTTCATGTTCATCCAAAATATAAATCCCCTTGAGGCATTCACTTCCTCTGTGAAGTTTTCAGGGATATTGAAAGGCCACACTTGCACTCATCTACCAGGTACACCATCTGTTTTATTGTGCCTATTGATGAAGAGCCCTTCCATTTCTCCTGGGGATTTGAACTAGTGTGCTACTCAGCACTGCTTCAATGGTAATTGTCATGGTGAAGAAATATGAAACATAGTGTTAAGTGTGTATGTGTGTGTGTGTGTGTGTATGTGTGTGTGTCTGTGTGTGTGTGTTTGAATGAGAGATAGACACACAGACAGATAGATACAAATTCAGAGAGACAAACAGTCAGATAGATAAAGAGCATAAATAAAATGATTCTTCAGAAATTTCATTCTATGTGCGTTTCCAATCTACATGACTGACTACAGTAATCTAAACACTCAGCAGTTTTCAAATGGGGTCTAATAATCTGTCCACACAGGAGACATGGGGCATTCTGGGAAGGAGAGCACAGCACAGGTGAACTGAGGGTTGCGGTAATCAGTGTTCCCCTAGATAACCTGTTTCATTGGACAAACTTACTAGGACTCTTTCTTGCTTCCGGAGAGGGCCATGGTAACTACTGAAAGTGAAGATGCCCACAGAAAATTGCCATGGCTTACCATCTTCCCATTTCTTAGAGTCTGAGAAATGTCAGTGACTTGTTTTTTCAGAGTCCATGGATGAACTCCAGAGAGGAACCCAGGGTTTGCCTGGTAGACACCATCTATTTCAGACATATTTTAATCTCCTCAACAAAGTTATTTGAATTTAGGGCATGGAGATTCTCACTTAGACATGGCTATCCTTTCAAGGAAACAAATTAAGTCAGATTTTCATAGATTTTAATTTCCAATGGAAGACAAAACATAAGGTGACATGATTTTTTTTCTATATAGATGCAGCTGAGATAGAGACATTTGTAAAGTTGTTCAAGGATTGTGGAAGCCTAATCTCAAACTTCGCCACACTTACAAGGGCTACAGAAGCGAGGGACCTTTTGTTCAACCTTCTTCACCCTAGAAATCTGGATCTTTCTGCTTCACAAGTGTTGGGCTTTTTTGCATTCGTATTGATATTCACGAGGAATCCCTGCCAAGGCAACTTCTACATTCAAAGAAATTGGGTGGCTCAGGATGAGATCCAAGCACAGAAAAGAAGAAAGAATACAAGCCTGAGATTGGCCAAATTCAACTCATCTCCCGGGCCCCTTTGTGGCATCGTTTTAGACGCCTATATGTGAACTTACTTAAGCAATGGTCTTCGTCTCTGAGAGTGCTTCAGCTCTTCTTTGCTTGTTTTTTTGTTTGCTTGTTTGTTTATGATGATGTATGTGGTCTTGGCTTCGGATAACAGACTTTCTTCTGTTTCTGACACTTCTCGGCATGGATGGTATACACTTTCTCACACAAGCCTGCCACTGCTTCTGGTTTGGCTTCATAGAAAAGTCCTCTGTGTAGGACACTACAAGATCCTTTTCTGATGGATATACACATATGACAACAGATGCTGTAAAGATGGATGTTGGAAGCCTGAATCTGTGGCTTAAGACCTAGTGTTGGAAGTCCCCTTTTTCCTTAGCATGAGCTAGCATACCTGTAAACCTTGCTTTGGTCTTTTCAGTGTTATTGCATTAAAAAAAATAAATCTGATGATCCCTCTCTGTGGAAATTACATAGCTTCTTCCTAAGGACTAATACCAGGGACAAAGTGGCCCACAAACAGAATGAGCATCTGTATATATTCTTAAACAATAGTTCAGTAGTTGATATTAGCAATCATTTTAGCTCTCTCTCTCTCTCTCTCTCTCTCTCTCTCTCTCTCTCACACACACACACACACACACACACACACACACACGTGTATATTTGTCCATCAAATCAAAGGTCCCAATGGAAAGGATTCTGTTTAAAGAATCCATCCGCGTCTCACACAGAAGAAGATTTTAAAGCAGAGTGATAGAAAGGTCTTTTAGTTGTAGAGCTGAGCTGTGGAGTCATTGAGCTGTCTGTTCAGGGTAGCACTTTCCCAGGGGAGTACTATGTACCTTGCTTGGAACATCTATGAGAAGGAGTTGGTGGAAAAGGCACAGCAAACAATGAGACCCATGCTTTATGTACGGAGGTGAAAGTTTCCTGGAGGATACAGGAATTATGTCAAGATGCCATTTGATCATTAATGCTTTTAACCAGAAGGTGCTAGGCTGCAGCCTGCCTCCTGGACACTTGCTAGCAGTCACTTTCTAAGTCTTGTATGGTTCACAGAAAGTCCAGGGTATTATCTGCACAGTATCTGAACTTGTTGAATAGTATATAACTTCGGAGTCCTTACTTTCATTTTATATGAAACCCCTGTTGTCTCTGAGCTGGCTGGGAATAAGAAAGAGAAGGCACAGCCTGGCAACATTCCTACATTAGAAGCAAACCTGGAGGTTTGGGCAGAAAAAGTATATCTGCCTTGAATATAAAATAATCTTCTCTTGCATTTAGAGAACAGGGAAAAATGCATGCTGAGCCATTTCTGTAAAACAATGCTTTAATGGAGTCATTAAAAATGAAATATGGACCCATAGAGCAAAAAAGCCAATAACAGACATGGTGAGATCACAGATTCCTTTCTGTAATTAGCATGTGACCATGCAGAAAGATTGATGATGAAAATAAATGGAACAGACTGGATTCTCAGAAAGTTTAGAATTGCAGAGGTGGGCGGATCCCGGCCCTCAGCAGCTCTCTGCTCCCAGACCCGTGAGAGAGAGACCCAACCGCCAGGTCAGGTGAGCACTCCTGAGGCTGCAGAGTGGAAGAGACCACCAACACTGCTCAACCCTGCCCACATCCCTGGCCCAAGAAGAAACTGTATAAGGCCTCTGGGCTCCCGTGGGGGAGGGCCCAGGAGCAACAGGACCCCTGCCTGAGACACCGCCAGAACCTGAAGGAAACAGACCGGATAAACAGTTCTCTGCACCCAAATCCCGTGGGAGGGAGAGCTAAACCTTCAGAGAGGCAGACAAGCCTGGGAAACCAGAAGAGACTGCTCTCTGCACACATATCTCGGACGCCAGAGGAAAAAGCCAAAGACCATCTGGAACCCTGGTGCACTGAAGCTCCCGGAAGGGGCAGCACAGGTCTTCCTGGTTGCTGCTGCTGCAGAGAGCCCGTGGGCAGCACCCCATGAGCGAACTTGAGCCTCGGGACCACAGGTAAGACCAAATTTTCTGCTGCAAGAAAGCTGCCTGGTGAACTCAAGACACAGGCCCACAGGAACAGCTGAGGACCTGTAGAGAGGAAAAACTACACGCCCGAAAGCAGAACACTCTGTCCCCATAACTGACTGAAAGAGAGGAAAACAGGTCTACAGCACTCCTAACACACAGGCATATAGGACAGTCTAGCCACTGTCAGAAATAGCAGAACAAAGTAACACTAGAGATAATCTGATGGCGAGAGGCAAGCGCAGGAAATCAAGCAACAGAAACCAAGACTACATGGCACCATCGGAGCCCAATTCTCCCATCAAAACAAACATGGAATATCCAAACACACCAGAAAAGCAAGATCTAGTTTCAAAATCATTTTTGATCATGATGCTGGAGGACTTCAAGAAAGACGTGAAGAACTCCCTTAGAAAACAAGTAGAAGCCTACAGAGAGGAATCGCAAAAATCCCTGAAAGAATTCCAGGAAAACATAAATAAACAAGTAGAAGCCCATAGACAGGAGACACAAAAATCCCTGAAAGAATTCCAGGAAAACATAAATAAACAAGTAGAAGCCCATAGAGAGGAGACACAAAAATCCCTGAAAGAATTCCAGGAAAACACAATCAAACAGTTGAAGGAATTAAAAATGGAAATAGAAGCAATCAAGAAAGAACACATGGAAACAAACCTGGATATAGAAAAACAAAAGAAGAGACAAGGAGCTGTAGATACAAGCTTCACCAACAGAATACAAGAGATGGAAGAGAGAATCTCAGGAGCAGAAGATTCCATAGAAATCATTGACTCAACTGTCAAAGATAATGTAAAAAGGAAAAAGCTACTGGTCCAAAACATACAGGAAATCCAGGACTCAATGAGAAGATCAAACCTAAGGATAATAGGTATAGAAGAGAGTGAAGACTCCCAGCTCAAAGGACCAGTAAATATCTTCAACAAAATCATAGAAGAAAACTTCCCTAACCTAAAAAAAGAGATACCCATAGACATACAAGAAGCCTACAAAACTCCAAATAGATTGGACCAGAAAAGAAACACCTCCCGTCACATAATTGTCAAAACACCAAACGCACAAAATAAAGAAAGAATATTAAAAGCAGTAAGGGAAAAAGGTCAAGTAACATATAAAGGCAGACCTATCAGAATCACACCAGACTTCTCGCCAGAAACTATGAAGGCCAGAAGATCCTGGACCTATGTCATACAGACCCTAAGAGAACACAAATGCCAGCCCAGGTTACTGTATCCAGCAAAACTCTCAATTAACATTGATGGAGAAACAAAGATATTTCATGACAAAACCAAATTTACACAATATCTTTCTACAAATCCAGCACTACAAAGGATAATAAATGGTAAAGCCCAACATAAGGAGGCAAGCTATACCCTAGAAGAAGCAAGAAACTAATCGTCTTGGCAACAAAACAAAGAGAATGAAAGCACACAAACATAACCTCACATCCAAATATGAATATAACGGGAAGCAATAATCACTATTCCTTAATATCTCTCAATATCAATGGCCTCAACTCCCCAGTAAAAAGACATAGATTAACAAACTGGATACGCAACGAGGACCCTACATTCTGCTGCCTACAGGAAACACACCTCAGAGACAAAGACAGACACTACCTCAGAGTGAAAGGCTGGAAAACAACTTTCCAAGCAAATGGTCAGAAGAAGCAAGCTGGAGTAGCCATTCTAATATCAAATAAAATCAATTTTCAACTAAAAGTCATCAAAAAAGATAAGGAAGGACACTTCATATTCATCAAAGGAAAAATCCACCAAGATGAACTCTCAATCCTAAATATCTATGCCCCAAATACAAGGGCACCTACATACGTAAAAGAAACCTTACTAAAGCTCAAAACACACATTGCACCTCACACAATAATAGTGGGAGATTTCAACACCCCACTCTCATCAATGGACAGATTATGGAAACAGAAATTAAACAGTGATGTCGACAGACTAAGAGAAGTCATGAGCCAAATGGACTTAACGGATATTTATAGAACATTCTATCCTAAAGCAAAAGGATATACTTTCTTCTCAGTTCCTCATGGTACTTTCTCCAAAATTGACCATATAATTGGTCAAAAAACGGGCCTCAACAGGTACAGAAAGATAGAAATAATCCCATGCGTTCTATCGGACCACCACGGTCTAAAACTGGTCTTCAATAACAATAAGGGAAGAATGCCCACATATACATGGAAATTGAACAATGCTCTACCCAATGATAACCTGGTCAAGGAAGAAATAAAGAAAGAAATTAAAAACTTTTTAGAACTTAATGAAAATGAAGGTACAACATACCCAAACTTATGGGACACAATGAAAGCTGTGCTAAGAAGAAAACTCATAGTGCTGAGTGCCTGCAGAAAGAAACAGGAAAGAGCATATGTCAGCAGCTTGACAGCACACCTAAAAGCTCTAGAACAAAAAGAAGCAAATACACCCAAGAGGAGTAGAAGGCAGGAAATAATCAAACTCAGAGCTGAAATCAACCAAGTAGAAACAAAAAGGACCATAGAAAGAATCAACAGAACCAAAAGTTGGTTCTTTGAGAAAATCAACAAGATAGATAAACCCTTAGCCAGACTAACGAGAGGACACAGAGAGTGCGTCCAAATTAACAAAATCAGAAATGAAAAGGGAGACATAACTACAGATTCAGAGGAAATTCAAAAAATCATCAGATCTTACTATAAAAACCTATATTCAACAAAATTTGAAAATCTTCAGGAAATGGACAATTTCCTAGACAGATACCAGGTATCGAAGTTAAATCAGGAACAGATAAACCAGTTAAACAACCCCATAACTCCTAAGGAAATAGAAGCAGTCATTAAAGGTCTCCCAACTAAAAAGAGCCCAGGTCCAGACGGGTTTAGTGCAGAATTCTATCAAACCTTCATAGAAGACCTCATACCAATATTATCCAAACTATTCCATAAAATTGAAACAGATGGAGCCCTACCGAATTCCTTCTACGCAGCCACAATTACTCTTATACCTAAACCACACAAAGACACAACAAAGAAAGAGAACTTCAGACCAATTTCCCTTATGAATATCGACGCAAAAATACTCAATAAAATTCTGGCAAACCGAATTCAAGAGCACATCAAAACAATCATCCACCATGATCAAGTAGGCTTCATCCCAGGCATGCAGGGATGGTTTAATATACGGAAAACCATCAACGTGATCCATTATATAAACAAACTGAAAGAACAGAACCACATGATCATTTCATTAGATGCTGAGAAAGCATTTGACAAAATTCAACACCCCTTCATGATAAAAGTCCTGGAAAGAATAGGAATTCAAGGCACATACCTAAACATAGTAAAAGCCATATACAGCAAACCAGTTGCTAACATTAAACTAAATGGAGAGAAACTTGAAGCAATCCCACTAAAATCAGGGACTAGACTAGGCTGCCCACTCTCTCCCTACTTATTCAATATAGTTCTTGAAGTTCTAGCCAGAGCAATCAGACAACAAAAGGAGATCAAGGGGATACAGATCGGAAAAGAATAGGTCAAAATATCACTATTTGCAGATGACATGATAGTATATTTAAGTGATCCCAAAATTTCCACCAGAGAACTACGAAAGCTGATAAACAACTTCAGCAAAGTGGCTGGGTATAAAATTAACTCAAATAAATCAGTTGCCTTCCTCTGTACAAAAGAGAAACAAGCCGAGAAAGAAATTAGGGAAACGACACCCTTCATAATAGACCCAAATAATATAAAGTACCTCGGTGTGACTTTAACCAAGCAAGTAAAAGATCTGTACAATAAGAACTTCAAGACACTGAGGAAAGAAATTGAAGAAGACCTCAGAAGATGGAAAGATCTCCCATGCTCATGGATTGGCAGGATTAATATAGTAAAAATGGCCATTTTATCAAAAGCAATCTACAGATTCAATGCAATCCCCATCAAAATACCAATCCAATTCTTCAAAGAGTTA
Organism: Rattus norvegicus; assembly: GCF_021556685.1. Taxonomy (NCBI): domain Eukaryota; kingdom Metazoa; phylum Chordata; class Mammalia; order Rodentia; family Muridae; genus Rattus; species Rattus norvegicus. Next base: position 80,592,687 of record NC_141549.1, on the reverse strand, counting down.
GACAGAACAATTTGCAAATTCATCTGGAATAACAAAAAACCCAGGATAGCTAAAGCTATCCTCAACAATAAAAGGACTTCAGGGGGAATCACTATCCCTGAACTCAAGCAGTATTACAGAGCAATAGTGATAAAAACTGCATGGTATTGGTACAGAGACAGACAGATAGACCAATGGAATAGAATTGAAGACCCAGAAATGAACCCACACACCTATGGTCACTTGATTTTTGACAAAGGAGCCAAAACCATCCAATGGAAAAAAGATAGCATTTTCAGCAAATGGTGCTGGTTCAACTGGAGGGCAACATGTAGAAGAATGCAGATCGATCTATCCTTATCACCCTGTACAAAGCTTAAGTCCAAGTGGATCAAGGACCTCCACATCAAACCAGACACACTCAAACTAATAGAAGAAAAACTAGGGAAGCATCTGGAACACATGGGCACTGGAAAAAATTTCCTGAACAAAACACCAATGGCTTATGCTCTAAGATCAAGAATCGACAAATGGGATCTCATAAAACTGCAAAGCTTCTGTAAGGCAAAGGACACTGTGGTTAGGACAAAACGGCAACCAACAGATTGGGAAAAGATCTTTACCAATCCTACAACAGATAGAGGCCTTATATACAAAATATACAAAGAACTCAAGAAGTTAGACCGCAGGGAGACAAATAACCCTATTAAAAAATGGGGTTCAGAGCTAAACAAAGAATTCACAGCTGAGGAATGCCGAATGGCTGAGAAACACCTAAAGAAATGTTCAACATCTTTAGTCATAAGGGAAATGCAAATCAAAACAACCCTGAGATTTCACCTCACACCAGTGAGAATGGCTAAGATCAAAAACTCAGGTGAAAGCAGATGCTGGCGAGGATGTGGAGAAAGAGGAACACTCCTCCATTGTTGGTGGGATTGCAGACTGGTACAACTATTCTGGAAATCAGTCTGGAGGTTCCTCAGAAAATTGGACATTGAACTGCCTGAGGATCCAGCTATACCTCTCTTGGGCATATACCCAAAAGATGCCTCAACATATAAAAGAGACACGTGCTCCACTATGTTCATCGCAGCCTTATTTATAATAGCCAGAAACTGGAAAGAACCCAGATGCCCTTCAACAGAGGAATGGATACAGAAAATGTGGTACATCTACACAATGGAATATTACTCAGCTATCAAAAACAACGAGTTTATGAAATTCGTAGGCAAATGGTTGGAACTGGAAAATATCATCCTGAGTGAGGTAACCCAATCACAGAAAGACATACATGGTATGCACTCATTGATAAGTGGCTATTAGCCCAAATGCTTGAATTACCCTAGATCCCTAGAACAAACGAAACTCAAGACTGATGTTCAAAATGTGAATGCTTCACTCCTTCTTTAAATGAGGAAAAAGAATACCCTTGGCAGGGAAGGGAGAGGCAAAGATTAAAACAGAGACTGAAGGAACACCCATTCAGAGCCTGCCCCACATGTGGCCCATACATATACAGCCACCCAATTAGACAAGATGGATGAAGCAAAGAAGTGCAGACCGACAGGAGCCGGATGTAGATCGCTCCTAAGAGACACAGCCAGAATACAGCAAATACAGAGGCGAATGCCAGCAGCAAACCACTGAACTGAGAATAGGTCCCCCATTGAAGGATTCAGAGAAAGAACTGGAAGAGCTGAAGGGGCTCGAGACCCCAAAAGTACCACAATGTCAAGCAACCAGAGCTTCCAGGGACTAAGCCACTACCTAAAGACTATACATGGACTGACCCTGGACTCTGACCCCATAGGTAGCAATGAATATCCTAGTAAGAGCACCAGTGGAAGGGGAAGCCCTGGGTCCTGCTAAGACTGAACCCCCAGTGAACTAGACTATGGGGGGAGGGCGGCAATGGGGGGAGGGTTGGGAGGGGAACACCCATAAGGAAGGGGAGGGGGGAGGGGGATGTTTGCCCGGAAACCGGGAAAGGGAATAACACTTGAAATGTATATAAGAAATACTCAAGTTAATAAAAAAAAAAAAAAGAATTGCAGAGGTGAAGAGATAGCACCTACACATACAAATATATATATATACATATATATATATGAGAGAGAGAGAGAGAGAGATCATACACAATAACATACCACACATATGCTTACTGACACACAAAGAAATGCAAGGCACATGACATGCAAACATGCCACATGGAATCATACACAGAGTGTGGGACATGGCACACATGTTAAAACAGAAAAAAAAAGCTCTAAAATTATACTTTGTGTAATAGAGAATTCTAGAAGAAGGAAGTGAGGAGAAAAGGAAGGATGGTGGAACAGGAGATTTGAAAGTGAGGAATGTAAAGAAGAGTAGATAAGGGCAGGGTTCTGCTTGGATAGACATCTCAAACCTGGCAGAGTAGCCTGTGGGTACAGAGGCTCAGAAGAGAGAATCTACCATGTGCTCAGAGAGGCAGCTCAAGTAACAACTCTGTGAAAGACACACTGAATGGAAAAACATCAGTTGCCCTTTAGACTTTGAGAATTCTTGTGGAAATTAGAATTATCAAAAACTGGAAATACCACTGTTCACCCAAAAAGCTGAGTACAATGTACAAAGTGACTGGCTTGTATTTACATAACCAAGACTCTGTAGTTTCTCATGGTCAGGATTGGAGTTGATAAAGGCACATCGGGGACACATGGGGAGATGTTCAAATGGTTATTGGGAAAGGCAAAGGGAAGAAGGAAGGAAAATTAGAAGGAGGGAGGGAACGAAGGAAAGGGAAAGAAAGGAATAGATAAAGGGAGGGAGTGAGGAAAATTATATAGTCATTTATGTTCCATGATCTAAAGAACTATCTGCTTAATGAACCATATTTTGGTTTTCTGCATATAAGGCACCAGAGATTGCATAATGAAGTAGATGAACTCCAGAGAGGAACCCAGGGTTTGCCCTCTGTTCTTGGGTACTAAGAGATTATGATAAATTACAATGTACACACACACGGAGAGGTGGGGAGGAAGGAAAGAGATGGAGGAGGGGAGGAAGAGTGAGAAGAGGGAGAAGGGGAGGGAGAGAGAGTTAGAGGGAAAGAAATGGCATCATTTGGCTGGTCTGAGGGACAAAGTCCACAGAAAAAATGTTATGGATTTTATTCTTTAGTAAGGTAAAGAATTTTTCATTTGTATGTCCGGGAAGCTAGTGTGTTTTATGAGGCTTAATAAAAGTCATTTTGGCTAGAAAGATTATCAGAGATTAAAGCCAACAGCTTGTTCCCCAGAAGATCCAGGTTCCATTCCCAGCACTTACATAGCACCTTACAACCATCTGTAACTCCTGGGGCATCTGACACCATTGTCTGACCTCCTCTGGCACTGCACAAATGTGCTACATGTACATGTATGCTGGCAAAACATTATAATTAAAATGAGATAGAAAGAAAATCCATGTTCCACACAGCTTAAACATTGTATTGAAGGGGTGTACTTCTCTAGAAGACACGTTTCAATATGGAACAGAAGAAGGAAAGATGATTTTGAAAAGACTCATTAGTGTCATATATTATTTTCACAGTGATACCAACAGCAAATTCATTGTGATCAATTCTTTTAAGTGCATACGTATTGAGGGTCTAGATGTGATAAGTATTGTACCTCATGTACCTGTCTCAACCCTGTAGTCAACCTGATGCCATGGTGACATCAGTAAACAATGATGCTCAACAGTGAGTTTGTCTTAATTAGATTTTCTACTGCTGTGATCAAAGACCTATGACCCGAAGTAACATGGGGAGGGAAAGGTTGGGTTTTTTGTTTTCATTTTTGTTTGTTTTTTTTAATTTACATTTCTACTTCATAGTTTACCACGGAAGGGAATGAGGAAGGGACTCCAGGTAGAAAGCTGGCAGTATAAATTGAACCAGAAACAACAGGGGGGAGGGTGCTTCTTACTGCTTGCTCTGCTTCCTGTAATTTGCTCAGGTTTTCCTGGGTGGCGTCATCTATATTAAAATGGACCCTCCCAAATCAATCATTAATCAAGATGTCCCACAGGCTTTTCTTCAGGCAAAACCTACACAGGAATTTCCTCAGTTGAAGTTTTTGCCTCTCAGATGACTCCAGCTGTGTCATATCAACAAAATACTAATCAGCATGGTGTGAGAGATACTCACTTGGGCAGCATCAGCCAAAGCAGCCAGTGATGATATTTACAAGGTGTAGAGTCCAGTCCTACCCAATGAGGCAGCAGTCCACTCTAGAGGGGTCATCTTTAGTGTGCTACTAAAAACAAATATCACAGTATTTTTCTTTGACTGCAAGGTAATCCTTAAGTTGGGAGAACAATCGTCACCTGCCTCATTCCCCTTTTCTGTTAATGTAGGTTTCTTTCTTGCTATGGAGGGATCTACACCACTTAAATGCCATAAGGCCTGGACCATGATGTGTCCTATTGAAAGGCTCTCAGAGGAGACTATACTGCTTTTGTTAGTTAGGTTTGCTGGGGAGCAGCTAATATTAAAGTTGTATGCACCACTCTGCTGTAAGCATGTTTCAGTTGGAAGCATCTTCTTTGTTGCTTTTACGTATACATGTTTAATTAGGGCATAATATATATATATATATATATATATATATATATATATTTATGCCTTTCTTTGGTGTTACCTTCATTCTAAATATAGCAGGCATGCTGACAGAGAAATCAAAGTCATGCATCAGTTCTGCTGAAGTTCTACTTAAGCATCTGTGCCTTATAAACCACTCCTACCTCATAGTCAGGGGTTGAAGGGTCTAGCCTTTCCCAACAGCATTGGTTGAAAGTGCCAATGTTGGATATCTGGAATTATTTATCATCAAATAACTGTTACATATTCTCTCTCAGCTTGATTCCTTCTTTGATGAGAATATACACTCAATACCAATATCTTTTGTGGGGTTAGGATAACACAGCTGTATAATTGAAATGAGACTAAATATGCACGAAATATTTCCAGGATCTGGAATGTATTGGTTACTGTAACTATTTATACTTTAAATGGAGCTTTACATAGAAGTAATATATAAATAAATAATATGAAGTGAATATGTCAGATGCAGTTGAAAGACTCACTTACTAATTTTGAAGACCAAGGACTATTTCTCAAATTAATTAATTTTTATTCTTTCCACAACAATGCAGATGTAAAGTTCTGCTTCAAAATATTGGATGTAACTACCTACAACAGATATGAGGATATTTCCAGTACCCTATTCTTAATGATTAAGTAAATGACGTGGATAGAAAAGATAGTATTGGCATGGTTTAAAGGATCTCAAAAATCACTTAAAAGTGGTGTACTCTGGTAAAAGCAGAATCATAATTCTGCATGGTCCTAGAGTGGGAGCTGGCTTCTTGTTTGGGAATGTATTTTCATCACCTTGGGGACTGTGAAAATACCAGTCATGGTGCTGTTGTTCAGGAAATTTGAAAAAGCATACACTGCCACATATGATTCTCCAAGGAGGAATCTTTCTAGCAACAGGAGTCTAGAAAATAATGCAAGTCTTAGAGCATGATTCAGGCAATTCACCTTCACATCTTCCCTGCAAGTGAGGTTCTTCTTATGTAGTATTTTCTTCTGAGCACTTCCCAGAAAGCATATTAATGCAAAGATCAGGTGGAGGGAGGAAGGAAAATGCTGGGCATAAGCAACTGTACAGACAGAATTTTTCATGTTACTCCAATTTGTCATGATATAAGGAGAACCCACACATTAATAATATGTTTAGAGTTCTAAATATCATTATATCATAACAATGTCATTAATATTAATTAATATCCTAATAAATAAGTTCCTTGAATTTATTTCTCTCTACTTCCCTTAATATCAAAATCCCAGCTCTTCCAGCCAGAGCTATTTGGTGACTTGAACATTCTCTAACACCAAGCTTATATCTCCTTGCACCCCCATTTAGTAGTTGGAATGTTTTATGCTAATTCAGTTGGGTCTCTCTCTCTCTCTCTCAGTGTGTGTGTGTGTGTGTGTGTGTGTGTGTGTGTGTGTGTGTGTGTGTGTGTGTGTGTGCTATCAGAAGGTTTCATTTAAACTATTTCCTTAAACATTTATCAAGATGGTATTTTATAATTTTCTAATCATACCCATTCCTTAGGATTTCATGAACACTCAAAGTATGCTGGGCTTTTAGTACTCACAGTTGTGTTTAAAGCAACATGCTAACATGGGGACATATTAAAAATGTGGAAGGTCTCATAAAGCACATGGCCTTAGGGAAGGTATTTCTAATTTTTGTCCTTAACACTCTATAGATCACAATATTGTGCTACTTTGAATCTGGGGAAATGACATCTTAATTCTATAAGTAGTCCAGTTTATACTATCTTCATAATTCAAACACTTCCATAAATGCATTTCAATGAATAATGAGGGTAATAATAGGGTTTCTTGTGTGGTTAAGTATATTAAAATGTTTCTGTTCACAGACTAGTAAATGGGAGGCATACTCTTTATTGATATTGTACTACCTTTGAGATTCCCAGAGAATTGCTCTTAAAGAAACTGTGGTTTTTTCCACACCATATGCATAGCCAGACTCTCTCCCTTATACGGAAAAAATAATTTCAGACAAGAAATTAGGGAGGACCAGGGTTTCAAAAACTTGCTGTTCCTTCAGTCTCTGCCCCACAGTTTGCCTCCATATTTCCTCCTGTGAATATTTTTCTTTCCCCTTCTAAGAAGGACTCAAAAAGCTACAATTTGGACTTCCTTCTTCTTGAGCATCATGTGGTCTGTGAACTGTATCTTGAGTATTCTAAAATTTTGGGATGATATCTACTTATCAGTGAATTCATACCATGTGTGCTCTTTTGTGATTGCATTATCTCACTCAGGATATTTTCTAGTTCCACCCATTTGCCTAAGAAATTCACGAAGTCATTGTTTTTAATAGCTAAGAAGTATTCCATTGTGTAAATGTACCACATTTTCTGTATCCATTCTTCTGTTTAAGGACATCTGAGTTGTTTCCGGCTTCTTATAAATAAGGCTGCTATGACCATAGTGCACCATGCGTCCTTTTATACATGTTGGAGCATTTTTTGGCTATATGACCAGGAGAGTATAGCTGGGTCCTCAGGTAGTGGAATGTCCAATTTTCTGAGGAACCTCCAGACTGATTTCCAGAGTGGTTGTACCAGTTTGCAATCCCACCAACAATGGAGGCGTGTTCCTCTTTCTCCACATCCTTGCTAGCATCTGCTTTAACCTGAGTTTTTGATCTTAGCCATTTTGACTGCTGTGAGTTGGAAAGTCAAGGTTGTTTTAATTTGCATTTCCCTGATGACTAAGAATGTTGAACATTTCTTTAGGTGCTTCTCAACCATTCAAGATTCCTCAGTTGAGATTTCTGTGTATAGCTCTGTACCCCATTTTTAATAGGGTTATTTGATTCTCTGCAGTCTAACTTCCTGAGTTCTTTGTATATGTTGGTTATTTGCCCTCTAGCAGATGTAGGATTAGAAAAGATCTTTTCCCAGTCTGTTGGTTGCCATTTTGTCCTAATGACGGAGTCCTCTTCCTTACTAAAACTTTGTGATCTATGAGATTCCATTTGTCAATTCTTGATCTTTGAGCATAAGCCATTGGTCTTCTGTTCAGGACAATTTCCCCTTTACCCCTTTATTGAGGCTCTTCCCCAGTTTCTCTTTTATTAGTTTCAGTGTATCTAGTTTTATGTAGATTTCCTTGATCCATTTGGACTTGAGCTTTGTACAAGACAATAAGAATGGATTGATTTCCATTATTCTACATGCTGACATGTGTGGAGCAGAGACTGAAAGAATGGCCGCCCAGAGCTGCCCTACCTCGGGTACAATCCAATATACAGCCATTAAACCAAGAAACTATTGAAAATGCCAAGAAGTGCATGCTGACAGGAGCCTGATAGAGCTTTCTCCTGAGAGGCTCTGCCAGAGCCTGACAAATACAGAGGTGGATGCTCACAGTCAAACACTGAATTGAGAATGGGGTCCCCAATGGAGGAGTTAGAGAGGAGACTGTAAGTTAGATGGCCAGTATCCACATGGTGGCTTATACCTATCCATAACTACAGTTCAAGGGGATATGACTCCTCCCTCTGGCCTCGATGGTCCCTATGTCAGTGGTCCACCTATAGTCACATGGGCAAAACACTTACGTACTTAAATTAAGAATAAATATTTACTTAGAATGGTCAGTTCTGACTGTGAACATGTTCCTATAAGTTTCATTTACTCTAAGGCAATAACCTCATGAAACAATTCAGTATTACTGAAGTATACAGCTTCATAGTGCCTGAAGTCCCTGTAATGGTTTGTATTTTTGATTAACCAGACTGGGTTTGGAAAAACCTAGTGAACATTTTTCTGGATATGTCTGTGAAATAATTTCCAGATAGGTTTATTTCAAATGGAAAGACCTATCCTGAATGAGGATGTTGCCATCCTCTGAGCTGGTATCCAAGAGATAAATAAAAAATAATAATAAGGTGGAAACCAGCCCATCACCAATTAGTATGAGCAGCTGCCTCATGAAAGCACCCACCTCTGTGCTTTCCTGAGAATATAATGTGCCCCTTCTTACACCATGAGCCCCAACAAACCTTTAACCGTAAGTTTCTTCTTTGGGTATTATGTCACATAAAAAATTAATAGAGAAGACAAAATCTCTTGGCACAATAGGTGTGAAGAGACCTAAAGGTACAAAACATGGAGTACAGGTTGAGTGGGATGAGGTAGCATATCCTGACAGTGTCCAGGAAAGAGGCTGACTCTCAGCCCATGTCCCTTTCCCCTCTCTAAGGCCAGGTCTTCTTCTGTCAAGGTTCCCTCCAATTCAGGGACCTACTGTTCAGGTGAAAAAGGTTGCATTCCACTCCTAGAAATATGGAGCAGGCACCGTGAGGCCAGGTGTTCGTCATCAGGACAGAGCTAAGAAAGGCGCACCTGTCCACTCTGCTATGCCCTGTCAGTTATTCACAGAGTTGCTTCACAAACTGCTCTTTAGAGACCTAAAGGAAAAATTCCTACCTTTTTAGAGACACCAGGTCATGAGCCCAGGACTTCCGGTCAAGCCAGCATCTGTGCCTCTTCATGCTACATTTTTGGCTCTGACTACTGACAATAAGCCCTTCTTAAACAATTCCCTTTGCTTGCCTGAGTTCCCCTTCCTTCCAGAGAGTAAGGCTACAGGAAGATGCCAGACCAACCACAGAAAACCAGACAAGGGACTATGCAATGTATCACATCTATATAGTTTAGATCTCCCATCTCATTCAAGAACACTAGAAAAGAACCAAAGGACAATGGGATCCAAGCGCCATACACATGAGGATATTTAACCCAGAGCTCATTTAGAATAGTAAAATCTGATGAAGGACTCAGTGTTATTGACTGGACAGGTGTTATACTGATAAATGCCTTTCAATAGGATGATATTTGAACATCTTAAAGTAATGTCCAAAAGTATTTAAAGAGAATGTAGAGAATTTTACATAAGAGAAAAGGCAGGATCAGGATTCAGGATGACCACTTTCCCCAGGATTGCATCAGTATCTATAGAAGAAGGCAGTAAGCTTAGGTACAGATGCATTGGAATCAGGACATCAGTGGTACATGAACCTTCTCTTTGTATCTGAGTAACTTCTTACAGTGATGGCAAGTATATTTTTTATTTCACAAAAGTGAGACAGTTAACTTGGAAAAACAAAAAAAAATGTTTTATCTCACATCATATGATCACCTTAGTTTCCCCCATCTGATTTATTGTTTCCAAATTCCAGGTAACATTTTTGAACTATGCCGGTTTGTTTCTCATTCCTTGTTTGAGACATATTTCATATGAGTTAAATGAGTTGAGTCCCTAAAGAGGGAACAAGCTCAAGAGACCCAGTTCTTGCAAACTCAAACTTTCCTTGATCACTCTTGTCCTCAATAGTGTATTAAAAAGTCATTTGTCAATTAACCCTAAGAGTATGTGAGTGTAAGAATGGATAGAGTGAGTCAACGTAAGAACAGGAGAAAATGTCCTCAGCAACCACCTGATTTCTTCTTCAGAAGAAGATAGTATAATAATATAAAATATTATAAACATCACATGATCACCCTACTGCTGGAAATTTCCATTTGCATTTTCAAATCGAGGACACAGTTACGTATGAATTCGTCATCCATTTAGTGAAGAGAACAGCCAGAGAGCTCTGCTACCATTTATTCTCAAAACAGTCGCTTTCAGGGCTGTAAACTTCAGCGATAACCTTGTCCCTTCTGATTTAACAAAGCTGCTTTTCCTCTAAGGGCAAAATGTGAAAGTGATATAGAACAGAGAACTCGGCAGCAAAGCAAAAAACAGAAGCTCCAGGAGCCAAAATTCTGACCATCACCCAGTTACTTAGCAGGACTAAATACATTCACTGTATACTAGTATCCCTAGTAGCAAACCCATAAGGAGAGCAAAACAGAAACTCACCATGTACAACATGCATTACAAGGAAACCTATCAGGGACAAAGAGGTTCAGGAATCGCAATCAAGAAAGTCCACCGTTAATAAGAGCATTGTAAGAGAAAACAAACCTGTGCTCACATCAAAGCAGGCTTCCTGTATGCTAGGAGGAAATATTTTACCTGTACCTACATATTCCTTTCTTCTTTTTCAAGTGTGAACTTTGTATTAAAATGAGACATTAAAATCAATTACATTTTAGTATTTATCCATAAGTGGTAATGATATGATTGGGTAGGAAATAAGAGACCCTGGAGTGTTCAGCTTTAAATGGAATGTCTATATCACACCCTTTCCCAAGGCTCAGGGACCACTGAGGGAGAGGAGCTGGAAAGAGTGTAAGAGAAAGAGATAATAGATGGCTATAAGGAAACAGTGTTTGAAACCGGGTGGTTGAATATATGAACTTGAGTGTTTGTAACAGCATTGCAAGCCATACACAGGCTCAAACAAAACCAAATTTCATCCTGGAGCCAGGAGGTGAGCACGAAGTTCCATCGTTAGGTGAGGAGTATTGACACTTGATAATTGGTGAGAGAAGGGACCAGTTTTCTTTCCGGGTATAGCCTATTGTTGATGAAATGTGCTCCAGTGGACACCCCACGCCGGAGAGCATTTGAACACTGATTGGACCTGGTAGAGAAGGAGGAGGAGGAGGACAATGAGAAGGAGGAGGAAGAGGAGGAAGGGGAGGAGGAGGAAGGAAGGAAGGAAGGAAGGAAGGAAGGAAGGAAGGAAGGGGAGAGAAAGAGGAAGAAACAGAGAAGTATGTGGAGAATGAGGAAGAAGAGAAAGAGAAAGAAGAGGACTCAAAAACTTGGGTAGGTGAGGAGGTAGGGTGGGTCTAACAGGAGGGTGAGGGGTACTCTGAACATGTTTTATTAAGATTTCTGTCTTAACTGGTGAGAATTAAAGGGTTTAGTGTGGTGTGCGGTGGTGTGGTGTGGTGTGTGTGTGTGTGTGTGTGTGAGAGAGAGAGAGAGAGAGAGAGAGAGAGAGAGAGACAGAGACAGAGACAGAGAGAGAGAGAGACAGAGAGACAGACAGAGACACACAGAGAGACAGAGATGGGTAGAGGCAGAGACACAGAGACAAAGACAGACAGACACACAAAAAGAGACAGAGACAGAGAAGTTTTGGCTTAAAAAAGGTCAGATCTTTGGAGCTCAAGACCTTGACATTGATCTTTGATGGTTTAGAGCTAGCTTTAAGAATGCAGTATAAAATGTAAAACATAGTCACAGGGACCACTCACAACTCTATTTTATTAGCTAAGATCCAGAAAGATATAATTATGCAGGAAAGAGAGTAAACTCACAGCTCTCCTTGGTCTTCACTCTACCTAATGTCTTACTATAGACTTTCTTCCTGAAGAATCCACAGAGATTTCAAGTCCTCTATATTGTATGAGATTACAGCAGAAGTCTAGACCTTCCTCTTCCTTCACCCTTTCTTCCTGTCTGAGCAGGTTTGTCTTTTCCTTTATGACTCTATGGATATAGTTGGATAGTGGAATGCTTTCTTCTTGAGGATTGGAGGACACATGCATGCATATCCACATGTACATACATAGGTCCAAGTACACACAGCGTGCACACATACTTATTTATGTCTTAATTATGGATGGTATCCTGGATAAACTGCCAAATATTCTCCTTGCCATTTGGGAAAATAAAACAAAATTTGAAAGTCACTGTTAAGTCCCCCTTTCTTCTCCACAAGGCAGGCCCTAGACCTGGTGGAGCAAAGAGCTGCCGCCTTAGCCCTGTCATATTTATTAGGCTATCCCTTCATCCTACCCCACTCCTGCAGGAGCCTGCACTCTCCATCAAATCCAAGAATGATTCTCTGTCTCTTTGGTTCTGCCTTGTTGTATGAAGGCCAAGGAATACCTAGCCTCAAATGGACAAGGATTTCCATGTTTTCTTTTCCTTACCCTATGTTTTGTCCTGGGTACCTCAGCTGTGAACCTAAAATGATAAGAAAGGAGTACTTTCTTACAGAGTCCTATTTGCAGTGCAGACACTGAAAAGTGGACTGAGTGAAAGAGAAATGAAATCCCTTTGTTAACAACTGCTTTTAGCCAAGGGAGAGTGAGGAAGAGAGGCTCACATAGGGCTTTGGGCAGCTCACAGGGAAGCAGATTGACCCCTCACCAGACTGGTTCCAGGACTCTTATGACAAGTTTCCAAAGCTGGAACGTAGATGTCTCTGTACCCATGAAGGCAGCTTTACACAGGGGAACTAGCTACATAGAGGAAATTAGCATCTTCCATTCTGTGGGGTATACTGTATTGGTATGAGTCAGACAGGTAGTCCATCTGACTACCCAGCTCCCAGGGCCCTACAGTCACAAGCTCCTTGTCCATTAGGCAAAGGAGAAAGGTTGCCTCTGTCCATAGGATCATGTGTGCAAAATCTACGATGTACTTTGATAGATGCTGATGAAGCTAGATTTAATTGGATTGCAGTAAATTAAGTAATGTTCTGTATCCTGTAACCATTATAGGGAAAAAAATATCCAGTAAGAGAAGGAAATAAAGACCTTTAATGTAATCATGATAATTCCAGTCAACACTAACTCTACCTGGTCATCTTTGAAGAATGTTTGGAGGAAATACTGTGGACATGACCTAGCTACTGCACTCAGGCCATCTGGGGGACAAACATAGAACTCCCCTGAAAACAGAAAGAGATTTGAACCCGAGAGATACTTTCTCTGTGAGAAACATTTTAATGAATTATCTTGCCACCATTACACCAGTGAAGGCTTGAATAGGGTGCTTCTGAAGTAATCAAAGAGAGAGTCAACCCCAATCTTCACCTCAGGCCCAATTGCAGATGCTTGTCTGGCAATACCTCTCTTCTATGAATTCTTTGCACATCTATGCAGGCATGTGAATGAATAGCTATACACTAATCTCTTCCATACATCTGGAGTAGTCGGTTGGAAGGGGGTGCATCTTCCAGAAATTACCATGCCTCTTGTCTCCTATCTCAATTATTTACCATGTTTATATGGAGCACCTTCTACTTGTGCTATTAACACAGGGTATTCATTTAAGACAGACTTCCACTTTAAGAGATAAACAATTTTAAGGGTAGATTCACTTTCTTTCCTAGTTCCATGATGTTCTGGAAGAAGCTGCTCTGGATGTTTGTTCTAGGAGTAGTAGAGAAATTAAAATTTCTTGGACTCGTTAATATCAATTCATAGCTATAACATCTACAGCAGGTGAGCCATGATGCTGTGCATTTCCTAATTAATGAGGCACCACCTACAATGCGTACCAGGAAGGGCCATCACCCATGCTCCCTGCTGCCCGCAGGCATAAGCAACAGTACTGTGATAATAAGCATGAGGGATTGAATTTCATTAAAATGCCAAGGGAAGAAAATACTACAAAATGGTTTTTAATTAAATGGTCTCCTGCTTAGCTGCTGTCAAAATGTGAACTACCCTTCCATTGTATTCAACTGCACATCATGTTGATTTGAGGGTAAGGAGTGGGGGTTTTTAACTAATAACAATGAGTTCTGTTTACATAGTTCTCCTCTTTGTAGGACCACATCACATTACAAATATCATCTTATTACCTCACATGGTGAGTCATTTAGAGACTTTGGGGTAGAACCTGAATCTTCAAACTCTGTATCATTTGTGCAAATGCCCCCATACATATCATTATCAGGCGAAAGTGGTATGTCCCTTCAGTAAGTGAAATAACATCAATTCCTTGACTTGCATCACATTTATATCCTAAAATGTGGCTATTAGAGCATCCCCTGAGTGGGTATTAGCTATCAATTGAACCACACAGATTGATTCTTCACACATATACAATATTGTATGGTCACATAAGTTTCCCCATTTTAATCGCTGTGTGCATCCAATCTGAAGCAATAAGTTTGTTCTCAACTGAATAGCTAAGTTGTCTGTACCTTAAGATTCCCGGAGATAGCAAACAAACAGTAATCTGGTGCCTTCAGCGTATGATTCTCTGGGGTGGTGATGATTTTACATGCACTATGCTTGATTCTATCATCTCAAAGTGTTTGCACTTTCAGATAAAGTCAGAGAACACAGCGTTCTGGCTAAGTCTTTTTCTAGACTTGTTTAGTTAACAAGGGAGATGGTTTTCTAAGATCTTTATGGACAGCTTGCAAAATGCCATGTGTATTTCTTTTTTGGTAAAAGACATAGTGTTGGGAGCTGGAGAGATGGCTCAGTGGTTAAGAGCACTGACTGCTCTTCCAGAGGTCCTGAGTTCAGTTCCCAGCAACTATAAGGTGACTCATAACTCTCTGTAATGGGATTCAATGCCCTCTTTCTGCTGAGTTTGAAGAGAAAGGCAGTGTATACACATAAAACAAATAAACAAATCTTTAAAAAGACAACTAAATTTATGTACTCATTTAGTGTGTCCATGTGTGAATGTCAGAGAACAGTGTAAGAAAGGCAGAGTGTTGGAAAGCTACAGATGACAATTCATAAAGATAAAGGATACATGAGACAGAACAGGGCTGTAGCCTCAAGCCAAGCATCCATACTGCCCAATGGTTTTCCTTGCTTCCTGCCAGCTGAGGTCCCATAGGCCATCTCTGTCTATCATTAATCTCCAACCCCTCTTCTTTAAAATGCTATGACTATAACTCAAACCTAATTCCTCTACATACTCTCAAGACATCTCTCATGACACCATGAACACCCGGTTCTCTGTTTCCAGGAGAATTACTCAAATCACTTCACAGGTGAAAAGGGAAATCTCACTGAGGAACAGTGGCACACTCCCTCTCTCTTCTTCAGCAGTGAGACATAGATCGTGTTAAACATAAGGCAAAGGAAGTCCTTGAGATTGCTTTGTAGAGAACAGGATACCATTAATGCCCCATGAGAAGGATGGAAAGAGCCCTACGTAGTCGACCCTTCCATCCAACCAGTCACTACACACTGAAAAACCTGCCTGACGCCTGTGCCTTAAGTCCATTCTCATAGTATGGTTTTCTACTTCTTTTTTCACACAGTTGATTCTATTCTTTGTGACATGATAATAAGTCCTAATCTAGCAAGTTAATCACCCAAGCTTGGAAGTCGACTCAGGAACTTAATGGCCCAACATAGTTTTGTTTAAGAAGAAATTTATAAAGAAGCCACTCTTTCCATCTTCTCAAATGAATTAACTGGAAAAAAGATGCAGCCCATTCAGATAGCAAACAGAGCATGCATAATACATGCATATATACATACATACATACATACATACATACATACATACACACATACACACATACCTACATATGTACATACATACATTCATACACACATACACATACATACACAAATATGTATGATAATAGATTAAATTTTATATTCAAAATTTAGAACTCAATTTCTTCAAAAAGTTTGAAATATATAATGGAATTGCATTCCTTATTTTTTAAAAATACAAGCTTTAAGTCAAGGGATAATCTATAAACAAAGTTGGACTCCTTCCTTAAACACAAATGTAGTTGACTGCTCAAGAAAATGTCATTTCTTCAATAGTGAAAATTATCATTTTTTTAATATAAAGGACATGAAGGGAGGAGAGAGATGTGTCTGAGGGATTCCCAGGGAGAATAGGAGAGGCACAGAGAATAGATATGACTGAAATACAGTGTGTACATATATGACATTTTCAGAGTCATTATTTCTAGGTATTATTTCTTTAAAATCCTAGCACTTGTGACTCGACTTTTCCAACAAAGTCATTATATGGAAATTTTCTTCTCAAGGAGTTTAAAACTGAGACTGTTGTTTTGCGAACATTTGAAACAGGTACCTTTGAAATGGTATGTGAATTTTTTTTAATGATTTCCCTCCATCTGTATGACAGTCTAAAATAGTACAGGACATATTAGCTTCAAGTGCAGGCAGGAAAAGCACGAGCGAGCTCAGCAGCAGAAACCACAAATCAGCAACAAACTCAGAGTGATGTACTGCGGGGCAGAAATTAAACCGAAAACCGAACCTGTCAGCGGAATGAATAGGTGGAGAGGGTAAGCCTCGGCGGTCAGCCTTACTTTAATTTTCTTCTCTGATAACCCCTACCACAGCCAGCTATTTCAAAGTCACCTACCAGCTCACCTAGACAGACACTTATTACAACAGCAGCCACTGTTTGTACCTTGTTTAGCAATTGTGTCCATCTTGATGGCTTCCTTTTTAGCAATCTTATCATTGATAGACCTCTCTGCCTGTAGAAGCTATTTGGCTTTTCCCCCTCTCTGACCTTATGTTCTATGATGAGGTTTCTGTTGTGCAAATACCATTTGTTATGTTATCTGGAAAGGCCTGCACACTTCCCCCAGGAACAGAGGCAGGGAATTACTGACTTTCAATAGTCCATCTTGGCCTGTCAGGGTAAGCCAGAGGAGCAGAAAGGATAGGAGGTCTCTTGCCCCCTTCAACTTGCTTTATTTTCACCCTGATTTCATTAAGGTGTCTGAGCTCTGTATTGGGATAGTGTACAACAAATTTTAAACTTGAGACCTGTAAACCTTTCCTCAGATCTCACCATGATAATAAAGTTCAAGAAGCTCCACATCATCCACATTTTCACACCATGTTTGTAGAAATACAAGCTTTCACAGAGAAGCTTTTCTACTGAGTCATTGAATACAGTTC
The DNA here is from genome assembly GCF_021556685.1 of Rattus norvegicus. Lineage (NCBI taxonomy): Eukaryota > Metazoa > Chordata > Mammalia > Rodentia > Muridae > Rattus > Rattus norvegicus. Next base: position 80,575,500 of record NC_141549.1, on the reverse strand, counting down.
ATTTGGAATAGATTGCTATGATCTTTGTAATTAGTGCTTCCTACCATGGAAGGCTCAACAATGGATTGACCCATGCTTCTAACCCTCAGAGAGGGCTGCCACACAGCACAGCACTTGTCTCTGTTTGAGCCATCCCTAGAAGCCAACAGCATAGTTTCAGGACTGCAAAGGAAACTTACAATGCCCAGTCACATCCAAGGTCCCTAGGACCAGCTTCTGTAAGTCAGCACTGAATATGCACAATTATCAATTGCACAAAATTGAGGCATAAATGAAGGGAAGTTTATTATACAGACAAAGAAAACTAAATATGAAAAAGGAAATGATCCATGAGCTTCGCAGACATGTTCTGATCCTGTCTGTGGCCAAACTAGCATTTTCCTCAGAGCTTGTGGTTATGCTTGGAACAGCACCAAAAAATTCCAGACATTGCCAAACTCCAATATTAATGTATGAATGAAAGAGAGAGAGAGAGAGAGAGAGAGAGAGAGAGAGAGAGAGAGCAATCAGGAGAATATCAGAAAGAAGCAAGAGCAGTCACAGTTAAGCTGCAGCCAGGGTCCTTCAGAGTTCATGCTCAGAGCCTAGTGCCCTAGCAAATACACGAGGTAAGTGATCAGTTTCACTAGACAGACACTAATGTTTTCAATGAGAATCCTATAGCCCTTGGTGTGTCAAATTGAATGACATATTAATTACATCAGTAGCTACATGGATTAAGACTCACGTTCTGAAGGGAGATAACAGGTTTTTCATTAAACCTTTACCTACTGACTAAATCTCCCTCCTAGAAAAAGGGACTCAATCTGATCTGACTCATAGTATACCTTCAGGTTTGAGGAGGATGTCCCCCTCAAAGCCCATGGAACACAGAGTTTTTGTCTTGCCACTTAGGCCCACAGTGAAGGATGTCTGTAGAGTTCCTAAAATACATACATATCTATATGGGTGCAAAATGAGTTCTGCCTGGGCACTGCAAGGAACACAGTGGATGTAAGTTTGGTATTTGTTTAAAATCCAAGAGTACTCTATAAGTCCATTTGTTGGGACAGGAGTGGGGAGTGTGCTGGTTTGAATGAGAATGGCCCCCATAGGCTCCTGTATTTGAATGTTTGTTTTCCAACTGGTAGACTACTTAGGAAGTATACCCTTGTTGGAGTTGAATGAGGTTTCAAAGTCCATGTCAGGCCCAGTTTCTTTTTCTCTCTCTCTGCCTCCATTTGCCAACAGGATGTAAGCTCTCAGCTACTGCCCCAGCACCATGACTGACTTCCTACTGCAATGCTAATGATCATGTTGACCCTGGACTAAGCATTTGAAACTGTAATCCAGCCTTCAAAATATGTTCTCTTTTACACACTGCCTTGAGCATGGTGTCCCTTCACATCAACAGAACTCTAACACAGACAATGCTAACCTAAATCTCATGAATCTAAGTTTTACCACCCAGTTGCTAGAAACTACAGCTGCCTTCCAAAATAGAGAATTTCGTCATTTGTCACCAAAACATTCCCTTCACTCCTACTTCTTGGGTTCACAATCATGTACTATTTATGTATCAAAGTAAATAATTCTAAACCTCTCCAAAGAGAATTAATGTTTTTTTCTCATCGAAAAGTCTCACCTAAGTCAGGAAGCCCATGATAGCAGAGAAGGTTTGAGTCAACTAGGGCTAAAAAGACCTTCTGTCTTAGTTAGGATTTTACTGTTGTGAACACACACTATGACCAAGGCAACTCTTTTAAAGGACAACATTTAAGTTGTGCTCGCTTACAGGTTCAGAGTCCATTATCATCAAGGTGGGAACATGGTTGCATCTGAGTTCTACATCTTCATCTGAAGGCTACTTGCAGAATATTGTACTCCAGGCAGCTATGATGAGGGTCTTATAGCCAACACCAATAGAGACACACCTATTTCAATAGTGCCACCTTCTAAGAGTGCCACTTCCTGCTCTGAGCATATACAAACCATCACACCCTCCTATTCCAGTTTTCATTGCACAAGATACGATTACTGACTTTTCAAACTCAACTCTCTTCTAGTTGTTATCTTTATCTCCTCAAAGAAAGGGAGAAACCCACCAGGGTGACATCCATCTCTGTTCCCCTCTCCCAACACATCAGTGTGGCACTAGGCCTCCTTCTGAGTGCTGAATGACTGTGTAGTTAAATCACTGAAGTTGAAGTCCCTGGAATGATGACACCTCATTTCATAAGCATCACAAAAATTTAGCAGCGACAGAGCGTAAACTTGTCTCTAGAGACTTCACATTTAAAAGACATCAGATAAATAGTTGTGTTCATCTGAATAGAAAACATTGAGAAATGAACCCGAGTGCATGGGTGTGAATGGTGGAAGCAGGAGTGGGGAGGGGGTTGACGGTTAGTTAGTTCCTTGTCAATCAAGCTCCAGCTCTTATCCAGAAAGTCTTTACAATGCAGTAGTTATCTTGACTCTTTAATGCTTAATAAAAGTAATTTGTTTCAAATGCTCCTATTTGTAAAGCAAGACAAGTTCAATAAGGAAAAAGTCTTGGGCTGAAAAGACGCTTCATCAATTAAGAGACAGGCAGCTCTTCTAAGAAGCCCTATGATAGGTTCTTAGCACCCACACAGGGTGGTTCACAGTCACCTCTAACTCCAGTTCGGGCCTGTGTTGCACTGTAGCCTCCAAAGGTATTTACAAATAGTGCAAGCACGCGCGCACGCACACACACACACACGCACACACACACACACACACACACACACACACACTCAGAGGAGGAGGGAGAAAGAGAGACAGACAAAGACATACAGAGAGAAAGACAGAGACAGAGAGAGAAAACTGGATTCAGGAGTCTACACAACGGAGGTTGGAATGAGAGGTTGAATGTAGTAAAGAAAAGAGGGGCTGATATAATTATACTTAATATAATTTTTAAATTAACTTACTTGATTTAAAACGTTTTAATTAAAAACAAAAAGTTGATTATATTATTTAAAGAAACTGTAAAGATGTAAGAAAAAAATATTCCATGGCAAAGAATTACCACTGGAGAAGAAATGAAAGAAGGATAGAGAAAAAAAGTAGTTGTCACCTACATTACCCTCCTAGGCTTGAGATAAAATGTCATGCCCTGTCCTGTTTTCTTAGGGCAGGCAAATTATTATGGACCATTGCTCAGTCAATGAGTTCAGCATGGTGAGACCAAAGGTGACTCATCAGGGACCCATAGAGTATCTGATAGCATTATTGCTATGGACAGTTTTAATTACTAGATATTTAGCTGTGAAATATGTGCATCTTTTAATTGCCTCATCCACGAAAGGGACATATCAGTCATTTTACTTAATGCAATGTGATGAGCACACAGATTCATATTCTGTAAACAGGGAACACACCAGGCTCAGTCGCACGAGTAGTAAGGTGATTAACAATTATGATTCTGCATTATATCTGAGGCTCCCTCCTCAGAGTGAGAATGCACCAGACAGTCAAGCATACATAAAAACCCATCTTTGTCACAATGGATGGTGTTGTTTCGGTGTATAGACTTATTACTTACCAACCATAATTCGTATCATGCAATTAATGGGAACACAGAAACCTTAAGATCCTGAACCTAGAACGAGTTGATGATTTAGTAATCAGGTTGAGAAACTTCCAAAAATACAAACTAATTCCTGAGTTTGCAGTTTGAATGGTTCTGGTTAATATCTATGGGTTTCTTCCCACTCCTGGGATCAAGCATAGGGACTTTAACACTAACTTTCCAATTCTTGTGTTTCTGTAATATGACAAACGTGACTGTGTTTATAAATGTGAAATGAGTATTTCCCACGAAGCAACTAGTCTAAAAGGTCTTGTCAAGTCTGTTTCCTTCCTCTCTGTTCAGCTTCCTCTAATGAAGTATTTATTTCTAAAACTTGTCACTTGTGGTATATAAATTTCATCCTTTGAATGTGCAAGATAAAACCCCTGAGAGCCACTGGCTTACTAGAAGTTCAATGTGACCATTTGACTAACTCCTGAAGTAATAAGCCTTTCCTGCTCCCTACCCCTGAGGACAGTAAAGATCGGTTCATCTCAAAGATGACCAGATTTCCCTGTATCATGTGAGTCTGTGTATGTATATGTTAAAATCCCTGAAGCATAGGCAACAGGCAAGTTTGGTTGAGCCAGGCTGGGAGAAGGGTCAGAAAAATTAGAGAAAGAATGGCTAGACATTTGTTTAATACTTGCCTGCACCCTTCATTAGAGTAGCTATTGTATGCCATCTGCCCAGGAGCCTTGAAGTGCACTTACATCTAAATGTCTGCACAGAAATCACACATCCTACCCATGTGCAGCCTTTCTTTGTGACCACCTCCTTTTAGGGACACATGAGTTTTCTTTCTGTCATGCATATGCACAAAATGAAGAGTGGAAGAACATAAAATTGAAAGCTACCAAGAGCTTTGAGGGATGTGGAATAATAGCCCGAAAGACAGCAGCCTGCTATGTGCCAGGAATGAACCAGTGAGATCCTGAATCAGAGCCTGGAGGACTATAGCACGCGAAGGGGAAGAAGCCTCAATAACTAATTGCTAGACACTGATTTCTGATTGTCTAGTTCTGGCTGTAGAATCCTGAGCAGTCAGCTATCTTAGAAGGAACCTGAGTGTGAATCTGAGAGAAAGCCATCCACCTCCACTTCCTGACCATGAAAAAAAATTCTCTCCTAGAGAACTAGCTACTGTATGCAAGCTAAGGAATCTGATGTAGGTGGGCTGCCTTGTCTGCATTCTGAATCCCAGTGCTCACCCCTACACGTTGCTTAGGTTTTATCCTCTGACAGTTCTACACAGCACCCCACCATTTGTCTCAGCACAGAGCCCATCAGTTAGCTGAAGACTTGTCCATGCTACTGAGAAAATATGAGCACAAGTAGAAAAACCCTGCGTCTCTACAGTCTTGTCATCAAGCCAAGGATTCTTGGAAGCTGGGTTTGAAAAATAATTCCGTTTTCCAATCTAGACCCTGAAAACCCACTTAAAACCTAGAGTTAACATCAAACACATGCTCTGGCTCAAATAGAAGATTCCCAACATTTTGCTGAATGCCATCCAGCCCTGACTCTTGCTTTGACTCAACTAAACTCCTTCTGGAGGCACACTGCCTTGCCAATGGTCTGTAACAGCACACTAAAAGTCCACCATGATCTGCGCTACTGCAGGTCTAAGCCTTGACTCTCACTGACATCTGACCTCCAGCACCTATGACATCTGTGAAGATCTCTCCCAACTTCATGCTTCTCTCTGATGGTCAGGGTTTTACATCCAACTTTGTACCTGTGCATATTTCTTTTTTCTTAAGAATTTAACTTAGATGAGCATAAATATTATAGAATCATCACCATGTGTCCATACTCTAAATATTTACAGAGAGGGAACCGTCAATTATTCATTCTCAAATATATGTGGAAAACACACACTCCTGGGAAACTTGCTGTGTCTCTTGAGGAACACCTCTACAGTGTAGCATCAATAATGGACACAGATGTAAGTGATTCTCAGTGTGTACAGCATGTAGGAAAAACAAGCGGTACTAACTTTCTTCTAGAAAGTTTCCAGGTGAAAACTTTGCTTCCACCAAAGTAATAAATATTTCCTCACTATGAACATCTGCCTGCAATTGATAGAGCCTTATCAATGTCTCTGCCTCAGCAGTGGGGAGAAAGTATGTTTCTATTCTGGGCATCTTTATTTTCTTACAGTGGCTTACTCTCAGTGATTTTGCTAAGATGTCCAACAATGTTTATGGATTTCCATTTCCTAAGCAGTTAAAATTATATTTACATGATTCTCTTCATGAACAGTTTCGACAAAATTGAAGCTTTGAACATATTTCTTAAAAGTATAATTATAGCATTCACAGGCAATATAAATTTGGTGTCATAAAATCACCAAACCTATTAAAAATGTTATTAAATATAATTCTTGTTGGAGAGGATAGGTTTTATTTTAAATGGGATGTAATTTATTTTAACCACGACACAATCATATTAATAAACAATGGGAAATTTTTATGCTCATAAATATTGATTACTTAAAACTGAAGTAAGGCTGGCAAGTTGGTTCCATGGGTAAAGGCTGCTAATCCTGAAGACATAAATATGGTCCCCGAGAATCTTCATAGTTGAAACAGAGAATCCTTTCTAGCAAGTTGTGTTCTGAGCTCTACATGACCACCAGGCTCTCACCACACACAAGAGATGTATGTAAAGGTACTAATGTTACTTTTTCCATAAATTGAACCAAAAATATCCTGTTATAATATTCTCTGTTACAGTGGTTGAATATGATATGAAAAATAAGCACCCTAGAGTGTAAAGACTGTTCAGACATATTCTCTACAATAAAATTTCCTTTCCCTCTGAAAAACAACTTCGGGGTCGAACATTTGCATATGATGCTAATACAAGAGTAGACATCAGGATAGAGTGAAGAGTGGGAGACACAGAGGGAAAGGGATAGGAAACCACACAAAGTTTGGGGAACACACACTTTTGTGAGGGGATTGACAGCAAAGATGAGAGGAGTAGAATCCCTAATTCAAATGCACAGGGAATAAGATTGGAGGAACCAGTGATGGGTATGTTCTCTGTATTGACTTTCTGCACAGAATCCTTGAAATCTCCTTTGGTCTATTTCTACCCTCTGGGAGCCACTCCCTGCTAAGCAGAGTTTGACTTGTTTCCTAGAATTATTTTTCTTAACTGTTGTAAAATATTCTGAGTGCTGCTTGACTCAGGTGCCAGAGACATATGCTAGAACAAGAAACTTTACTACGTACTATCTACTCTCTGGGCTCCTCACTGTGAGGAGTGAGCCAGGGAGTCCCTTTTCTATTCCCAGATTTCCTCCCAAGCTAGAGGGAGAGCAGAATACTGGATGATGGTGAAGCATCGTGGCAGCCTATTTCCTCATCAGAAAAGCCACACTCATAGTCTCCCTCCAGTTCCAAGACAGAAACCCTTAGATATATGCAAATCTGTGAAGTGATTTATTACCTCATGGCCATCAAGTCCCATTTTCTCATCCAAAGAGAAAGTTGTACCAAATGGTGACAAGTCAGAAGACTGATTTTGTAGAATCTAGTTAGAATCAATTTCTTATTAGTAAATTCTCCATTGTAAAAACTTCTGGCCAGATGGTAAAATCATATGACTGGGTGGTAGCAGTCTTGTCAAGATAAACGGAATAACCGAAGCTTCCCACACTTCCATAGAACATTTCAAATCCCATCATCGAGTTAAAATAATTTGCAGTAACATGAAAGCTAAAATTATTTACAGTATTCAAAAGAATCAGAGAGTGTTCACAGTGTCCCATTGGAGCAAGACAATCTGTTATTACAAAACCCAGCCTGATCCAGTCACCAGCAAAATGAAAAACACAAATAAAGCTTTCCAATAATCAAAAACTCAACCGTATTTCATATTGCCATGAAATTTCCTGTCTATCTTGGAGAAAAGAAAAACCTAGGATTTTAACAGAAAATTCATAGGAACAAATTTACAGAAGAATTCAAGGCTCTGTAAGTCTTTCTTTCTTAAGTACTTTAATTATGATGATATTTAAACAAGCATATTGTTACTTCAGAATGCCTGGGCTTAAATATGCATTTACTTGCTATGATATGGTTGTTATGAGTTTCTAGCCAATACTGCATAATTTTTAAAATGGTTTAATATGCAAACTTAATCTTTTATACTTACAGTCCTAACATATACTTTAAAAATTATGTACTCTCAGGAAAAGTATACTCACTTGCAGACCTGAAAATAACCTTATAATTCTGTATTACCAAGCATCAGATTTCACAACTTTATTTTTTTTATTATATGATGCTGTCTACTCTTTGTGCTAGATTTTATCACCCAAATTTAAAGCAAATTGTGGAAGGAAAATTTCTTCCACTGAAAAAAATATGCCCCCTTTACAAAACTCAATAGTCAATGCAAGTCCTGCCACAGGGTAGGGAGGCTGTTCTATTTCACAGGCTATTGTGCTAAAGTGTAAGAAACAACTTAGGTTGTATGCCTAACACAGGCTTCTGAAGGCCTGTATCAAATGGAGTTTACTCTCCAGTCTTTTCTGTATTTCCACTTATGATCTACAGGTAAGAGAAGTCATGACAAAGTCAAATTCACTGGCTACTGAAATGTTGTGGGGAAGGAGAATTATCCTTTCTCATTCACTCACAGGGGAGTACATCAAGTTCCAATGGACAATTTCAAACCTGTCATTACCCAGAGCATCCTGGTTACACTCAGTGGACCATAAACCCTAACAAAAGACATGGATTTGGTAGAGGGATGCATAGGAGAGGGGTTTTATAGGATAACAGGGACGGAGATAAAATATGGTAGGTAAGAAAAAGCATCAAATGCATTGCGTGTATATATGAAAAATTTCAAAGGACAACATTAATGAAAATTATCTATATTCTTAAGCAAGCAAACAAAACAGATTTCAGTTGCTTGTACCTTGTGATCAGTCTTCAAGAAGAGTCCATCTGGACAGCACCAAACTGGAAAGAATTCATAAATCTTGGATATATTCCTGCTGTTGATTTTCTTTCCCGTATTTGTCAGGATTGGAAATGGAGTGAATTCCCAAAGTAAGGATAAATCTTTAGTGATGAGGACATATTTAAATTATTTCAGATTCTCATGAATTTTTAAAAAATAATTAAAATAAGTGGTGTCAGTATGCACAAGACCTCTTCAAGCTCAAGCCAGACAAATCGCTAGCACCAAAGGGAAGGTGGCTAAAAGTCCCACCCCAAGCTGAGGAGGCTCTGACAGTTGGGAGCTACAGAGATAAAGAGAATAAGTCAGTTTTCTTTAAGTGTGTTCCCCCTTGACTGGGTCCAGTGGCAAGCCACATACCCAAAAGTACTCAGACAACATTAAGTGGACCTAATGATCCACAAATTAGGTATATAAAGAAGGAGTAGACAGATCTGAGAGAAGCTAAGGGTGCAAATGAATAAGATAAAAAATAGGTTGCACGAAATTCTCAGAGAACTAACAAAAAGGAAATAAATTGAAGTGATAGAGAAGCTAAGAGCTACCTAACCTCCTCTACCAACGTAAAAGATGTGGTCGGGGGGAGGGGGAGTAAAATGAATTTATCAGAGCTCAAGCAGTGCCCATAGAAAAGGGTCCCATGCTAAGAAGAGATCCGAAGAGCAGCTGAGTGCTCAAAACCAGGTTTCTGGAATGATCTTCTTCCAGAGCACAGGTGGGCTCAACATTGTTCCACTGACCTCCACATTGACTTTGCCTCCCACCTTCATTCACGTAATACAGCTTCCGCTCCCCAGGAACGGGGAAGACTATAATGTTCTTTTGCTTCAGCCCTTACCCCTAGTACCCAGCATTCAACTGTGACTGCAGCGGGGCCACATGACTTCTTGAAATCCTTATCTCTTGCTGAATGTCCAGTCCTCCACATGAGTATCTGACCCAGCGCTTCCCATGTTGGAACCAGACTCTGCCCATGGGAATCATATCTGATTACTTATTATGCAGTCTACCAAAGAAGATCATTTTAATAAATATTTGTAGGAATGGGATTAGGTATCAGAAGATTGAACTTCAGCCCAGATTTTTTTTCCTCTTCAAATGTGATGTTTTGGGGGTAGTAATAGAGAGATGGTAAATACTATTGATTATACAATGCTTTCAACAGCACGTCCCACATTGATCACCTCCACATGTTCTAGCTCTACACACTCAATTATTCCTCTCTCCTAGCGTGTATTTAACAAAAACACATCTCCATGGAGGCATGTTTAATGGAATTCTTATCCTTTGAACTTCCCCTGACAAGTGTGCATTGTGGCAGCAGAACAGGAAAGAGAAAGCAGGATGAACAGACCTAAGCTTTGTCACTTCCACTACACCCGCATTTCTGAGAAGCAGACCCCAGGATGCAGAGATAGACAGCTACATCGCTGTTCATGGTCAGGAAAGCTGTATAATTTGCTTTAGTCAAACCTTATTTTAAGCCTAATTGGCATGAAATTCCTTAAAGAGAACAAACAGCAGCAGCCCCCAATGGCCACATAGCCAAGCTCTCTCTCTCTCTCAAGCATTCAGATGCCTAAAGATATAAAAGTTCTCTGTGTCTGTCTTACCCTCTTAGCCCAGGGGTTAATGGCCTCTGTACGCTCTCATTGACAGTCCTAATGTCACCTGTAAATTTATTATACTTTCTACAAAGCTATACCTTCTTCCATTTATAGCTGGAAAGCCAAACTCTATGGATTTTGGATTTTCTTTCACTTTCTTTTATGCATGTGAGTTGTCTGTCTGAACATGTCTGTACACTTTGTATGTGTAATGTCCTTAGAGACAAGAGGATGTTGGATCCCCTGAACTGGAGCTACAAGTGATTGTGAGTTGTCATGTGAGTGCTGGGAAAAACAAAAGACAAAAAAGCAGATCCTCTGGAAGAACAGCCAGTGTTCTTTAACACTGGTCCATCTCTCTGCCACCATTTCTTTCTTCTGCAGACAGGAAGATAAACTTGTAGATCAGAATGTTTTTGACTATTTTCTTAAGGTCTAATGGAGGGAGCACTCCAGAAGCTGATCCTTACACATCATGTCTGGTGAATCCCCTCTAGTCAGTCCCTGCAGGGCTACACACACTTCTCGGTTTGCTCCAGAGGTGTTGTAACACTGTAAGTACAGAGAGATCACAAAAACACACCTCTAACAGAGAGCTCTATAGACACAAGTACCTATACTGTCCAGTCAACGGATTTCGATATTGCCTTCATTATTATCCATTTAACTATGAGCAGCACAGTATATGGAATCTTATGAGGTAGTTCTCTCTCTCTCTCTCTCTCTCTCTCTCTCTCTCTCTCTCTCTCAGAGACTTCATGAAATTGGAGACACCAAGGCACATCAAATTCTCATATTCTCATGAATAAAAATAAATGTATCTTTTAATTTAAAAACGAATGTCACCAGCATCTAGTATAGTATCGTAGGGCATGACACTAATACTGCTAGATAATGGTTTTGAATGGTTTGAAATCTTCAATTAGTTGGAGCATATTTTGGATATATGCCAAGGAGTGGTACAGCTGCGTCCTTAGGCAGTGCTATGTCAAAATTTCTGAGGAACCTCCAGACTGATTTCCAGAGTAGTTGTACCATCTTGCAATACCACCAACAATGGAGGAGTGTTCCTTTCTCCACATCCTCACCAGCATCTGTTGTCATCTGAGTTTTTGATCTTAGCCATTCTGACTGGTATGAAATGGAATCTCAGGTTTATTCTGATTTTCATTTCCCTGATGACTAAGGATGTTGAATATTTCTTTAGTTGCTTCTCAGTTATTCGATATTCCTCGGTTGAGAATTCATTGTTTAGCTCTATACTCCATTTTTAATAGGGTTATTTGGTTCTCTGGAATCTAACTTCTTGAGTTTTTTTTTTTTTTTTGCATATTAGCCTTCTATCAGATGTAGGATTGGTAAAGAGCTCCAACAAACAAGGACACGTGCTCCACTATGTTCATAGCCGTCCTATTTATAATAACCAGAAGCTGGAAAAAACCCAGATGTCCTTCAACGAAGGAATGGGTACAGAAAATGTGGTAGATTTAGACAATAGAGTACTACTCAGCTATTATAAACAATGACTTCATGATATTCTTAGGCAAATGGATGGAACTAGAAAATATCATCCTGAGTGAGGTAACCCAGTCACAAAAGAACACACATGGTATGAACTAACTGATAAGTGGATGTTAGCTCAAAAGCTTGTAATACCCAATATACAATTCACAAAGCATATGAAGCTCAGGAAGAAGGAAGACCTAAAGGTGGATGCTTCAGTCCTTCTTAGAATGGGGAACAAAATACTTGAGGGAGGCAGAGGGTGGGAGGGACTTGGCTGGAAGAGAGGAGGGGAAGGGGGAAAAGGGAGCAGGATCAGTATGAGAGGAAACAAGGATGATATAAAGGGGGTCATGAATTTGAACAGAGGTATGTAGCAATGGGGGATGTGGAACTGAGGGTAGCCACCAGTAAGTCCTAGATGTGAGGAACACAACAATCTCCCAGGACCCAACAGGGATGAGACTAACTGAAATGCCCAAGAAAGGGGAGAAGGAACCTATGGAGACCTTATCCAGTGGTTAGGCAAGGCCCCAGTTGGGTGATGGGGCCACCCACCCAATGACACCAAACCCAGTCACTATGGCTTATGCCAAAAAGTGCTTGCTGACAGGAGCCCGATATGAATGTCTTCTGAGACACTCTGCCAGAGCCTTACCAATACAGATGAGGATGCTTGCAGCCCACCGTCGGACTGAGCACAGGGACCCCAATGGAGGAAATAGAGCAAGGTCTGAAGGAGCTGAAAGGGTTTGCAACCCCATAGGAAGAACAACAATATCAACCAATCAGATCCCACCAGAGCTCCCAGGGTCTAAACAGCAACCAAAGAGTACACATGGAGGGACCCATGGCTCCAGCCACATGTATAGCAGAGAATGGCACTGTCTGGCATCAATAGTAAGAGAAGTCCTTGGTCCTGTGAAGTCTCATCTCCTCAGTGTAGGGGAATGGCTGGTGTGGTTAGGTGGGAATGAGGGATGGGAGGGGGATCATCCTCATAGAAACAGGAAAAAGGGGTACAGGAGAGGGAAGAATCTAGAAAGGGGATAACATTTGAGATGTACATATATACAATATCCAACAATAAAAGAAAAAAGAGAACTCTTCAATTTGTCTTTTTATAAAAGACAGATAAAATCTTCCTTTTCTTTGCAAGCTCCTCTAACTACATGATTAATGTGCTTCTCTCAATAAAGTTTCCATATGATTGAGCACCAAAAATTTGGGTTGTAGGCAGGAAAGCTGTAAATTTGAGAGCAGGGACAGATCCAGTATCCGAGCCTATCCGGTAGGCCAGAGCAGGTTGCAAAGTCACTGGAGTGTACAGTGTCGTTTTCTGAGGACAGAACTCAATGGAGCAGAATCAGAAGGTTCAGGCAGCAGGGAAGACAGAGGTTTACAGCAGGCTTTGTGTAATCATAAGATTACAGAGAAACCCAAAGCAGGCTGCCTTTTGATATTCCGCCGTGGCAGCTCAGGAAACATGTCCTCAGAGCAGCTTGCTCACTCTCGGCCAATAGGATGTTGGGCGAAGTGCAACTGTCTTGAGCATTAAATGTAAAATCAACACGTTTCTGTTCTGCTCTTCATGTAATTCATGCTCTGCTTTGAAAATTACACAATCTCCTGATGAGTTCCCATTGTATTTAGAATGTGATTGAAAATAAATATTGGTAAAATTCTATCACAGACAGACATTGCTTCATCCTGACAGGAACTTTGTACTGTCCACAAGCTATGTAAGACAAGCACAGGCTCTCATCCGTGTCATAGCTGCAGAATTAGCTCCATTGGGTTCAAGCATAGAGTGCCATGCTGAATTGAGACACCTCCGCAGTAAGCATTGAATAAGTGCTCAGAGAATCTTTGTTTAATCTATTTATTTTCAGAGAAGAATCTATTATGCCCAGAATATCTGTGCAGCACTAATTTTTGAGGATCTATGAGATATTTTATGTAAAATTACTCTTCTTTATTTCCTGGCCTTTTACCTCACATGTACTCTATGGAACAATAAGAAATACATCAAATACTTCTTCCATGTGATGACCCTTGAAATTCTTTTATTCCATCCTGAATTGGACCGAATTGCCAATTTATTATCTACAAAAATGTGTATAAATCATAAAATTGCTATAGCAGTCTATTTCATGGAAGATTCCCCTAATTCACAAGTGCCTCTGTAACAAAGGAAAAGGGAACAAGATATTAGTTTTTACACAGATCAACACATTTTATAAACAAATATGCTAACATCCTTGCCATTCATAGCATCAGATGACACATTTAAATCAGTTCACACATTCAGTGACTGTATGTTGGGAGTTAAGAAATAAAGGTTACCTATTCTAGAAAAACCAGACAAGGACCAGAGAGTCACCAGGGAAAGAGCATGGCCAGGAGAAAAGAGGCGTCCACAAGAGACTCCTAATCTCAGGTATGGAATGAGTGTTCAGATAGATGGTGTTGGAGTTGTGCCTTGGACAATGAAGACAGCTAACCAAATTAAGCTGTGGTTTAAGCATCTTAAACCTAGGAAAGGCCACCCAATAATGACAAAAGAAACAGCCTGAAAATGTATAACCTTGTAAAGTAAGGAGTAATTCATTCAACTGAATCTAGAAGAGGTCAGATTTGGCATGAGAGGAACCAGATTATAAAGGACCTTGTTCTTGAAGCTTGAGGGATGTCACTGACAGATCTTATTTGGGACTTAACAATTAGATTTGTGCTTTAGAGAGATCATACCAGCAGCTTCAAGGGAAATAAACAAAGCAAAAAGTGTGCATGGACATATTACAGAGATCTGGGTGAAAGTAGTAATGAGTTATCGGCTTCCTCCTAGGGCACAGGTAGATGTAGTGAAGTCCTGTGGCCAATCTTTTATAAGCACTGCCTTACTTCATTCTTACTGTCATCCTATAAAGTCAACAATATGAGATGCTTTTTATATATGAGAATACTAGAGACTTGCAAAGTTAATTTCTCAGAGATCACAAAGCAGAGGTGTGCTGCCATTCAACTAAAATCAGGCTATGTATGTGGTGCCTGCTTTGCATCATGTTGATCAACAAAGGCAGAGATGGTGTCTTAGTGCAGAGCAATGACTTGGGGAGTATGAATGTATGGATAGCAAAGGATCTGCAGGACTTGGAAGGGAGCAGTGTGCAGGGCCAGTGAACTGAACTCCCTGATTTCCACCTCAAAGAAAGGTCTGGGAGCTGTGGCATCATTTCCTCTAAGATATAAATCACTGGTATTTTTATACATGTGGGAATGTAGTTTTTCTATTGTCAAAAGTTACAAACTGTGGGCCATCCTATTCCCAGTGCTTTGAATTAAAATACACAGATAAAACTTGTCCTGAATGGATGAGATATTAGGACCACGAACAAGGTCCACCACTGAAGTGAATGAGTAATAATTCATGTGGCCCCATCAGCCTCTGGTAAAGTAGTATGACAATGTCTCTAAATGAGTAAATTCAGAAGCCGGAATGTGTGCTTGCAGAATCACTGGATCACTGGGCTTTTATTTGTTTTAGATTCTTCTCTAACCAGACTTATTTTACAAAGATACTGAAAAACATCTCCATGGCTCTGTGTTCAATTGTGCCCCTCAGAACAAAAGTCTCAACTTCCAGGATTCGATTGTGGGACTGCCTTTGACGTCATCACTTTTACAGTCTTCATCGAGTTGAAATGAGCAAAATGAGGTCATTCCTGTGACTCCTAAACTAACAGAACTGGCGTCCTTGTAAGTAGAGATGACTGGGACATGAACACTGAGGAAGGACCTTGTGAGGAGACAAGGGGACCACAGAGAAGAAGCTCTGAAGAAATCAGCCCTGGGGCTGGAGAGAATGCTTAGCAGTTAAGAGCTCTCACTGCTCTCCAGAGGTCCTGAGTTCAATTCCCAGCAACCACATGGTGGCTCACAACCATCTGTAATGGGACCTGATTCTGTCTTCTGGTGTGTCTGAAGACAGCTACAGTGTAGTCATATAAATAAAATAAATAAATCTTTAAAAATAATTAACCCTGCTAAGAGCTTGCTCTCAGACTTGTGGGCCTTGCAACTGAGGAAGCTGCCTGTGCTACGTTAGCCACAGCACACCATGGTGTTCTGCTATGGACCTCAAGCACAGTAATATGACTGCCAATACAGCAGACTGAATTGACCTTGAAATTGAAGCAATAATTCAGAGTAACATAGAGCCACATGAACTTAGATGCAAAGTTTGCATTCACGGTGAAGGGTGAGGGATTTCTAGAAGCAGGAATGCAGGGCACGAGGGCTTTACGGGGCTGTGTTGGCTGGAGTTGAACTTGCTCATTGCTGTAAGGCACATAAAAGACTAGGTGTTAATGTTTTGGGATCAAATATTCTTTGGAGATCATTAATGCCAATTTGTTACCAGTCTTTACAACAATGGGAGACCAAAACCTTCTACAACATCCAGGTCCTTAAAGTTGCCATTTAAGACAGACACTCAATGGACTGGTCCCAGACTGGGGAGGCATCAAGGGAGAATAATTCACAAGAAGAGAGGGGAACCCTTTGCTGGCATCCTGAGGGGTGTGGGAGATTCTTCTCAATTCCCTATACTTTCTGGAAGCAGAGTTCTAGGCAGCACATTAAATAGAACATAGGCCAATGATCAGTGAATGCCTGGTCCTCACTGCAGACAAATGTGTCTGCTGCTGTAGACACACTCTGCAGACTAGAAACACAATGGATAGCTGGGTTGCAGGCAGCCTCCAGGGAGCAAGCTCCACATTCCAGGGAGTGGTCAGCAGGAGCCAGGAGCAGAAAGAAGGATAAAGGCAATAGTTGGACAGTCAGACCTCAGACTAGAAACAACATAAATACCACACAGAAGCTTATAAGGAAGACACATGTGAAAGGATCAAAGCTTTAACATGCAGGGAAGTCATAATAAGAACACTTGAAAAACATATCTGGTTGATTACAGTCCCTTCTTCCATTATTTAACAGACTTCATGTAGTTCATGGCTTGTCAAAGTTTAGTCAATAATCTTTGTTAAAAATCTGTGACAGAAACAAGACTGTCAACTCTTTCCTGAGCTGCTTTTTTGTTTGTTCTGAAGGAAAAAGAAATTCCCCAGAAGTGGAATCGATTAAAGGCCCAGAACAAACAGAGGAACAGGCATGCTTTGAGACTGGGCCTCTCGCTGATAACTCATACTGTTTAGAATCAGGCAGGGGGACCAGGCTGTGTACTATATACCTGCAATCCCAGGGTTTACAAGGTAGATGTAGGAGGATCAGAGGTTCAAGGTCACCCTTGCAGACTCTTAGTAATGCAATCTTGACAACAGCTGGAATCAAGTAAAGCCCAAGTAGCCTGGCAGCCTTTGAGGGATTTTTTTTGACTGAATCTATTTGAAGTGGTTAAAACTCACTCTGAATCTAGGCAATAAGCTTTATCTCTGTCTGACCTCACTCTTGCAGGCCAGTTCATGTGCGCCAAGCCATTTCTTCAGTGATATTAGAACTTACTTCTTCAAGATTCCAATGTAGAATGAAACTGATAGGTCTCTAGGACTTCCCTGGGATTTTTAGCACTAGAACTGGGCTGGTGAGAAACACAGCCTTCTGGAATAAACAACTACCTATTTCTTGGTCTTTCCCTGGGAAGAGAACCATTGTGCTATCTGGATCACATTCTCTAAGCAACTCTAATAAATTTCCTTTATATATGCCCATTCTACCAGTTCTAGTCTTTTAGCGAACCCTGCATAATATACTGCAATAGCCATTTTATCCTATTTATTAGATTGGCAGCATTTTTTTCAACTAGCAAAATTTCACAAGATGCATAAAGACAGTTTTGGTGGTGTTTTAAATTATGATACTGAAGAGGATTCCCCACCTTTCCTTAGAACCTCCCCTTTTAAATCTTTGAGTGACAAATAGTGGTACAGTTCTGGGGTCCATGGCTGCGGTATGGCTGGTAGAAAGATGCCTCTGCTGTGAAGAACAATTTTTGCTCTTGCCCAGAATAGATGTTTCGGTACCAGAACCCACAGTGGGCAGTACACCCTTGCCTGAGACTCCACCATCGGGAAAGTCCAGTGCCATCCTCTGTCCTCCAGAGTCACGTATACATTTGAGGCATAATCATACAGGCACACATATGTACACAGACACACACACAGAGACACATACACATAAACAAACAAACAAACAAATAAATAAATAAAATCTTTAAGAATGCTATGATCTGGATACAGAGAGTATAGGAGGGAGGGGGAGAGGGAGAGGGAGAGAGACCCAGGGTGATGGAGCAGAGAACACTCTTCTCAAGAACACTTCCTCATCTACATTCAGTTCTAACACAAAGCCATTAAAAAAACCCAAAGTTTAATCCTTGGACTCTGCCATACGAGGCATTAGGATACCTGGTTCTTTTAAAGGACACTAGAAAAGTTCTACCCAAATCAGTCCCTATAGCACCTCAGATGTCCACCATTAAAGTCATTCATTTGAGTTAAGAAAATTGCCAGGAAGACCTCTATTAAAATGCAAATGTGTTCCCTGTGTGGGGAAACACACTAAATCATTACCAGCCATTAACACTTTAGACCAAATTAGTTTCAGATTTATTAACCAATTACTCAAAGTAGCAAAGGTATGCTGCACCAGACAGGGTGGTGTCAGTTGGTTGAGAAGACCAGGAATGGACAGAAGCATGATCAGAGCCTTGTATCTGAACATAGTAATGCAAGGTTTTAGTTTTCACAAGTGAAATAAAATGTAACCTTTTCACATTAAAATCCTGGGAAGCATCTGTTGATGATGCAGGCAATTTTGTGGTCAAGGCTAGGGCACTAATTTCCATTACCTGTGTCCTACACCTCTAGACTGTGCTCTGGTGCTGTGCTGAGAGCCAGAGTCAAAACCTTTGGTAGTACCTCAGTGACTGTCCTTTGGTCTCCTGGCCTCTGCATGCACACAGGACTCTAATTGGCAGTTTCCTGGTTTTGAAGGTGGAAAATGCTGGGATTGCAGTGGAATATGGACCTTTCCCTAGAGTCATACTTAATGGGAAACTCTGGCAGCAAACCGGGCTCCAGGAAGCAAAGAAGTCACACTGGCATGTTTTAGGCTTTCCACCTGCTGGTGCATCCCAAACTGAAAGGTATGGCAGCTTAGACAGACCATTGGCTTTCAATCTCAGCCTCTATTATTTATGGGGGCTTTATGGCATATCACCCATTATGATTTGTGGATTATCTATTTAGAAGGAGCAGAAAACAAATGTGAAGAGAGAAGTGGGAGCTAGCACCCTAAGAAAGCACTTTGGATTGTGTAACTAGCCAGGGATATACACATTGTACCCCTGCCTGAGAGGTAGACAGGCCCCCATGAGAATGAAGATCAGGATCCCTTTTTCTCTGAATCATAAGTGTTTGGCTAGATGGAGATTGCTGTTCCTAAGCTTCTGACCTCCACGATCACCTCTCACTGAGCAGTGGGGCTAGCACCCTCAGAGAGCCTGCATAGTCCTCAGGACCACTGTCTCTTTGAGAGAATTGGTACTGTCTAATAGTTGATTAATTTTGTCTTTAGAATTAGAACTCTGGAGTTGAAAATATAAAAGTACAGTGTACATGGGTGAGGAAGAAGTAAATATATATATATATATATATGAAGCAGGGAAGGAATCATCCAGCCTCCTTCTTAAAAAAAAAAAAAAAAACTCAAATCAATGTACTGGTGCATGTGCACTATCTTAATTAATTTTAAAATATTTTAATGATGTTACTCTATAAAACATAACAAAGAGATTCTGTTCGAGGGTGAAAATGCAGTTTCCTAAACTCCTAGGATCAAATCCAACATAAGATTCAAAGTCAGGTTCACCACAGTGAAATGTAGTTTCCCAGGAGGATGGCAATGCCTTCAATCAATCTCATTTAAAAGAAAGAAGGTCATATAAGTGATGCTGTTTAAGCCCTGCAACCTCCAGCAAAGAAAGAAGGAAAGAAAGAAAGAAAGAAAGAAAGAAAGAAAGAAAGAAAGAAAGAAAGAAAGGAAGGAAGAAGGGAGGGAGGGAGAAAGGAAGAAAGGTAGGCTGAGTGAGGCCACTTAAATCTTGCCCCCTCCCCAACCGAAGAAAAAGAAAGAAAGAAAGGAGGGAGGGAAGGAGGGAGGGAGGGAAGAGAGAAAGAGAGAGAGGGAGGGAGGAAGGGAGAGAGACAGAAAGAAAGAAAGAAAGAAAAAAAGAAAGAAAGAAAGAAAGAAAGAAAGAAAGGAAGGAAGAAGGGAGGGAGGGAGGGAGGGAGGGAGGGAGGGAGGGAGGGAGGGAGGGAGAAAGGAAGAAAGGTAGGCTGAGTGAGGCCACTTAAATCTTGCCCCCTCCCCAACCGAAGAAAAAGAAAGAAAGAAAGGAGGGAGGGAAGGAGGGAGGGAGGGAAGAGAGAAAGAGAGAGAGGGAGGGAGGAAGGGAGAGAGAGAGAGAAAGAAAGAAAGAAAGAAAGAAAAAAAGAAAGAAAGAAAGAAAGAAAGAAAGAAAGAAAGAAAGAAAGAAAGAAAGAAAGAAAGAAAAAATATGTGTGTATTAAAACTGCAACTGGCTTTATGCAGGCCAGCGGCAGGATAAACTTTCTGCGGTGCCTAGGTTGTCTGGTAAAGTTCTAGAACTGTTATTGCTGACTTTGATAAATAAACTTTTAGTTTCCTTTAGTGCAACAAAGACTTTGTGTCACTGTTTTATGCACTTGTATTATCAGGGACTGTAACAAATGACCCAAAGCTGCTCCATTCTTTCAAGCATAAAATGTTTGGTACCACACAGGACATGATGTGTGCATGCATGGCAAGCTGTGCTCTGCAATTCTTCTTATTTTACCAGGAAATGCAAAAGCAGTGTAACATATCTCATTTTCCTGGATCACAGGATTACAGGTCATAATTAACCTGGATTCATTTAGCTGTACTATGTAATATTAACTAAAACTGAGTCCAGCCAATGATTCCACGTTGTTTTGTGCAAATGAACTAACAAACTATCAAATAATGTCTAGTGGAGAAGAAACCCTGGATTTATAAGAAATTAGACGTAACTTGGCTCTCTCTTCTATTGGCTCACCGGGTCTTGGAGCAGTTGCTTCTGAACTCAAGGTTAAAGCACTAGAGGCTCATGGGTAATCCTCACCTTCACAACTCAAGCTCAGACCTCTCAATGTTCTGCTCTGGTGTCTAAATGCATACCTCTCAGATCCCTAAAACTTGGAATGGACAGAAAGAAATCCCCCTACATGTTGTATCTCCAAAATCATGTTCCTCCATTTAATTATGTCACCTTCATCTTTCTGGAGCTTGATTCGGATACCATTCTGTTTGCCCAATCGCGTGAGCACTTGTCAGCTTACGGTGATGTCAGAGATGGAACATATTTAGGTACCATCATGGTTCAGACCCCAGCCAAGCATCATACAGTTCACAGGTGCTACGGTGCATCACTCCAGGGCTGCTTTGGCTTCTTAGTAACCAGGCTTCTCTCAGCAGGTTAGCTAGAGTTCTCCTTTTAATCACTGCTATACAGTATCCGTCAGGTCTTTTTCTGATCGTTGAATCTAATTAAAGACCTACCAGACAGAGAGGGACTAAATCGTGAAGAAAAGATGTGGAAGCTGGAGAGATATAGAGTGGGGCTAGTGGTCTGGACTATGGCATATGGCTGCTGGTCGGGAGACCTGCAGAGGTCTGAGATGAACCACACCACACAAAGGTCATAAGAAGGTCATTTCTGTCACCAGGGCAAGACGCTTCTGTGATTATTTCTGTACTCTATAGAACATATAACCATTAAATGATGTCATCCTCTGCCTATCTCCCTGGACACATGGAAGAAATACTAAAATGAGAATATTAATGCTTATACTTCAACTAATTATTTTATATGATGTGGTAACCAAGGTAAATGGATAAAAAAATAATAAAATATGCAAGAGAGACAGACAGACAGACGACAGACAGAAATTAAACAAATGCTAGTACTTTATTTTTTCATGGTATGGATTTTATACCGGAAAACCAAATAAAAAATTTCTGACCCAAGAAGTAATTTGGAAGGTTAATAGAAAGAAAATAAACTGGCATAAAAGAACTTCCTGTGAAACAAAACAATTAGAAAGTTTTGTGAATACCTTTCCCATGTCAATAGAAGCCTACATTATGAGGGGGAGTAGATGATTGATAGATATACAAATAGATAGACAGACTGACAGATATAATATGATATGAAAGAGAGGTAGATAGATGGCAGATATGGACTAGAGAAGGATATTGATAAATGATAGAATAAGGAGAATAGATAAACACATAGAGATAAAAGACAGATTGGGGTCTTAGGGCCAATATCGCTGTGATGAAACTCGATAGCCAGAAGCAAATCAGAGGAAAGGGTTTATCTGGCTTAAACTTCTACATTATAATCCATCATTGAAAGAAGCCAGGACAGAAACTCAAACCTGGAGGCAGGGGCTGGTGGAGAGGCTATGGAGGGGAGCTACTTCCTGGCTTGCTCCTCCTGGCTTTGCTCAACCTGTTTTCTTGTAGAACCCAGGACCACAGCCCAGGGATGGCACCACTCATCTTGGGCTGGGCCCTCTCTCACTGATCACTAATTGAGAAAATACCTTACAGCTTGATCTCATGGAGGCATTTAACCAACCAAGGGTCTGTTCAGATGACTCTAGCTTATATCAGGTTGACATAAAACTGTCCAGCACAAATGGGTAGGTAGATAGATGATAGAGATACAGATAAAGATGCATATATGATAGAGCTAAAATATTTAAAATTCAAATTAAAGAAAATATTACATTTACAAAACACCAAGGCACCATGAAACTGTATGTTTTGAAGATTACACAACTTCATAAAAATTATCATCTATTGATGTCAAATAAAACTTATCTTCAGCACACCTTGGTAGAGCAGGGAAAAAAAATCATGATTTCAGAAATCTGGAGAAGAGGAATTAGGATGCCTTTCATCGCAGTCAGTGTGTTTGATCCCCAGCAGCTCTGAGATGAGCCAGGCAGGGATGCTAGTGCACAGCAGAAGCAGGCTGAGAGAGGGAAGGATGAGAAGTGGGAAGGGATACACAGGAGGAGCAAGCCTGGCTCTAAGTTCTGTGTCTGTGCTCCCAGTGCCTCTAAGGGCTGACACACCTGAAGAAAGGCCTTGCCTAGGAAGAGGGTTACCAATCCCAGCCCATCCTTCTCCTCCTCTCCCAGTTGTTCCAGGCTGTGGTCCCTGCCTCCGAACCCCTGCCCCGCCACACATGTCTGTTCCATTTCTTCTAAGACATGACCTCTTATTGCCTTCACATATTTTATAAGTAAGTTATCCTGCTAGAAAACTTCAACAGCCTACTTCGTTAACTCCGTTAATAACTATGGAGATCTCCACACTGCTTTACAGAATTTGGGGATGGAATGTGTTTTTATCCTGCTTGTTCAAAAGCTAAGTTTTCATTTACTTAGTGCTCCCGGATGCAGTTAATTTGATTTATAAATTTCAGTAAAGGCCAGGAACTTTAAATTATTTAAAGCATTCCCAACATGCACTTGTAATTCTGAATGGATAAATTGCTATTTTCCTTTGAGAGTCCAGATGGTTGCCTCTTACTTGCATAAATACAATTTTATCTCATTAAAATCATACTACATGTATGAGAAAAAGCTCTAGGTAGGTCTGAAGTATGTGCATTCAATTCTAGAATGTATTGACTTTTCAAAATAGTTGATGGTTTTCAAAAGCTCCATTTTACACTTTTCTGTTTTGGATTTTACCTACAACATAGTAAGGCATTCCCACAGAATTTAAGTGCTTGCTTAGAGATCATTAAAGCTCCTAAAGAGGGGCTCCTGTGGTGAGCTTAAAACTCTCAATGACAGGAAACACCACCCCTTGGCCTGGAGTTTGGGGATTTCAAAATCTTGATGCTAGGCACGTGTGCATACTTAGAGAGGCATTTTCACCCCTTGCTGTGTTTTAGCAATTATGTCTAAAGAGAGCACGACATGGTTTTTTTTAATAATGAAAAGGTTTTTTTTTTAAATGTCATTTGAAGAAGACTCATACTGCTCCTCCAGAAAGCAGAAGATTATGAAGTACCAGGATCTCTTAAGGGAATATCAGTAACCCTAACTCAGGGTCATGCTAGCATCTGATACCTCACATTCAAAACATAAGACTAAAATAATTTCTTTGATTATCAGAGTATTGACTTTTCTAAAAGTTCATGCTAGCAAATCGGACGTTGCGACTTAAAATTCACAAGAGACTGGATAGATGGCTCAGGAGTTAAGAGCATTGGATATGCCCTCAGAGAACTGGGTGCAGTTCCTAATAAGCACATGACCGCTCACAACTGCCTGTCACTCTAGTTCCAGTGCATCCCAAACTGCATGTGTGTGTGCACGAGCACACCACACACACACACACACACACACACACACACACACACACACACACACACACACATCTTTAAAAAATATACTAAACAAGAACCACTATGGACAGTAGGAATTTAAAATTGCACCGTAGACAGAAGTTCCCTCTTAATCCGTGGAATAGCACCCTAGTTGTTATGAGCAGATGTTACCATGTTCATAGGTCTTCCTTACAATCTATAAAATGTGCCTTGGCCATTTCACCTGATGGCAACATTCACCTAAATGTAACTTCAATATGGAACAAATGGTCGGCTCATTGTTTTAACACCATGATTCAGTGATGGTTTTAAGATTCAGATGTGGCTGCACGGGAAATATATAGAAAACTTTGCTGGTCATAGTCCTTGAGGCAAAGCACTAATCAAATGGTTCATTATTAACACTATAACTTGTCTCTACTAACGAACCACTGAAACATAGAGACCATGTATTCTTTAGCATGAATGTTCATGATTGATTATACAGGTGGCTTGTTGAGAGAATAAATACATTGGATTTCATAGTTTCACAGTTGGAATTTGGAATGTTTATAATAATAATAATAATAATAATAATAATAATAATATAATAAACAATCTCTTCTTATTCAACTGTTAGGACGAGCATGAGTAAATTGACCAAAGCATGAATCTTTCCGGTGCTGCTCATGCAGAAATAACACCACAGTATATATAGGTTGTTTTAGAGCTTTCTCCTGTGGCTAATCATCAGAGAAATGGAAATCAAAATGAAAACGAGATAGCATCTTATTCCTGTTAGGACTGGCACTAATGAAAGGTAATGAATAATAAGTGTAGATCAAGGCTTTGGAGAAAACGGAATCATTTTACACTATTAGTAGAAATCCAGATTGTTATGGACATTGATAAAAAAACACAGTATTCTTGTAAACTCAAAACAGTACCTCCTGAAAACAATGAATAAAATCGGTACCTCACAGAGACATCTACACCCCAAGTTCACTACAGTCTTAATCACAGAAAATGATTTCTGGAAACAACCTAAAGACTGTCAGTGGATGAATGGGTATGGTATTTTCAATATGGTTGGCCCAGGGAGTGTCAATATGAGGAGATGTGGCCTTGTTAGAGTATGTGTGGCCTTGTTGAAGGAAGTATGTCACAGTAGGGATGGGCTTGGTAACCCTCCTCCTAGATGACTAGAAGGCAGTCTTCCCCTTTGAAACAAGTTGCAAAACTCTCAGCTACTTCCCCAGTCCCATGCCAGCATACCCACTACCACACTTCCAACCTTAATGATAATGAACTGAACCTCTGAACCTGTAAGCCAGCCCCGATTAAACACTGTCCTTTATAAGAGTTGCATTGGTCATGGTGTCTCTTCACAGTAGTGGAAACCCTAACTAAGGCAATAGGTTAAGAAGGATAATGCATAGTGAGACAAAAGAGCGTATTCTACTTTGAAAGAGAAGAAAATTCTTTATTACAACAACATGAATATGTCAAGTGAAATAGTCCAGGCACAGAAAGTCAAACACATGATGATCTTGCTCTGAGTTGAATGTAAAATGATATGAATTTATAAACTCATGAAGTAAAAAGGTGTTTGCCAAAACATGAAGCAAGGAATGGAGAAAAGCAAGTTTAAAATATGTAGTCAGGGCTTTAAACAAGGAACGGTTTTTATAGCTTATGTACAAGATGGGAAGAATCATTAATATTAACATTAAAAGGTTACTGAGGATAAACTTTTAGTGCTCTAACTACGGAGAAGGAGCTTTTCAGGGTATTGGATGAGTCATCTCGCTGGACTAAATAACAGGATACTATGAAGGTCTCTACCAATCTCATGATATACATATTTCCAAGTATCATATATCTCATTAAAGAGAGGAGGAAACAAATTAGGCTTGGAAGGGAAAATTCAGCTTGAGATATTGTATGTGTGCACACAAGCTATTTAAATATCAACAGAAATTTTAATGCTCTCAAAGTTGAGTGTCTATGTATTCCTCTTCTAATACTATACACTCCAAGTAGTTACAGAGGAAGACTGTGCTTTTCAGCACAATAAAATGCATTCTGGTCTGTCCAGGTCCTGTTGATGTCAAGGTCCCTCTGCTCCACTTGTTTGAAATCTCATTAAGGTTGCTGATTCTTCTCACTCTTAATACACACACACACACACACACACACACACACACACACACACACAGAGAGAGAGAGAGAGAGAGAGAGAGAGAGAGAGAGAGAGAGAGAGAGAGAGAGAAACACACACACATCTATCTTCTGTTAAAGAATTCTGGACCACGGAGACACAGGACCTGAGAGCATGACAAATCACTTCAGCATCCCATTACCTCTGCTCTGGGAAAATGCCTTCTTAATTGGAAAATGAAGAATCGGTGGATCTGCCCCAAATAAAGTGATTAGCAAGCCTCACCCTGGAAGATGACACTTACTTGAACTTAGCCACTTGAGTATTTCAGGAATGCTTGTTTTCCTAAACCTCTTGACACAACTTCACTAAAAAGCTCAGGGATGCTTTGGAAATAGCAGCCAAAAAGAAAATAGAAAGAATGTTTCCTGGGAGCTGCAAAGGCCTGCTGTCTTCTGTTTCCCAGCTCAGCTTAGTGGAGTTTCAAGTGGAGATCACATAAGGCTTATATTTCTTTACTTCCTTCTGCTCAAATGGCCAAGGACAGTGGGTGTATTATATCCTGGTGATATTATTTTATGCACATGGGTGTTATTCCTGCATAGATACCGATGTCCTCTGGATAACTGGAAGAGGCTGCCATTGTATTTAGGTTAAAAGGCATCATTCCTGCATGCATCTGCACCATTAGGCCCCATTGAAGTACATTGTGGGGAATGGGTCCATTATAAGGCCCCAGAGCAACTCACTGGGAAGTGACAGAATGTTACGTCCATGGAAAATTTAAGGGCATATGGGGAAATTCTTGTGTCATGCTTTCTCTATTTCTCCATTTTTTTGTGACACTAAATTTCTGTGAGGCTAGCTAACTGGAGACAATATGCACATTACACAATACACAAATATCCAATACCAATTGCCAGCAATCAGGAGGGCTCTCTCCAAGCAGAGAAGTTGAGTAATCTTACAAAAAAACATGACACTATGTCTCAGAAACGGAAAACTTTGACATATCAAGCAGGGAAAACATGAGTCGACAACCTATTTGTAAGAGCCAATCACTAGAGCAGTATTCTGTTTCTATTCTGTTTCAATGAATGCCTTATGGAAAGAAGATTAGAAATACATAAAGCAAATAACACTTTGTGTCCCAAAATTGATGCTGAACTCATCCTTCTGGCTCAATTTTGACAAATGTTTGAAAATTCTGACCAAGGGTAAATTACTGCTTCGCTAGCAGAGGAACAGAGAGGAATGCGATGTAAAGTTTAGAAAGCTGGAGGAGCTGCAGAGATGGCTATTCTGAGGATCTGTGCTAAATTTCTAGTGTTCATATAACACCTTACAACCTACTGTGACTTCAGTTCCAGGGGGATCTGACACCCTCTTCTGGAATCCACAGGTACTGCATGCATGCACATGGCACACAGGTAGGCATGCAGGCACAATAGCCATACACTTAAATAATAAAAATAAATCTTTAATTTTTTTTTCAGAAAGCAATATCAGCTCCACTACAGACCTCGGCAGGTCCTCCTGCATCCTTCCCAGGACAAACTCTAACCAGGCATGGGAATATTGCCCATGCACAGTGGTGTAAAGAAAATTTGAAGTATCTCACCTACGGCAGGCATCATGGCCTGGTCAGAGAACACATGAGTATTAGTCCTGCTGTGCCATGTTCTGCCAGAGCAGAGCTAGCAATCCTGGATAATAAGTCATTTGGGTGGAGCTAGAAATGTTTTTTTTGTTGTTGTTGTTTCTTTGTTTGTTGATTGATTGAATGATTGACTGATTTAAATATCTACTGGGATCTAAGTGAGTCCCCATAATCTGTCGTTTTCTAAAAGAAAAATATAGTTTCTGCCTGAGAAAAAGAAAAAGGAAAAGAAAAAATGAAGCCAGCCCTGCTAGCTTCCGAAGTTTTTTCCTTCCTTTGCCTTATCACCGCCAAGTCTTTAGGTGGTCTTGAACTTGAATCTGAAGCGATGTGATCGCATTCGGATAATCAATATCATTGTGACTCATTTTCACACAGCTCCATCCAATATGACACGGATTGTATTTACCATCTGTAGGACTGTTGATTGCATGGAAAGCATCAGTGCTCACTAGAATACATTAATTATTCCATTTTTTCCTTATAACAGGTATACTTTAAATAGGACTGAATACATGAATAACAGATTCAAATG
The DNA here is from genome assembly GCF_021556685.1 of Rattus norvegicus. Lineage (NCBI taxonomy): Eukaryota > Metazoa > Chordata > Mammalia > Rodentia > Muridae > Rattus > Rattus norvegicus. The sequence continues at coordinate 80,547,017 of NC_141549.1, read as the reverse complement.
TAATATTCAAATAGTCCGTAAATAGCATGAAGTCTATGTACTTCGATAGTGTTATACTGAGTTTAATGTCTATGTACCCATAAGAGTCACGGATTTCTGTTAATACAGTTAGAGTTGTGCTGGAATATCACATGTACTATTTGAAGGGAAAAAGATAGATGTAATTTTCCCATAGAGATTTAGAAATAAAAGATTATTTTAACTAAAAATTACTGGACCATTTTAAATAGGGCATCTGGATAACAGTAATTAATTGTGGGGTTTTTGAAGCAGGCACTCATGTTTGTAAGTTCTGTTAAGGCACAGTTTGTAGGATAAATGTGCTCCGTTATTTAGTTGAAATGTATTAAAGTTAACTGCATTTCAACTTTAAAACACAGCCTCCACACTCTTTAGTATAAATCTCTCATGGAAAACATATACTCTAGAATAAAAAAGAAGAGATTGTTGCATTTGGAAATGACTGAAATCTGAAACCGATGTTCAGGAGATTTTCTAGAGAAGAAAACATTGAAAGACAACAGGTTTCATTGATATTATTTTTCTATTCTTTGGGAATGTAATTACATCTCCCGCCCCCTTTCATTTCCTCCCTCCAAGTCCTCTAATGCACTAACCGGCCCTTCTTTCAAATTCATGCTGTGTTTTTCTTTAATGGTTGTTGCTGTGCGTGTGTTTGCATCTGTGTGCAAGTGCATGTGTATATGTGAATGGGTTTCTATGTACGTGTGCATTCCTGTTTTTAAGGGGGGGGGGATTGTAGGACAGAAGCCGACTTGAGCTGCTGTTTCTAAGTAGCTGTCCACCTTATATTTGCTGATACAGAGCCTCTCATTGACCTAGAGCCATTTCTTATACCTAGGCTGCTGGACAGCCAAGCGCAGGGATGATCCTGTCCCTCTAGGACTGGTCCCCAGTGCTAGGATTTCAGGCATTCACAGAGACTCAATCAATGACATTCTTATTCTGATCCTAGGAGTCAAACTGAACTTCTAATACCCACTGAATAATTATTTTACAAGGCTCTTTCAGATCCTTGTTTATTTGTTTTAAACGGGGTCTCAGTGACGCTGCCCTGGACCTGGTCTTCTTGCCTAGGCATCACTGGCTTGGGGACAGCAGGTATGGATCACCACAGCCACTGGTGGTTTGTTCTAAAACTAAAACATTCTAGACTGAATACAGGTTTTACCACCTCTATCTCTTCCCTTCCTTTTTTCCCCCATTTGAATTTTTTTTTATAATGAGACAGTGTTACAAGCCCATAAGAGAAAACTGACCACAGAGATTCTATTACGAGACAGTTTCCAGCATGCTTTTCCCAACAGTTATTAGTACAGTTGGCTGTTGGCTGTCTTTCAAAAGTACCAGCTTTCAAAGACTTGTCACCAAAGCTGTCAATTCTGTGAATGGTCAACCCTTAGGCATTGGGGCCTGGTGGGAGGCAATTAGGTTACTGTGGAATGTCTTGAAGAAATAGGACCTTCCCTCGACTCCTTTGTCTCTTGGCCACTGGTGGAAGAGTTTTGGTTTGCTCCACACTTTTGCTTATCACAGCCTCCAAGTCAAGGAGCCCATCGGGACATACTGTGAGGGAGAACAGCCATGCATCTGAACCTGTCTCTTATCTCAGAGAGTTCTAGAGTAAAGCCATGATAAAGAGTACAGAGAAAGGCCACACCCTTACAAGTCAGTGTGGTAGGCTCCTGGAAACCCCACTTCTCTAAGAAGCCTCCTGCAAAACTCACAGCCAGCCGTTTTCTCTTTGGGATTCTCAAACAACGTGCAGCCTCACCTGGGCATCTGAGAGAGAGAGAGAGTCCATTATCACATGGGAGAGAGAAGCATAGCCTTGAACTTTTTCTTATCTGGAGATGTTTGCTGCCTTGCCGATTTCATCTTTGAGCTCCTCTCTGGCTTGATTGGAGAGGAATGGTGTAGATGATGCTACCAGATTGGAGAGGAATGGTGTAGATGATGCTACCAGATTGGAGAGGAATGGTGTAGATGATGCTACCAGACTTTCCGGGACTACCTCCATTCCAATCATTTCATTGACTGCAGTAATAGGCGTAGAGTTTTGATCCAGGGGAGGTCTTTTAACACTCCATAGCAGATGCAAATGGCCTATCCAGACCAAAGAATAGTCAGAGCTGGTGTTTGAAACCCTAAGCACTTCTTTGCGAGGGACCTTTTTGGTGACAATGAAAATCCACATCATTATCATGTCAACTCACTAACAGTGGCAAGATGTGTGGCATGTGTATGTCCCATGTGGGAAGAGCAAAGTTGGCAATGCATGACACACGATCGGCCTGTATCTGCCCAGAGGATCTGTGTTCAGTTTCCAAAGGATCTGCGTTCAGATATGCAGAAGATCTATGTTCAATCTCTAGAATCCACGTGACAGCTAAGAAGTTCGTGCAACTTCATTTCCAGGGGCATCTGACTACCTCTTCTGGACTCCTCAGGTACTGCATGTCTATGGTATACAGACATCTATGCAGGTGCAACACCCAAACACACACAAACACATAAATAAATAAATAATAAATAAATAAATAAATAAATAAATAAATAAACAAACAAACATTTAAAAAATAGTTTAAAGCAGCTACTTAGGAGGTTGAGCCGAGAGGATTTCTTGAATGCCAAGAGTTTAAAGCCAGCCTGGGTAACACAGAAAGAAAGACATAATACAAAAATAAAAGAGGGAGATGAGGACAAGAAGAAGGGGAGGGAGAAGGGATCATCCTGACAGAGGAACCCCTAAGTTGTACTGGGTTTGGATGTTTTCAGCTATGACTTAATCACAACTGAATATGTAAGAACCCCCGCTGGCTTGCTACACCTGTTCTCCCTTCTTTGATCCTTTGTAGTAAAGGAGAAAAAGTGGGTAGTATGTTTTATTTTTAATCTTTTCACATCTTCCAAAGACAGTTATTATGACCAGAGATTTCCCTTTCAGTGATTAAAACTAGAGTACTCCACCCTTTCCTAGCAGCTCATTGATCTTCTGTTTGTACTCTGGGGCTTGGTGTTCCTGAGGCCCACTCCACATCCTCCGCTTCCTTTTCTGAGGGAAGAGACTTTGGTCAGAGCATTAAGAGGATTCTATGCACTTTCAATCAGAGGGACAAGATATTCTGTATCTGAGAGCTCCGTGTTCTGGGGCTGGCCATCAGTAGCTCCAATGCAGACACAATAGATCCTTATCCTTGTGTGCAGCTGCTTCCTCCTTCCCTCCCCCTCCTCCTGCTCTTCGCCCTCCTTCTTCTTTTTCTCCTCCTCTTGTCCTTCACTTCTCTTCCTCCTCTTTTCTTCTCTCCCCCTCCTCCTATTCTTCCCCCACCTCCTCTTCCTCCTCCTCTTCCCCTCCTCCCTTCTTCTCTCCTCATCCTTCTTCTCTTCCTGCTCCTCCTCTTTTTCTTCTAACTCCTTCCCTACTCCTATTCTTTCTTTTCCATCTCTCCTTCTTCCTCCTTTTCTTTTCTTCCCCTTTTGCCCTCCTCCTTCCACACCTCGTCCTTGCTTTCCTCTTCCTCCTCCTCTTGGTCCTTCTTCTACACCATACCTTTCTCTTTCTCCTCCTTGCCCTTTCTCTTCCTTCTCACCTCTTCCTCCCCTCCCTCCTCCTCATTGTCTAGGCATGCCCTTCCTCCCCACTGCATGTGCTCCTCCTCCTCCTCTGACCTTCCTGATACTTCCGCTTACTGAAAGTATGATTGTACGCCCTGTCCCCTTTCTCAGCTGTGTAGGAAAGACTAGGGTAATGCAGAGATTGCTCACTGTGGCATTTGATAATAAATCCCTAAGACATGTTTAGTTTTACAATTATTATTAGAAATACAAATCGTTAGAGCAAAGATATTTAATGAGCTTTTATGAGAACTATATATTTGTGCTGAGAGGAAGTATACAGGTGAGATAATTGGGAGAAGCCTGAGACCCCTTTGGGACAGACTACAATAAGAACAAAAGCAAGTGAACTAGTTTATAAGTAGGGTAACAAGGCAACTTTAGAATTTACTGTTTGCTGAGTCAGGCTAAGAGGGTGGTGTCAGAAGTCAGCTGAATACCCCATCTAAGAACATTAGCAAACTCTACTTAGTGGGCATGTCCCCACCTCTAAAATGACTGATCCCTGATTATCAGCTGCCCTGATTTGAATGTTTATCTGTCCCACCATACCATATGTTAAAGATTTAACTTGTGATGTCAATGAATTAGAAAGAGGTGATTAAGTCATGAGAATGCTTCTTTAATGACTATGGTTAATGTTGTGATAAAAAGAACCAGAGTGTTCCCTTCCCCATTTTCCTCTGTTGGCTCATGCAGGGAAAGAGTGTGTCTATAAACCCTGAAGCTAAGCCTCACAGGCTGAGTTCCTGGCACCTTTAACCTGCACTCTCAGGATCCAGGATTGTGAAATATACATCTTGCTTTTGTATGAGTCTAGACTGTGATATTTCATTATATTATCCTAAATGGCATCACTCAGCCAAGGTTCTCTGTTTCCATATTATACCACTTTATATCAGTTAATTTTAATAGTAATTAAACAATTTAACCAAATGTTTCAGAAGCACAGGGACTGAGAATGTGAAAGGTCACCACAGAAATAGTTAGTCTCTGGTTGAAGCTTGTACTTCTTCCTCCTCAGCAAACTCATGTGAAAATAATTCTGTGGATACAAAGAGCAAAAGTTTGGAAGAGCTAGAGGCTTAAACTATTATCTGAGTGTGGACTCAGCAATTCAGGGCAGAACTCTGACATCTATATACAAAAGTCTATATGCATAGCAGTGCCCAGCACCATCTCTGGATCAAAAATATCCAAGTTTGTCTTACTGACCTGACCTCCTCCAATCCTGAAAATCCACACAGGGTTTTCTAGTCATCACTGCATAATTAATAGAAAGTACAAAGACAAATTTTTGTGTTTGGCCTGCAGTCACCTCCTCCTCCTCCTCCTCCTCCTCCTCCTCCTCCTCCTCCTCTTCTTCCTCCTTCCCCCTCCTCCATTTTATTTATTTGAATCTCATTTAATACCATTTTCTTGTATGTTATACAAAGAGGTATAAACATACACACATGCACTCATTCCTGTATATTAATGTATACATACATGACATTTCATATGCAAAATTAACTCTGCTTTTAAAGATATATTTAATGTGTTTAATCCCCCCCACCAATCTCTGTGTTGTGTTATGTTGTTTGTGTACCTGTGTGCTCTGAGGGATATATGATGTGATGATGGTGGTGGTGTTTTTCGGTTTTTTTGGTTTTTTTGTTTGTGTTTGTGTGTGTGTGTGTGTGTGTGTGTGTGTGTGTGTGTGTGTGTGTGTGTGAGATGGAGAGAGGAGGGGCGGGTTACTACAGAGACCACCAGAGGGCATTGAATGCATTAGAATAAAGTTATAGGTGGTAAACCACATGGTATGGATGCTGGAAACTTTACCCATATCCACTCTAATAGCAGTATGATAGTTGACCAGATCGCCAGGACCAGATGTTTAAAGCCAGGTGGATATAATTCATGTTTGTATTTTGTTAGGTATGATTAGAAATATACCTACTTGTGGTTTTTCTTGCCTTTCAAAGGATTTGTTTAAAATAATTTGCTCCTGATTCACTGTCTAAGGGACTGTCAAGGGAGGTCATATTTCAGAATACACATTTCAAAGGGCAAGGACCTTTTTGACTTTGCTGTGAACTGCATTTTGAAAACCCAACAAGAGGATGAATTGAGAGCAAGCTTGCAGTCCTCCTCTGGTTATTACCTTATATGGTAGTCTGTCGTTATTCAGATTTTAAACCACTTAGTGCCTCCCTTATCTACTCCAAATAAAACTCAAAGAAACTGAGTTTAGAAAGTCTTCAGTAGCAAATATAGCTAAAGAGAAAGATATCTGTAGATTTATAATTTAAACAGAACTTTACATGGCTTCAAGTGGGTGCTCAAATGAAATGTTCCTCACTTGAAGAGAAATACTCCTAGCTGTCTGTGCTAGCCTGGAATGAAAACCTTAAAGCAAGGAGTTGGCACTAAGGGAGATTAATAGGGGGTGTCACTGAGGAGAGAGCATAGGGGTTTGGCTTAAAGCTGCCAAGAGTAAGGTAACCTCAAGGCCTGCCAGATCTCCACAGTGATTTTGAAATGAGCATCTGGATTTCAAAGAGTGGCAAATCCTGGAGATATGCTAGGTGACTGGATGTAGAAGGATCTGAATTAAAAACTCACATAGGAAATGAGCTAAAAGGACATAAGGATACCCAGCCTCTGTCAATTCATTATTTGTAATATGAAAAAATATATTGTACTGGTTAACATTTTAGGAGTCTTGGGTTACTATGAGATTCAAGTGTGATTATAGTGATGATGTTATGTAAAGCTGGAAAAAATAAGAACAAAGAAATTCAGGGCTATCTCTAACCTCGTCATAAGATAGAGCCAGCCTAGCCTACTTGAGATTCTGTAAAACAAACAAACAAAATGAACAACACAGTAAAGCAAAATTGAGTAAAGGACTGGCCATTTACTTAGACTATGGTCCTGGATGATCCACACCAAGATGACCTCTACATAAATCCCCCATCAATAGAATTCAGAGGGTTTAGGAGGTGATGGTAGAGAATGGGTAAAAGGGTAGTGAGTAGTGAGAAACTTTGAGTTATTTAAAGTTCTACAACAGGGAAGGAGCCATAGCTAAAGGGAGAGCTGGGAAAAATAACTCCATGCAGCATGTTTTCCTACTGCTGGGAGTGAGCCATGAGCATTTTATATAAAGCAAGGAAAAGAAAACAATTAAAGGCACCACACCTACCCTACCTTTAAGTGAAGAAAAAGGCTTGCAACATCCCTATTTGAAACACAGAAGTCTAACTGAGTATATGTAGTCTTTCAAAGCTTCACTCCCTATGGGAACTTCTGACAGATCACAGTTAAAAGGCCTCTGAACTTAAAATATGGCCTCCATTCACCAATTAAGAACATGAAAATTTTCACAGCAGTCACTGCGAAAACCATAGTCATGAGCATCAACATTTTTTTTTTTCGTTTCGGAAGTTGTGCACTTTCAAAGTGGAGCTAGCCCCACGACTTTGGGTCCTCACGAGACCATGGTCACCATTTGTCTTGGCAGAGGTCAACCGTGCAGGGATCCACTGTAAGATCAGTCTCCCGTTCTTCTCCACATGGTCTATTTGTCCCACTTGGGTGTGGAATGAGTAACGTATCATTCTCTCTTTGCGGGGCTCTGCATCCTTCATTCTCCACAGGAAGTGTCTCTTGGTCCCTCAGTTGGTTAAAACATAATTTAGCTTATAAAGGGGCATACAATCTATTTACACACATGAACACTTGATCATTCTTTATTATTATTATTATTATTATTATTATTATTATTATTATTATTAAATTTCTTTTTAACAGTCCAGTCTTCATCTCCTTCCTGGTCTGCCTCCCACCCTGACTGCCCATACTTCCCCCCTTCCCGACTCTAAGAGGATATCCCACCCCTGCACCCAGCCCCATATTTGCCCATTCTTTATCTGTTTATTTTTCAAAATCTATTAGACATTTCAGTAAGGGTAAGGACTACAACTTGGTGCATCCCACCCCACCCCTGCCATGGAGAAGTTCAGGACCCTCAGGGATGCCTGTGTAGGGAAGGTGAAGCTTGCCATGGCTGTTTACCTGCCAGGGGAAGTGATAGGTACTTTGGCCAGATACTAAACACAAAGAGTTCATTTTCTTTTACATGGAACGCCACATGCAATTTTTGCATTGCTATTTTAAAATTTTCTCCCGATGCTATATTCATTCATTTTAATTTTTATTAATTTTGAGACAGGCTCTCATGCATCCTTGATGGACACTGGAATTCACTATATAATCAGGATGACCTTGGTCTACTGATACCTTGCCTTCTCCTCAGAAAACTTGGAATTATGATGAGTTCTGAAATGCCCCGCTTAATGTTAAGATTCTTAGAGGGCTCCAGATAAACCATATATGAACAAGTTAACACCACAATAACATTATAATTGTATTAGCAATTATACATACAATGCAAAGAAGGTGAAGAGGAAGCTAGCAGTGAGCCCTTGGAGAAGAGTCTTGCACCTACCTAACACCCACAGCTCCGCACATCTCTGTCTAAGCCTTTCAACACTCCTGTGCCCTTACCCTTTTATGCAGCTGAGACAAGAGACCCATAACAACAAGACTTCACTCCTGTGTGCAAGGGCTAAGCAGCACACAACTGCTCAGAGTTAACCAGAAAGCTTTCTATTCTAGAAAATATCAAAATTAACACTCAGCTAAAAATGAGACTCTGGGAAACTTGATGCTGAGTGAAGAACTAACATTAAAATCTTAGTGCTTTCTAGAAGTTTCTAGAAGATTTTTATTCCTGTAGACTGGGATTCTATTCATATTTATGTGTGTAGTTACCATGTTTCATCTCATATCGACCTTTACATAAACAAACAAAACTACATACCAAATTTCTCTTCATACAGCTTGATTTCATTTGTTCTAATGGACAGTGATCCTCAGATGACCTTCAGGACCAAGCAGATTTCCTAACCACCTGGAGTTAGGTGCAGTGGAGTGCAGTAAACCAGACTTCCCAGACGTCAAAGCCATATCAAGTCTGCTGTATCTATACTCCTGGTTGTCAAGTAGAGGTGGGCTCCCCTTAGCACTTTACATCACACTTAGCCCTTGAGATGATAAAAACTGCAGGCACCTTATAGCTCTCAAGTGTGTTCAATCCTCCAGGATTTAGTGACTCTGAGCAGTAAATGTGCACAGGAATTCTATACGGGCTTGTGAATGTCTATATTCATTCATCCAGCAAACATTTATAGGGGCTCTAAGCATGTCAACCCTGCTGGGCAGTGTGGAAGAGAAGGGGATGGTGAGAAACAAAGACGAAAGGCGTATCAGTGCCCCATTGTTCCTTTTATGTTCCTCTTCATCTAGGAACAACTGCGTTTCTTTAAAGGAATTAAGTCCACAGTCAAAAGATACTGAGAAAGAGAACAGGGTTGGTATTCCCCATGTACATCTCATGAACAACCAGGAATGATGGCAGCCATTCATTCTCATTCCTGCATCCGTCTTTTAACACCCACCAGGAAACAGAAGGGTAAGGCAAAATATGTACCTGAATATAATGGTTGAGAAAGGAATAGTTTTAAAATTTTGCCCAGGAAGTTCTAGTTTGTGAGAAGTGATCAACATTCTACACAGAAAAAGAAATGCTAAAATAGTTGAGTTTACAAAAATAAAGACTAGTTGAATTTAATTCCAGTTTCCCTGATTTGAGTATCACATTATATTCATATACTGGAATATCTCACTGTATTCTATGTACTACACATTTATGATTTATGAAATATAAATACACTGGCCAGGCATTGTAAATAATTTTAATCTCAACACTCAAGCATCTGGGGAAAGAGGGCTATTGTTTGAGGATAAGCCTAAGGTACAGAATTGGACCCCATCTCAAAAGACTGGTTAAAGTTATGTTTCAATTGCTGTGATAACACTGTGACAAAGGCATCTTATGAAAGAAATTTGCATTTAATTTGGTGCTCATAGCTCCAGGGGTTAGAGTCCATGACTGTTATGGCAGAGCAGGGGAACATGCGAGTAGGCAGGCAGACATGGCACTAGAGCAGTAGCTGAAAACTCACATATTAATCCACAAACAGGAAGGAAGCAGAGAGAAAGATTATAATGTGAGCTTTTTGAAGCCTCAAAGTCCACCCCCAGTGACACACCTTCTCTGATAAGGCCACACCTCCTAATTCTTCCCAAACAGTCCCAGCTGGTTCTCAAGCACTCAAATATATGAGCCTATAGAACAAACGCTTATTCAGACCACCACCACCACCATTAGCACCACCCCACACACATGTAAATAAACCAAATGTTATCTGTAGCAACAGCATAGATAAACAACAGCATGAGACATCCTATTGCAAGAGTTCTTTCAGGGAGGTATTACTCAGGATGTATGAGAAATTCAATCAGTAGGGGAAATCTAATTAAATATTGGCAAGTGCTCTGAATTGCCAGATTTCAAGGGAAGGCACACAAGAGCCAAAGGATACAGGGCAAAGTGTCCACTTCAAACAATCAGGAAATTTAGAGGAAAGTTCAATGAGCGATGCCTCACCCCAATAGGAAGAACCATAACCAAAGCGAAGATGACATATACTGTTGTGTATTGGCTCAAAATCTGTGGGTCAAGACCCAATTTGGAGTCATGTGCTAGATATCCTGCATTCCCAATATTTACATTCCAGTTCATGAAAAACTGTAGAAAAATTACAATTATAAAGTAGCAACAAAATAATTCCACATTTAGGAGTTATGAGAACATGACTACTGTATTAAAAGGTCACAGCTCACAGCATTAGGAAGGTTGAGAACCACTGCTCTTGCAGAAAGGGAACAATGGAAGCCTTGTGCCCCACTGATGAACCAAAAGGAAAGCCTTATTTGTCATTGGTGGTCTTGCACATTAGTGCAGCTATAGGAAAAGCAGCAAATGTCACCTCATAAAAAGCTCAAAGCAAAACCATTGTTTAATTCCGCAATTGCCACACTGAGTACCTGCATCCTTGGAGGGAAGTCCACCAGAAAAAGGGAGAGATACTCTCCTGTGTTTATTGTGGCAGTGATAAAGTAGCCAAGAGATATAAACAACCTGTGTCCACCTGATAAGTGGGCATACAAAGAAGTTGGGACAAATCTACACAGTGGACTCCTATTTGGCCATGGAGTGCAGACGTAATAATGAAACATCATTTTGTTAAGTAAATCAAGCCAAACACAGAAAGACTGATGTGATATGTGCTCTCTCATTCCAGTTGAGAGCAGATAGAGATTACCACAGGCTAAGGAGCCTTCAGGGAAGGGCAGACACAGTCAGGCTGATAGAATTAAGATACTGTAAGAGAGGGGGTTGAACTTTGATATTCTGCCACAGAGTAGGAGGACTATAGACATAACAATGATGTGATGATGGACACGTGGCTGGCCAATAGCCTACAAGAAAAATTTCAATGTTTTTACACACACATACATACACACACACACACACACACACACACACACACACACACACACACACATTTTAATGTTTTAATGTAAAACAAATGAAGTACTTAAATGTGTTACAAATATATCACTAATGATCTCAGCTTCAATACATGGGTATTGTCATAGGTAACTCTCAGTCTACCAAAATCTTCAGCCCCAGCATCAGAGAAGAAAGTGTGTGAGACTTACCCTTTTTTCTGAAAGGAAGGAAAGAAAGATATAAGAGCAGCTTAGGGGAGGGAAGTGATGGCAGGGTGAGAGGAGCGTGTTATCAACTAGGATCTGTTATCTGTCTGGTTCCACTGCAGCGTTGCTGAGCTAATTCCCTTAACAAAGCAATAGTAGGTCTTACCCATTTCATATGTGAATAGAAGAGAATTCCTCAATAATTCACGTAGGATTTCAGCATAGACACCCACAGTTATTCTGTCCAGTACTCAGATTTCATTTGCAACATAATTAAAGATATGTTTTATGTGCTCTCTGTTGCCTTTTTTCTCCTCTTTGTGACTAAAGACAAGAAATATTGTAGAATCCATGCAAGTGAAATGAGAAAACGAAACAAAATCCTTACTAGTGTGGCTTCCTTTGCTAATGCTATTTTTCTCAGGTTTTTGTCCATATTAGAAATGTTTATTCCTCCTTCAGACAGTGTGTGACATTAATCTGATGATATTTAAAAATTGGGGGGAAAACAAGAAAAAATGTTTCATAGTAATAGTGAAAGGCTGACAGAAATTCATCAACATCACCTCATATTCAAAGTACCAATTAAATATCAAAATGTGGGATGATGTTTTCTCCCAATACAAACAAATGAATGCTGGTGAAGCAGAGAAGGAAATTGGTCTCTACATTGGTGATTGGTGCTAAGCGTTTATTTGTAACATAGCTTTCTTTCTGGCGTTGCATCAATAAACTGTGATAAAACAGGATATTGCCGAGTTTGGGGCTTTTACATTTATTTACCTGCAAGCCTCCTCTGAATGATACAGGGATATGATTTCATTTTCTCACTTGCAAGAAATTTATGAAACCCTTTAAAAGATACGGTAAATTGTGCATTGCAAACAAGCAAATTACTGTTTAAAGACATGAATGCCCCATTATAGACCATTACACAGTGATCTGCAACATATTAAGTATTCTGCACACATTTGTGTGAATTCCCTCTTATTAGGTTTAGTGAGGGCCCAAAAGGTAAACTTATATTGGGATTTTCTGGCTCTGAAGTGTTTTTACATATCTAAAACCTCTAACACTTCTTATTTCCAGAAACAAGCTTTTAAAAGTCAGGAAGCCTTTGAGAGATAGGCGTCCCTTAGGAAAATGTGGTCATTGCAAGTAGGTGTTGGCCTTTGGATAAGTGGGAATCTTTTCCTTTGTCTTATATTAAATAGCAGTGTTCAGCTCTCCTCCTTGAAGCACACAAAGGGTCTTAAGGAGATGACTTCCCTGGGAGAACCTCATGCTAGAGGAATGCAGAGCTAAAGTTTGATGACAGTTTCAGGGGTGGGAGAGAGAAATGTTGTTTCAGGTATAGATGTCATACAATTCTGGCCACTTGTCAGACCACATAGCGGAAAAGGTTTGGATCCAGACAATGAAAGATGAACAATAGGCAGGACCCACCATCACCCTGACTCTTTGACTGTGTGCTCCTCCCTTCCTCTGACTAAACCTAAAACTACAGCCAAGACTTTAAAGATAGACTTGAGAGCCATTGTAACACTTCAGATCTTTTCGAGTGTAGCTATATTGACTCGATCTCTTTGCTGATTGTCCTTTCTTGTTTCCTTAATCGTTCCATTTCTTATTGGTGACTGTCTAGCTGTTAAAGTTGCCAGGACCCAAACTCTAAAGACTCTAGTAAAAATCTGAAACATGTAGACCATCCAAAGAATCTGCACATTGGTTTCAAAGGTGCAGAAATGATTGTTGGTTCAGCTGGTAGAGCTTTTCAAGGTCTTTTACCTCCTTCATATCTAATGCCTTTCTCCAGGCCCCTGATACTTCCAGCCTTGGCTCTGTTGGTTGAACTCTAGCTTGGTAAAACTGATTGCTTTCAGCCAATGGCAGCTCCAGTACTCATTTCTCCACAGAGGTCTGGTTAAGGAAGTCAATTCTTATGCCATGGGACCTATAAAACTTTTGGTGTGAATGCTGCACAAAGTTGCTGGAAAACACAGACCTTGGAGTATTTAAAATCGCAAACAAAGATGGAGAACAGTCTGTTCTGACAGCAGCAAAGAGTTACTCTTTGAAAATTGGAAATAAGAATGAGGAAGATTCCTACAGGTATTAGGAAAGGATTTGGGAAGGAGATATCCCTCTACCATGGATGTGATGCTTCTCTTCTGGATAGTCTTTGATAGAGGTTAAGTGTACAAGGCTAGCTGACACATCACCACTTAGGACAGGTGATAGTTCTCATACTCATCCTCACTGACATTATTTTACTACTGGAAATATATTCTTCTTTCATATAATACATCTTGGCCATAGTTTCCCCTTCTTCCACTCTTCCCAGCTGTCTACCACACTGTCCCTCTCCTGCAGATCCATTCCCCTTCCCCTTCAGAAAATAGCAGGCCTCTAAGAGGTGGCCAATCAACCAACTGGTATAAAAAAAGATACAATAAGACAAGGCAAAAGCCTTCATATCAAGAAGAGACAAGGGACCCTAATAGGAGAAAGGAGTCCTAAAGGCAAGCAAAAGAGTCAGAGACACACCAACTCCTACTCCCACTGTTAAGATTCCTATAAAACCACTAAGCTAACAGCTATAGCATAGGCACAGAAGACCTGGTACAGGCCCATTCAACCCCAATACTTGCTCATTGAGTCTCTGTGAGCCCATATGCAAAGAGCTTTGTTGATTCAGTGGGTGATGTCTTTCTGCTATTTTCTATGCCTTCTGACTCCTACAACTTTTCATCCTGGGCTTTCACAGGGTTCTTGATCACTGAGGGGAGGGACCCAGTGGAGACCTTCAACATAGAGTCTCTCACTGCATAGTGTCTGGTGGTGGGTCTGTGCTCCTACTCTCATCTGCTGCCAGAGAAAGCCTTTTTGATGATGACTAGACAAGATACTAACCTAAATATCATAAGAAACCATTTTGTTGATATTTTCTCCCAATAATACTTGGTTCTACACTAGGTCTCTTTCTGCTTTTTGGCTATTCAGGCTGCTTTCTGGCTATCCAGTCTGCTTTCTGACTATTCAGGCTGTGGAGCACATGGGTGCCTTCTTATGGATTATGAGCCTCAAATTAAATCAAACAGTTGGCCACTCTCACAAGTTCTGTGCTACCTGTGCCCCAGCAGATCTTGCAAGCAGGACAGATTATATGTGACTGTGGTGGTGGCAGCAGAGAGTGGGGCTGTTCTGTGGCTGGATTTTTCTTTCTGTAGTCTGCCAAAGGAACTGGAACATAGGAATGGAGGCTCCATGCTGGCATCCCCTGGACCTCTCTACATTCAATAAGCTGTGTGGATGTTGTCTTTAGTGAAGGAGCCCTGCTGTCAGTTTTCAGAAAGCAACCTTCTGTCCAAGCAGCAGCTTGGGATATTTAGGGATCTCCACTGTAATGCATCAGCCAACAATGCAACCAAATGTTACCCAGTCCTAGCATTGGAAGTTTTGCCTGACTACGGAAGATGGCCAGTTCAGATTCCATATCCTCTACTACTAGGAGTTTTCATTAGGCTTAGCCTTCATAGACTCCAGGCAGTTTCCACTGCACTATGTTTCCACATCAATCCCCTGATCCCAAGTGATCCCCAGATCTAGCAAATGGACCCTGCAGTAGAACTTATTAAACCACCTCTCAAAGGCTAGCGGCCACGATACTGAAACAGGATTGAAACCTGGCTTCTCTGTGGCCATAGCACTCAGGATTCTACCATCAATTCACCTGCCCCAAACAAACTTCTGGCTTCAACACAGGGGAATATTATTAGACAGATCTGCAAAATTTGCAGGGAGATAGATTTTCTTTGAAATGTTGAACTTTCTGGAACATTTTAATCCAATTTAGAGTAAATGTCATATCAATGTTGCCTCCCTTTTCTCTGTTTAATATACCTTCCCTACAAGCATACATACAGCCACACCGATCACTGAAAGACTAAATGTGGTACTCACAGGAATGAGGGCAGCATGCCAATGATTAGGACACTGACAGCTGGCAAGGAACGGTGCCCACGATGGGCCAGTCTCTGAGCATGCGACGTAATTAGCTTATGCCCTGAAGGTCCCTATGAGACAGGGCTTCTTAGCCTCCCTTTTCTTTGGTGGATTTGGAAGTTGGACGTAAGGGTCCCGTAGTTCACGGCTATAGTGCCAGAATTGGAGCTTAGGCTTCTGCTGCCCACACTGCACATTTGTGAATCTCAGGATAAAATGTGAGCTGCATTCAGACTGGAAACTCTACCCACTTTCATGTTTGCCTGAATGATACAGCCTGTGTCTTATGATGTTACAGCAGCTCTGCCTGAAGCACTGGGCCATCTCTGACTTGTGTGTGTGTGTGTGTGTGTGTGTGTGTGTGTGTGTGTGTGTATGTGTGTGTGTGTGTGCGTGTGAGTGTGTGTGTGCACGCGTGTGTGCATGTGAGTGTGTGTGTGCACGCGTGTGTGCGTGTGAGTGTGTGTGTGTGCGTGTGTGTGTGTGTGTGTGTGTGCGTGCGTGTGTGTGTGTGTGTGTGTGTGTGTGTGTTATCATACCTATATGGAAGATTGGAAGATGCCTACAGCTGATAGGTGAACTAGGTGAGCTGTGGCTTCCACGAGCTGTGAGGGTATTCTAGTATCCCAACATCTCCTGCAGCCCCAATGTGTCTCAAATCCTTTCCTCTTCCTAGTGTTTTGTGCTGAGAGGAGGAGAAATAAGAGTGGAGGCCTGGGGTGATGGCTTAGGTGGGTACCTAAATTCCAATCCTGAACCCTTGTAAAAAGTTGGTGATGCTGGTCCATTCCTGCAATTTCAATGATGAAGAGGTCGAGGCAGGCACATCCCTGGGGCTTGCTTGCCAGTCAAGCTGGCAATATGGTGAGCTCTAGGTTGAATACAAGACCAGGTCTCAAAATATGATGCCAACAAGTGTTCAGGAAAGGACCAAGCAACAATCTCTGATCTTTGCATGGATATACTCTTGCATGTGCACTCACAGGAAAGATGCAAAGATTCTAGAGGGAAGCTTTCCCTCTAGGCAGGCCACAAGACTTGGGAAGTAAACAAAGTGTCCCGTGCTTGGACAGTAAACACTTGCAAGATTCTCAAAGTCTGGGAAGGAGACTCTGTGAAGCCTAACTGTGGAGAGATGGCTAGGCGTTTTGAAACTGCTAGCAAACTACACAGGGATTTCTTGAGTCTCACCAGTGTCAGGGTGCGGTTTTCAAGGATGCACTGTTTTTACGGGCCATCCCTGCTCCTGTAAGGAACACCTCAAACATAGCTCCTGTTTAGTGATCCAATCAACTTTATTGATTCGCCAAGTGGGTCTCTGGTACAATCATTACTTTGGTCATGATTCTGTCATTAGTTCTCTTCGTGGAGTAAGTTTACACTCACACACAAATACATGGACCCACAAAAATTAAAAGAACAAGGGAATCCTGGCATATTTACTTTCTCCCCCTGCCCGCCCGCTTCTAGAAGTTACCAGGCAGTTACTTTTAGTTAGGAAGGAGCTGCAGTTAGGCATCCAGTAAGGACTTCAAGATGGAGAATGATTAAATGCTAAATGGAGAGATGGGACTCCCCCCACCATTCCATGGAGAGTCTTGGAACTTGAGGTCAGAGTTAAAAGATGCTTAATCACACACCACAGAGCAGATCTTGGGGCTACTGAGAAAGATATGGAAAAGTGAGTCATCCAGTGAAATTCAGAGACTTTATTCCAAGTATTATGAAGAATAAGCAATGTTTGAGAAGATAAACTGTATGATCAGAGAGAAATCTTAGGGAAAAAAGCTGTTGTTTGCTTAAACAGCATAGGGAATTTTCTAGGTGATAACTCAACTATGCTCATATCCCTGCTTATTCAACTTGTGTTTATAATCCTCAACACATTTCTTAATGACTCTCACGTGTGGGTGAAGGAAAACAGTTCCCACCTAATTCTTAGAGCCCCTAGTAATCTCGGTTCTCCAGCTCTGTCTCTTAGCAATCAATCTCTCCTTCTATCCTGGAAGTGTTTTAAATTAGGCTGCCAGTAGTCCACCAAAAGCATCATAGCCTGGTCAGCAGCCAATACAGTCTCTCACATTGTCTGATCGAAAGCCCCTTATTCTCCTCTCTGTTTCCACACTGGCACTACACGGTACATATCAGAGGTGAGTATATGGGAATTTAATAACAAATGGATTGGGGAAGTGATATATTAGACACAAAATGAGTAAGTCACTTAGCTGGGCTCTTCAACTAGTAAGGAATAAAGTAAGAGATTAAATTAACTCAGGGGCAATAAAAAGGCCAGGAAGGAAGCAGACATGAATGGTCCTTTAAACGTTATCAGCAGACAGAGGTTTGCACACAGATAAAAGAAGGTGAATTAGACATTATACACAAAAAAGAAAAAATTAATAAGAATCCTTCCACATTAGGATGGTGACAGAGAAAGTCACCCCAATCAGTATTTTGAAAGCAATAATATTAAAATCTTTCCATGGTATGTATTTTAGTGCTCTTTATTAATTGGCTATAAGCAACCCATGGACTTCTTCATTGTTCATATTCAGAATGTATGAAGCAACTGATCATAAATGGGATAAATAATGTGTAGGTATATGCATACATGTGCCTGTGTGTGCTTATGCACATGAGTGCTGGGAACCTGGCTCAGGTTTTACAAAAGCAACCACTGAACTTTCTGTAAGCAGCCAACAAATAACTGATTTTAATATATTCTCTCTCTCTCTCTGTCTCTCTGTCTCTCTGTCTCTCTCTCTCTCTCTCTCTCACACACACACACACACACACTCAACACTCACACACTCACACACTGGCATTGAAGATATATTTTAAAAATTTGTCAGCATCACTTCTATGGATATTAACACTAAACTTCATCCTTTTGATTATGTCTAATTTTCTACTTAAAGTTGAGAAAGGTAGATTCCTTTAAACACTCGACAGTGACAATAGTCCTTTGCTGCTTGTTTTATTACAGTATTCTATGTCTCCTTCCCAAGTTTTAGATAAAAGAGCCTACTTCATTTTTACCATACACAGTGTTAATCATTTATGAGGGCTATAATATAGGTCATTATGAAAAATTTTAAAAGGAGGTGTTGAGTTCATTTAAAACCACACATAGTGATTCATCTGTAGTATATTGAAAATTTTCATCCTACACATCCTGCTCTGGCTGAAATTCTAGTATAATCTTTGCTCATAATTTTTAAGTTCATGGCTTCAGGCATGCAGATTATCATGTCTTATGCCTTATGCAATCCCAACGCCTGGATCAGGAGGTCACTGTGCAAAACTAGGACTTAGACTCTGATTGTCAGCTCGTGGCTTGAGCTGGATTCATAAAAACCAAGCATGACTTAAAAACCCACAAATATGTCCTGCTGGAGATGATGGAAATATACTCTCACCTCAACTATTCCTTATATGTGTCCTCAAAAGGCCACTTAGAGAGGAGCCTGTGATAAATGAGAAATCACCCTGGAAAATAAGAAATGTCTTACGCATTTCTAAATCTTTTATTGTAAAATGTACAAGATTATATGATCAAAGGAACACACATCCAGAGCGAAACCACAGACCATAGGCCTCAGAAAGAATCAGAAGCTACCCTCATTTTTATCCACTGTCGTCAAACATTAGTTAATGCTCTAAACCCAGGGCTGAAGTTCAGAAGAACACAGTTGCTTTGTCTATTGCCATGTTCTCCATATTTTGATATGTTTATATTAAAATAAGTCTCAAAAACTATTTAAAATATTAAAATGTATTTTTGTCAGACCTCATAAAATTTTATCAACATTGTCATTGTTCCTTTTTATCAAAACTCATAGAAATGATTTAAATAATATTCTTGGAGGTTCCAGACAACACATTTTATTGGTCTGAAAAATTTTAATGAGAATAAATGTATTATTAATAGCCATAAAAAGAAACCCGGTGGGTTTGGTGAAGGGTAGCTGATAAAGAATATATCCAGGGAAGTTCCCGGAAAGGGCGGCGCAGATCTTCCTGGTTGCTGCCGCCGCGGAGAGCTTGTAGGCAGCACACCACAAGTAAACTTGAGCCTTGGGACCACAGGTAAGACCAACTTTTCTGCTGCAAGAGACCTGCCTGGTGAACTCAGGACACACAGAGGCAAAATTCCTCTAGGACTGGGCACTTCTGCTGTTTACCGGGAGTCCCAAACCCACGGATCCCGGCCCGCAGCAGCTCTCTGCACCCAAACCCCGTGGGAGAGAGACCACACCGCCTGGTCAGGTGGACACTCCTGAGGCTGCAGAGCAGAAGAGACCACCAACACTGCCCACCCCTGCCCACATCCCTGGCCCAAGAGGAAACTGTATACGGCCTCTAGGTTCCCGTAGAGGAGGGCCAAGGAGCAGCAGGACCACTGCGCCTGAGACACTGCCATAATCTGAAGGGACCTACCAGATAAACAGTTCTCTGCACCCAAATCCCATGGGAGGGAGAGCTAAACCTTCAGAGAGGCAGACACGCCTGGGAAACCAGAAGAGACTGCACTCTGCACACATCTCTGACGCCAGAGGAAAACACCCCATGAGCAAACTTGAGCCTCTGGACCACAGGTAAGACCAACTTTTCTGCTGCAAGTGACCTGCCTGGTGGACTCCAGACACAGGCCCACAGGAAGAGCTGAAGACATGTAGATAGAAAAAACTACACGCCCGAAAGCAGAACACTCTGTCCCCATAACTGGCTGAAAGAAAACAGGAAAACAGGTCTACAGCACTCCTGACACACAGGCTTATAGGAAAATCTAGCCACTGTCAGAAATAGCAGAACAAAGTAACACTAGAGATAATCTGATGGCGAGAGGCAAGCGCAGGAACCCAAGCAACAGAAACCAAGACTACATGGCATCATCGGAGCCCAATTCTCCCACCAAAGCAAACACAGAATATCCAAACACACCAGAAAAGCAAGATCTAGTTTCAAAATCATATTTGATCATGATACTGGAGGACTTCAAGAAAGACATGAAGAACTCCCTTAGAGAACAAGTAGAAGTCTACAGAGAGGAATTGCAAAAATCCCTGAAAGAATTCCAGGAAAACACAATCAAACAGTTGAAGGAATTAAAAATGGAAATAGAAGCAATCAAGAAAGAACACATGGAAACAACCCTAGATATAGAAAACCAAAAGAAGAGACAAGGAGCTGTAGATACGAGATTCACCAACAGAATACAAGAGATGGAAGAGAGAATCTCAGGAGCAGAAGATTCCATAGAAATCATTGACTCAACTGTCAAAGATAATGTAAAGCAGAAAAAGCTATGGTCCAAAACATACAGGAAATCCAGGAATCAATGAGAAGATCAAACCTAAGGATAATAGGTATAGAAGAGAGTGAAGACTCAAAGGACCAGTAAATATCTTCAACAAAATCATAGAAGAAAACTTCCCTAACCTAAAAAAAGAGATACCCATAGGCATACAAGAAGCCTACAGAACTCCAAATAGATTGGACCAGAAAAGAAACACCTCCCGTCACATAATAGTCAAAACATCAAACACACAAAAAAAGAAAGAATATTAAAAGCAGTAAGGGAAAAAGGTCAAGTAACATATAAAGGCAGACCTATCAGGATCACACCAGACTTTTCGCCAGAAACTATGAAAGCCAGAAGATCCTGGACCTATGTCATACAGACCCTAAGAGAACACAAAGGCCAGCCCAGGTTACTGTATCCTGCAAAACTCTCAATTAACATAGATGGAGAAACCAAGATATTCCATGAAAAAACCAAATTTACACAATATCTTTCTACAAATCCAGCACTACAAAGGATAATAAATGGTAAAGCCCAACATAAGGAGGCAAGCTATACCCTAGAAGAAGCAAGAAACTAATCGTCTTGCCAACAAAACAAAGAGAAGAAAAGCACACAAACATAACCTCATATCCAAATATGAATATAATAGGAAGCAATAATCACTATTCCTTAATATCTATCAACATCAATGGCCTCAACTCCCCAATAAAAAGACATAGATTAACAAACTGGACGCAGCGAGGACCCTGCATTCTGCTGCCTATAGGAAACACACCTCAGAGACAAAGACAGACACTACCTCAGAGTGAAAGGCTGGAAAACAACTTTCCAAGCAAATGGTCGGATGAAGCAAGCTTGAGTAGCCATTCTAATATCAAATAAAATCAATTTTCAACTACAATTCATCAAAAAAGATAAGGAAGGACACTTCATATTCATCAAAGGAAAAATCCACCAAGATGAACTCTCAATCCTAAATATCTATGCCCCAAATACAAGGGCACCTACATATGTAAAAGAAACATTACTAAAGCTTAAAACACACATTGCACCTCACACAATAATAGTAGGAGGTTTCAACACCCCACTCTCAACAATGGACAGATCATGGAAACAGAAATTAAACAGAGACATAGACAAACTAAGAGAAATCATGAGCCAAATGGACTTACCAGATATTTATAGAACATTCTACCCTAAAGCAAAAGGATATACCTTCTTCTCAGTTCCTCATGGTACTTTCTCCAAAATTGACCATATAATTGGTCAAAAAACGGACCTCAACAGGTACAGAAAGATAGAAATTATCCCATGCGTGCTATCGGACCACCACGGCCTAAAACTGGTCTTCAATAACAATAAGGGAAGAATGCCCACATATATGTTGAAATTGAACAATGCTCTACTCAATGATAACCTGGTCAAGGAAAAAATAAAGAAAGAAATTAAAGACTTTTTAGAATTTAATGAAAATGAAGGTACAACATACCCAAACTTATGGAACACAATGAAAGCTGTGCTAAGAGGAAAACTCATAGCTCTGAGTGCCTGCAGAAAGAAACAGGAAAGATCATATGTCACCAGCTTGACAGCACACCTAAAAGCTCTAGAACAAAAGAAGCAAATACACCCAGGAGGAGTAGAAGGCAGAAAATAATCAAACTCAGAGCTGAAATCAACCAAGTAGAAACAAAAAGGACCATAGAAAGAATCAACAGAACCAAAAGTTGGTTCTTTGAGAAAATCAACAAGATAGATAAACCCTTAGCCAGACTAACGAGAGGACACAGAGAGTGTGTCCAAATTAACAAAATCAGAAACGAAAAGGGAGACATAACTACAGATTCAGAGGAAATTCAAAAAATCATCAGATCTTACTATAAAAGCCTATATTCAACAAAACTTGAAAATCTGGAGGAAATGGACAATTTCCTAGACAGATACCAGGTACCGAAGTTAAATCAGGAACAGATAAACCAGATAAACAACCCCATAACTCCTAAGGAAATAGAAGCAGTCATTAAAGGTCTCCCAACCAAAAAGAGCCCAGGTCCAGACGGGTTTAGTGCAGAATTCTATCAGACCTTCATAGAAGACCTCATACCAATAGTATCCAAACGATTCCACAAAATTGAAACAGATGGAGCACTACCGAATTCCTTCTATGAAGCCACAATTACTCTTATATCTAAACCACACAAAGACCCAACAAAGAAAGATAACTTCAAACCAATTTCCATTATGAATATTGACGCAAAATTACTCAATAAAATTCTGGCAAACCAAATTGAAGAGCACATCAAAACAATCATCCACCATGATCAAGTAGGCTTTATCCCAGGCATGCAGGGATGGTTTAATATATGGAAAACCATCAACGTTATCCATTATATAAACAAACTGAAAGATCAAAACCACATGATCATTTCATTAGTTGCTGAGAAAGCATTTGACAAAATTCAATACCCCTTGATAAAAGTCCTGGAAAGAATAGGAATTCAAGGCCCATACCTAAACATAGTAAAAGCCATATACAGCAAACCAGTTGCTAACATTAAACTAAATGGAGAGAAACTTGAAGCAATCGCACTAAAATCAGGGACTAGACAAGGCTGCCCACACTCTCCCTACTTATTCAATATAGTTCTTGAAGTTCTAGCCAGAGCAATCAGACAACAAAAGGAGGTCAAGCGGATACAGATCAGAAAAGAAGAAGTCAAAATATCACTATTTGCAGATGATATGATAGTATATTTAAGTGATCCCAAAAGTTCCACCAGAGAACTACTAAAGCTGATAAACAACTTCAGCCAAGTGGCTGGGTATAAAATTAACTCAAATCAATCAGTAGCCTTCCTCTACACAAAAGAGAAACAAGCCGAGAAAGAAATTAGGGAAACGACACCCTTCATAATAGACCCAAATAATATAAAGTACCTCGGTGTGAGTTAACCAAGAAAGTAAAAGATCTGTAAAATAAGAACTTCAAGACTCTGAAGAAAGAAATTGAAGAAGACCTCAGAAGATGGAAAGATCTCCCATGCTCATGGATTGGCAGGATTTATATAGTAAAAATGGCCATTTTACCAAAAGCAATCTACAGATTCAATGCAATCCCCATCAAAATACCAATCCAATTCTTCAAAGAGTTAGACAGAACAATTTGCAAATTCATCTGGAATAACAAAAAACCCAGGATAGCTAAAGCTATCCTCAACAATAAAAGGACTTCAGGGGGAATCACTATCCCTGAACTCAGGCAGCATTACAGAGCAATAGTGATAAAAACTGCGTGGTATTGGTACAGAGACAGACAGATAGACCAATGGAACAGAATTGAAGACCCAGAAATGAACCCACCCACCTATAGGCACTTGATTTTTGACAAAGGAGCCAAAACAATCAAATGGACAAAAGACAGCATTTTCACCAAATGGTGCTGGTTCAACTGGAGGTCAACATGTAGAAGAATACAGATCGATCCATGCTTA
Organism: Rattus norvegicus; assembly: GCF_021556685.1. Lineage (NCBI taxonomy): Eukaryota > Metazoa > Chordata > Mammalia > Rodentia > Muridae > Rattus > Rattus norvegicus. The sequence continues at coordinate 80,522,900 of NC_141549.1, read as the reverse complement.
TCACCCTGTACAAAGCTTAAGTCCAAGTGGATCAAGGACCTCCACATCAAACCAGATAAACTCAAACTAATAGAAGAAAAGCTAGGGAAGCATCTGGAACAAATGGGCACTGGAAAAAATTTCTTGAACAAAACACCAATGGCTTATGCTCTAAGATCAAGAATCGAAAAATGGGATCTCATAAAACTGCAGAGCTTCTGTAAGGCAAAGGACACTGTGGTTAGGATAAAACAGCAACCAACAGATTGGGAAAAGATCTTTACCAATCCTACAACAGATAGAGGCCTTATATCCAAAATATACAAAGAACTCAAGAAGTTAGACCGCAGGGAGACAAATAACCCTATTAAAAAATGGGGTTCAGAGCTAAACAAAGAATTCACAGCTGAGGAATGCCAAATGGCTGAGAAACACCTAAAGAAATGTTCAACATCTTTAGTCATAAGGGAAATGCAAATCAAAACAACCCTGAGATTTCACCTCACACCAGTGAGAATGGCTAAGATCAAAAACTCAGGTGACAGCAGATGCTGGCGAGGATGTGGAGAAAGAGGAACACTCCTCCATTGTTGGTGGGATTGCAGACTGGTAAAACCATTCTGGAAATCAGTCTGGAGGTTCCTCAGAAAATTGAACATTGAACTGCCTGAGGATCCAGCTATACCTCTCTTGGGCATATACCCAAAAGATGCCCCAACATATAAAAAAGACACATGCTCCACTATGTTCATCGCAGCCTTATTTATAATAGCCAGAAGCTGGAAAGAACCCAGATGCCCTTCAACAGAGGAATGGATACAGAAAATGTGGTACATCTACACAATGGAATATTACTCAGCTATCAAAAACAATGACTTTATGAAATTCGTAGGCAAATGGTTGGAACTGGAAAATATCATCCTGAGTGAGGTAACCCAATCACAGAAAAACACACATGGTATGCACTCATTGATAAGTAGCTATTAGCCCAAATGCTTGAATTACTCTAAATGCCTAGAACAAATGAAACTCAAGATGGATGATCAAAATGTGAATGCTTCACTCCTTCTTTAAAAGGGGAACAAGAATACCCTTTTGAGGGAATAGAGAGGCAAAGATTAAAACAGACACAGAAGGAACACCCATTCAGAGCCTGCCCCACATGTGGCCCATACATATACAGCCATCCAATTTGACAAGATGGATGAAGCAAAGAAGTGCAGGCCGACAGGAGCTGCTGAGAGACACAGCCAGAATACAGCAAACACAGAGGCAAATGCCAGCAGCAAACCACTGAACTGAGAATAGGACCCCCGTTGAAGGAATCAGAGAAAGAACTGGAAGAGCTTGAATGGGCTCGAGATGCCATATGTACAACAATGCCAAGCAACCAGAGCTTCCAGGGACTAAGCCACTACCTAAAGCCTATACATGGACTGACCCTGGACTCTGACCTCATAGGTAGCAATGAATATCCTAGTAAGAGCACCAGTGGAAGGGGAAGCCCTGGGTCCTGCTAAGACTGAACCCCCAGTGAACTAGATTGTTGGGGGGAGGGCGGCAATGGGGGGAGGATGGGGAGGGGGACATCCATAAAGATTGGGAGGGGGGAGGGGGATGTTTGCCCGGAAACCAGGAAAGGGAATAACACTCAAAATGTATATAAGAAATACTCAAGTTAATTTAAAAAAAATAATATATCCATACTTAGTGTACACAAAACCTAAGCTTTCACCTTCGGCTCAAACCAAACAATCCAAAGACAGTGAGTGTTAGATAAATTGATTCCGGCTGCAGACTCTGTCTTATAGCCTAAGATGCCAATACCCAGAGGCAATAACGTGAGAGGTGCATCTTGAAAGAGGAGATCCAATCATTTTCTTTCATATGAGGGAAATAGAAGGATGGTTTATACTGAAAGGAACCTTGCTTTGAAAGCATCCTGAATAGCATGTTGTGTTAAGACTACAGGTATCTTAAAACAAAATTTACCCCATTTTCTGCATTGTAAGATCTAATGAACCCACACACATTGCACCTTATACTTACAGTGAAATAGAAATAAATGTGCCTTTTGTTTTTTACTCTTCCTGTCTCTCTTGCAGCCGTGTCTTCCCCAATAACAAAAGCACCCCTCCCCCCATTAAATCTCAATTCCAACCCTTTGGTATGATCCATACTGTAAGGTCGAGCCCTAACAACACTGTAGAGTACTTGCACATGATAAGAGAAACCAAAATGGCACCTGTGGTGACAACTTTGATGGCAGAGCCCATCTTCAATGAGGTTCTTCCGCTTCACTTAACCAGGGTGACATTTATCTCATGTAAAATAAGAATGGCATGGATACCTGAACAAACCTGAGTCCCCACAGGTCTGTGGGAGAGACTCAGAAGAGTTCCTATTATTGTGCTTTGGTTTACAGCTATGCGCATCCTGCAATAGATAACTCAGCAGCCGCCAAACCATTGTAGAAATTGAAGGTGTCCAAGGGTCTGCTGAAACATAAATTGGAAAAAAAGCTTAAGTCTCATTGTAAAATGAATCAAAGAAAAACACACTGTTAGCTGCTGTTGGGAGGCAGCCAACCACGGAAGTCATGTCCATCCCAAGAACTCATAGAGAAACACTGAATGGGAGAAACAGTTACCCCTCCCTCCTCTGAAGTACTGTCCATTCTGAATTACTAAATACAACCCTGGAATATGCACTCAAGGACTGTGTATAGAAGAAACCCAAAGAGTATAAACAGGACAATATACCTCTAAGTGTAAGTTGGTATGTGTGTGGGTTCATTGGATGTTATAATGCAGAAAATAGGCTAAAATGGCCTTAAGATTTCTGCAGTCTTAACACCACATGCTATTTGGGATGCTTTCAAAGTAATAGCCAGATGTCCTCTCTGGCTTCAAATAAGTATAAGACTGTCTGAACAGAAAATGCTTATACACTCAAGACTATTGTGGCCTCAGTCAGGAGAGTTTGCATTTAAATATGAAGAGTGGTAGAAAAGAACAGGGTGAATATAATAGAGGGGTAGAGAACCCAGGACCCTCCCAAGATTTGCTTCCCAACAGTTGCCAGGTTAATACAGTTCATCTGATGTTTGCAAAGCACACCCCTAAGACACCAACTGCACCATCATGAATAGAAGCTCAACATGTCAACAAAGCTCACTTATTCATACCTGAAAATTTGGACAACTCTCTTTCTCTCTCTCTCTCTCTCTCTCTCTCTCTCTCTCTCTCTCTCTCTCACACACACACACACACACACACACACACATACACACACACACCCAAGTATTATTCAATGAGGAAATATAAGAGTATCTGCAGAAAAGTGTTTCTTCTCCTCAATTTTATGTATATGTTGAGGTCTTGCAGCAGTGCTGTTTCTATAGTAGAAACCAAGTATTTTGTTTTTAATATACATTATTAAAATGCTATGGTCTTTAGTGTAGATTACCCAACTCAGTCTTATTAAAGATATCATTGTGAGAATGACACACATTAAAAAAAACTAAACAGATGGGTAGTGAAATAGAGTCCTGATAGATACAAAACTATGTGCACTGCAGACACTTCTCTATGAGAACATTTGGCACAGCACATTCCGAGCTTGACTTTACCTCAGTTGTTTGTTCATAAAATGAGAGAGTCCATCAGAACTGCCAGAATGAATCTGCAGACAAACCATCAGTAAAACTGGCATAGATCGGGGCCCTCCAGAGGTACAATAGAAAGGCCTACATTATCAGCTTCCACTTATACCTCTGTTCTTTGAATCCTGCAGCTAGCTTCAAAGAGTGTCACTTACCATTCATTGCACTAATAATTACAATAGTAATACTAGATTCTGAAGCAGTATATGGGAATCTCTCTGTGGTGGTTTGAATATACTTGACCCATGGAAAGTGGCACTATTAAAAAGTGTGGTCTTGGGGTTGGGGATTTAGCTCAGTGGTAGAGCGCTTGCCTAGCAAGCACAAGGCCCTGGGTTTGGTCCCCAGCTCCGAAAAAAAGAAAAAAGAAAAAAAAGTGTGGTCTTGTTGGAGGATTTGTGTCACTTTGGGACTGGTGTAGAAGAGATTTTCCTCCTGGCGCCCTGTGTAAGACAGTCTCTTCCTCGCTGCCTTCAGATCAAGATCTCAGCTCCTCCAGCAACTTGTCTGCCATGCTTCCCACCATGATAATACTGGACTGAAACTCTAAACTTCTAAGCCAACTCCAATTAAATGTTTTCTTTTACAAGAGTTGTTTTGGTTATGGTATCTATTCACAACAATGTTAACCCTAAATAATAATACAGAGTCCCCGAAAATGACTAAACTTGCCACAGAGGCAATTATTCCTTACAGGAAGGAAACATGAAGACTAATTTCAAAAAGGAAATCATTCTTGTAAGTTTACTTCTGTCGCTGTCCTGAATGCAGAACACACAAACCAAACAAGTCAACAAGAATGGCTGAGATAGCAAATTTTATCATAAAACCTAAGTAGGAAATACTCAAAACAAAACTCTTTCCCTGAATGGCCATGTAATTATCTGATCCACAAGATGCACAGGCACATTAGGAATCCATAGTCATTGCATCCTTACCCAACCTTGCCAAGATCAGCTCAGTCCTGGTTGTGAGCAGAGATGGACTTGGATGGTCACTGGATTGTATTCCCCCCAAAACCACTTGCTATTATCCTGGCTTTCACAAGTCTAGGTAATATTCTCCCTTACATATCTTGCTAATGTGAATCAAAACTTCACTTGGGAATAAATACCCTTTTGATAGATAAATTAAAAATTCTCTGCACTCTAAAATTTCAGCCCAAACCCTCAAAATGGATGTGGATAAGTATATATGGAAATTTTGAACTTTGAGGACACTCTAGGCCTTATGTCACAGAGTAAGAGTAGTGTTTCCCCATTTCTTTTCCTTGTTTTATCCCTCACCTTCAGTTTGTTCTACTGCCTTCCCCTTTTTAATGTCTCTAGATTTTTAATGTCACCTTCGGTTTCCTCACCCTACAACCCTTACCAGGTTGTTCTCTCTTGTCCCCCTGACGACTTAAGTTAATTTGCTACATTTTTGTTTACTCTGCTCAGGTTCTGAATGTCTTTTGTGTTCCTCCTCATGTTTATGTTAAAGAATTAAAATGGATATGTATAAGCCACAGTTCTCTCTCTCTCTTTCCAGACCTTGGAATCTGAGTGCACTCCAGGTTGGACCAAGTCAGCTTTGCTTTGGTTAGGAGGCTTTTAATGACAATTCAGAGAGACATCTGCTCCCGGTGACACCGATAATCCCTCAGACAGGGAGTATACTCAGTGAAGCCAGCTTCCTGGGTACCTTTTTTCTAATTGTCACAGTTCAGGCCAAGAGTTGGGCATGACTGACTGCAGGAACTAGTGTCACTCCCTGCATGAATAAACTAGGAATGGGTGCTTGACCACAAGATTATAATGCCCTCCGTGTTACGCCATTTCCTGCGTTCATACAAGGCCATTTGTGTGGACTTATATCTCACTCCCACCCTAGCCTTTCAAATGCCTTTCCTTCACAGGCTTTGATTTGCAGCTAATTTCAGTGGACTTGTGTCCTATTCTATCATGTTTTATAGTACAAAACATGTTTGTTGGCACTTTCTCATGCTCATGGTAATACTATGGATAAGCTAAGCCATGAGCCCAAGGTGTCCCAGAATGGTTCAGTGCATACAAATGTGAAAAACATACACTGTAAAATACCATTCTGATACAAAACGTGGAATTTTATCATCCGCTACAACATACAAGGAACAGAAGATTATTGTGCTGTGTGGAATAGGAAAAAAAGAGAAAGATAAGACACCACCTCACTCACATGGAATGAATGTTTATTTAAAAGGAGGAGAAGAAGAGATAGTTGTGGAGACCAGCTGGGAGAGTGTAGCATGAGAGCAGGGAGAGGGGGCAAAGCAGGGAGAAATCAACCCTGCATTCAATTGCATATCCAAGTGAATATAACTCATTAAAACTTATTACACAATCACCATAGTTGAAGGGGAGACTTGTGAGTGATCCTAACACAGAGGGATGATGGTTGTTTTAGGTAGTGGGATGCCGCCCTGCTGAATTCTGTAGTCTGTACTCCACATGTGTGTTGTGGCATCACACTGTAGACCAAAAGCACATAGAACTGTCAGTTTAGTTTTACATTTTGTACAAGGCATTATATTTCCTTTGCAGGATGCCATTTCAGGACATAAACTGTAGCTGTTATTACTATTTATACCAGGAGGCTCAATGATATTTATGCAAGCAAGTTAATGGCAATCACAGATTTAAATCAATGGCATCCAATGTCACTTGGACAACGCACTTGGAGAATACTTTTATTCTCACTTCTGAAAGTGAAAGTCTTTGGCCTTGTCAGATGTTATTTTTCTTACATTATATTTAAAATATTCACTATGCAAGTTAGTACAAGATCGGACTGTTATTCACTGAAATCTTTATGAAAGATTCATTAATTACCCTTCCGAAGAGTTAAAAAAAAAACCAAACACTATCTTTAAAAAAATATATTTTGAATAATTAAATATTGTGCTGGTTATTTTCTTTGTCCACTTCATACAAAATGTGGTCATCCTGGAGGAGGGGACTCAGGTTGAGAAAATACTTCCATTGGCTTGGTCTATGGCAGGGACTGTTGGGCAGTTTTCTTGGTTAATGGTTGATGCGGGATGATCCAGTCCATAGTGGCTGATAGTAGCTGTAGGCAGTTGGTACTGAGTTGGATAGGAAACAGACTAAGCAAGCCAGGAGTAGCAAGCCACTAATTATCCCTCCTCCATGGCTTTCACTTTAGAATTTCTGCGTCTGCATTCCTGTTTTGCATTCCACCTTCAAGATGCACTGTAAGACGAACTAAACCTGCTTTTAGTCAGTGTTTTTTCACAGCAATAGAAAGTCAGAGAAGACAAGCTCTCTCAGAAACAAAGGTGGAACTGATTATACGAAGCACAGTTCTGCGAAAGTCCAAACTGAAATCTAAGAGCACCGTTCTTCAATGACTTGAAAGCAGATATAATTAAAATACACTTACTGCAAACATCTGTCTTAGTAGTAAAGGATACATTCATTTTATGCAAACTGAAACATTTTTGGTAAAGAAAATATTGAAAAAGTCATAAGCATTCCATGTAAAAACTTAAAAATAATGCATGTAAAATAATGCATGGCCACATAGGGAAATTCCAACAATGCACCTTTAATTTTATAAATATGCAAAGCTAGAGATACGTCGATATTACTCTCTTCCTGGAGTTCGTGGTAGTCTGACGAATTTTGCCATTTTTACTTTTCCAAGGCTGAAATTTTTTGCAAGTTTAAAGAAAATGAGTAAGTTGAATGTAGGTATGAATGTGAGGTATGTTTCTTGAAATGCATTGCCTTCGCAGTATTGAGAGAGAAGTCTTACTTGCTTTTGTCACTGATTCCTATTCTGTTCTGAGTCTGTACTTTGACTTTCAGACAGGTTCTCTCACAGAGAAGCTTAGGCTGTCTAAGCTCTTCTTCAGTCTTTCTAGTGTCTCACTTGGCTGCAGAGTCCTCCTTGCCTTCTTAGAGTGTCCAAGTTATTTTTCCTTGTCATTTTGTTATACTGAGAAGTGTAAGGACACAATACACCTCTGTGGTTATCTGCGATTATCGACACTGGTGTGAGCTACTTCAGCGTACCTTCCACACTGGGATGCAGAGAAACTTTGGGAACTGTGAGCTGAGATGAATCTTTCTTCCCTTAAATAGTTTTCACAGGGATTCAGTTACATTGACAAAAAGCTAGCATGCTTACAGGAAGTAGGAGATGTTGATTTGGCCTTAAAAATATGCACACAGAAAGGATTGACAGAAGGAGAAAGCAAAGAGGAAGGGAGGAAGGGAGGAAGGAAGGAAGGAGTGGAGGAGGGAGAGAGGGAGGGAGAGAAGATAGAAGAAAGGAAGGAAAGACAATTATGTTACTGTTCATGTTGGCTATGTTACTGTAAGTGTTGGCTATCAAAGACTAACATTATTTTAGCTTGCTATTTGGGAAGCAAGGAAACACACTTATCTATGTGAGAAATGAATGCTTGGGTCTCTACCATAAGCCAGAGTGAACTATCACCCGCCACGACGGGCAAAGACGCAAAGAAAGTTTAAAATCAGAGCCATTTGTGGAGTTTGAGTACATCTGTGGGGCCATTGGAAAACTCTAGCCTCATGTCCTCAACTGCACAGTGTTGGGACTATGGTACAGGTCACGGCACCTCATATAAAGTTTGTGAAGAGAAGGCTTGTAAATCTTAAGTGATTTAAGATAAATGATTTTCGTCCAGATGCTTTCACTACTGTGAACTTCCCTCACCAGTAATCCAATGCCTTAGTTTGCAGTTTTCCATAGCTTGCTGGGCTTCTTATCTTTCCACATCAGTTGCTGTATTTGGGTCCATCCTCAGATCTCCTTTGTACATGGAACCTTATAAGAGCCTGCAGAGTACATGCAAGTGACATTGTCCCTCTGTGTGACAGAATCACAGCTGTGCCTGAGCACTGAAGGAGTCTCAGAAAATACTCCTAAGAATAGTGACAGCCAGCCCTCTGGCAGGGGCTCGAAGTCTCTATTATTGAGTGAGAAGGTCTTTTATTATCCTGCAAGCCTCATTTCTACGCAAATGCAGCATCCTCTCCCTAAGAATAGATCAGACTCGCTCACCACAATGTCGGCTCTTTCAAAAATGACTGATCTGTGTCTACTTCATCAGAGGGACAGCATTTCAAAGCCCTCATTTTCTAATCAAAGGTGGTGAAGGACATAGCCAACTGGGAATGAGGTCATAAGTTCTATTCTGGTGCTCAAGCATTCTTCCCATCATAAACGTTCAAACCAGGACTACTCAAAAGTGCAAAAGGAGCTCACTGCAAGCTGTTTCTTTAGTGACATGTTGCTATCCCACTGTGCGGTTCCATGGGTCAGTGGTGAAGAGATACCCACATTTAGGGAGACTTTTTATAACTAGAACCTTGTCCAAGGCATGAAGGTGATGTTCAAAGGCATCACAATTTCAAGGGATGATGGTATGTCCTTTTTCAGGAAATAAAATGAAGACACTTGACATATCACATTAAATGTCATTCATCTAGATTTAAAGGAGCTGAGGAACATTCTAGTGTACCCAGGGTGACGTTTCAAGTGTAGTTCCAAGTAAAAGGGAAGGAGGAGTTCATAACCTTTTAAGAAGAAACTTAGTGACAAGCATCATGGGGGGAGCTTATCCTGCTTGAATGGCCTTGAATAGAAACAGATCGGGGAGTGATAGTTGGTTCAGGCTCTTGCTCTAACAAACGAGGAGAGCTGTGATCCATATGGATGTGGCTATGTTGTGTTTATTCCTGGCCGTGAAAGTCCATGCGGGGTGCATGTGGGCAGCTGAGCATACAGGAAGTGGTACGTGCACGGGGATGTGGGTAGATGCACTGGTGGCAAGGTGTGCATACATGTGGATGCAAGCAGGTGGAAAGCAAAGGTCAAAGAATTCCTCAGTCAATCTAATGTTTGTAATATAGGATCAGGCACAGAAGCACTGAACCAGGAACTGATTCTGCTAGGATGGTTGGCCAGCGAGCTGGAGAGATCTCCCTGTCTTGGCTTCTCTAATGCTGAATTTCCTGGCATCTCATCAGGTTTTCTACATGATTGCTGAGTATCTGAGTTCGGCCATGATAAGAATGCCACCCACTGAGCCATTTTCCCAGCCCCGACCCCAACCCTAGGCCCAACCCATATAATATTTTCATTTATTTCTTTTTTAACACATGGTCTAACTACGTAACTCAGGCTGGTTTGGAACCTTCTATGTAGACCAGGCTGGGCTCTCACTCAGAGACTCACCTGCCTCTGCCTCCCAAGTACTGGGATTAAAGGTATGTGCCACCACTCCTGGCTCCTGGCTCACCTATTCTTTTTTTTTTTTTTTGTTCTTTTTTTCGGAGCTGGGGACCGAACCCAGGGCCTTGCGCTTCCTAGGGCTCACCTATTCTTAAAGGAAGCAAGAAGAAAAGTCTATTTGTTTGCCTGGTGGATGATTTCTACTTCAGAAAGCAGTGTTGACAAGAACATAGTCATTCATAACTGGCACTTAACAAACTGAAACAAGACCTTCTTACAATTACCATGGAGCATATTATCTCCTCATTCACTCCAGGAATATTAATGTTCTAGGGTACTATTCCTCTGGGGTATGAGACACTTGTATGACAAATGGGAAAAATAAGAGTGTGTGAGATGGTGTGTGTTAGAGGGAAAATAAGCAAAGATAACCTGCACGATTGTTCCCAGAGGTGGGCGAATAGCTCCCAACTCCCAACAAGTCACTGATTTTTTTATAGGCAACTTATATGCAGCCCAACCTTGTCAAAGCAACTGTAGTATCTTCCACATGCTAAATAAAGTGAGCACCATGCTTAATGTTGACAGTCTCCTCAGAGTCGGCAACATTGCAATCCTTCTGCTCTATTTATAGTGACTTGTTTTGTGGACTTGGGACACATGGTGGCTCTCACCCATCATTGTCTGGATCAGCACATTGATGAGGATCCAAGCTCTGTGTCCTGAGCACATGAAACCTGTTTCAATGCCTGAGACAAAAGCTTGCTTAATAAATATCCCCGAAAGCAAGCCAGAACATCATTTGCAAATGTCTCCGCTCTTGGAGTGCCCAGGTTTATTCTGTCATAATACACACCAGGGTGTTGGTCGCTGTTCTAAGCAGAGGATGATCAATGAGACATAAGCAAGTTCTTGCCACACCCACCATATGTCCTGCCTTTGCCTCTCCAGGCTGCCTGTTGACCCTGCTGATGCATTGTTCTTGAAGACTGAAGCTACCTCTCTCTCAGACTCCATGGAGATGTAAGAATAGACAGAGTTGATACACCGCACCCTCATCCATTGTGGAATATTGAAGAAGAAAGCTCTCCCGCTGTGACCTGATGGCATGGTCCCAGCACCTGGTGCTACAGGCCAGCACTAACCCCATTGCCCCTTCTCAACTGAGTCAACATAAAACCGCAATTCAATAATCAGGAAATTTTTTAAAGGGCATAAAAGGAAATCATCACAGTCCTTTCTTCAAGAGAATATAAAGTTCAAGATGTTTCTACATGGAAATTGGTTGTCTTGGTGTGTGGGTTTGCATTCCTTTGCGATGCTTTAGAATCTGCAACAGTCAAGAGTAGTCTCACCTCTATAGAATACTGTGCTTTCAAGTACATATAGATGTCTGAGAGATACATTAACTGCCTGCCAGTTTCCATTTCTGGCTGACTTAACTTTGCTGTATTTATCAAGAAAAAGAAGCCAGATTGCGAGATTTAGGGATTGGAATCTTCTGTCCCGAATTATACTGTTTTCAACCTCAATGATTACTGGAAATGTTTACCGTTTTTGAGAATTTAAATATTTAAGTTTGTATATCGCACAGTCCCTGTTGGAGACCGTCCAAAGAATATTCACGGCGCAGAGTGCATTTTTATGAGGTAGGATTCGGGTTAATAATGGAGGAAGCAGGTGTTACCAACCCAGCGTCACAGCTGTCAATGTGTTCAGACATGCGTGTCCCCCTGGAGGGTTAAGACAGAAAGTGGCTCCGATCCTGCTCCTTGGTGGGTGCCGCACTGTTGTTCCTGGCCCGGATTCAGCATCTTCCACACTGAAGCTCTTCTCACTGAGGAGCAGCTACTGGCACTCTAATTAACATACTTCCACATACCAGCATTGCCAAGGTCAGCGTCCTGACCCTAGTTTCCAGTGCGATCCCACACTCACCCATGACATATCGTTCATTCAGTTTCTTCAGTGTCACACTGCAAATTATGTCCTTGTCACCATAGAGCACAGCATGCAGAAAAGATATTTACTTTCATAATAGAGCTGCCCTAGCAAAGCTAATTTCTATCTCCAAAACGTGATTTTATATTTCTGATTTTTTTTCAGAGAATATGATTTTTTTTCAGACAGTGATATCATAAGCAGAGATTTTTATCTTGAGCTCTTCCACCATAGACGGCAATAGAGTGTGGACATTATCCAATGTGCTTTTGAAGCCAGGCTGTTTTATATAAATCATGTATGAAACATCAAGAAGAAAAGTATGTTCATGACATTGATTTGATTGTGTAAGTGGTTTATGATATTTAAAGCATGAAAACTGCGTCATGTGTTTTGTGGGAGAATCATTGCATTGACAGCTTTTAGGGTTCTTTTTTACCTCTAAGGTGCTATGCTTTCAAGAGACGACCCATCTCAATATGAATACAGTCTGTTTGGAATATAATGCTCCACTCTGGGCACTGGCCTCCATGAACTTCTTCAGTAATTTGGTGCTTATTTTTCCCTGTCTATAGAAGAGACTGTTCGTAACTGTAATGCCTGAAGCTGTCTGACATCCTGGAAGCCTGGGATTGGATCCTTCCTCTGACCATAGCCAAGGAACCAGCCCCTGTCCAACTTCAGCAATGTGCCTAGGCTTCTGCCTTTAAAGAAGGCTGTGCATTATTTCAAGGAAGCCTGAAACTCAGAGCCATAGAGACTCCAACCTCTAGGTATGGGGGAAGGGCATGAACATAGGAACAGCAAGGGATCATAAGAATGTATTGTCCTCAAGTACATGCATGTATGTTATATATTTTATGGATATACACATGAACTTGAGTACATTGAATATTTGTGAATTTAAATACACACATGCACCATGGCTTTTCTAAAAAGAGTGTTATAAACGGTATATTCTACTTCTTAAAAATATAAAATCTGTTTTTTTTTTCTCACTTAGTATGTTTTATCCACGGAGATCTCTTTTTTCCCCCACATTTTACTTGATGCTAAATGGTACACATCTTAATGCCTGTTCTCACACGTTTCCCCGTGTTTCCCATGGCTATACAATGCCTCATATGTTTAGAGTCACCTGCTTTCACATTGCTTATGCATTTTTCACAATTATCTTATTTTGAATCTCTTAAAAATGGTCAAAACTAAATGCTATGAATTTCACCTGAAGTCACGGATATTTTCTTCGCATGTGAGCAATAGTTTCATAAAATATTATAGACTCTCTTGGGTATTGCTGAGGCTTTACCAGTGGCCAGGAACATACGGATAAATTGTGAATGGCTCTTTGTGACCCAGTGCCTCGATGCACACTGTGAAAGCAAAGTGGATTAGCACATGAGTGAACCTCTGAAATGATGGGAACCGAGAATATTTTCTTTCAAGCAGATACATTTGAATGGGCAAGTGAGGATTTCTGTTCCTCAGGGATAAGTTCTTGGGGAATGGGAAGAAACGTTCCTGAGGTTCTTCCCTGTAAAGAACAGAAGTTTTCTGGATAAAGCAAAGGGAAGGACCAAGGTGAATGGCATCTGCAGTAAGGCTGTGGAGGATGGATGCAGGATGGGAGATCACGACACTCCAAGATTTTGATTTATTTTAGAACATGTATTTCTGAATGGCTTTGAACTGACCTCTGATTAATGGTCTTCCTGCCTCTGCTTTCCGGGGGTTATGGTTACAGGCATGTTCCACTATACCTGGGTTAGGTAGTGCTAGGAGTGAGGTCATAATTGGGTTTAGGCTCCTACTCACAAGACTTACTTCACTGAAAGTCTAATCCTCTAGCTAGGCTTCACTACCTAAATGGTTCACAGGGTCCTAACACAGTACCACATCCTGGGGAACAGCCTCCAAACACAAATGGAAAGACCATTTTACATTTAAACCATACATGACTTGATCCTGCTACACCCGCCCTTCTCATCAGGAAGTCCTGCTATATTATTCCTTTATTTTATGATCTCCACGTACCTCCCATACATGTCACATGACCTTGACAGCCATAAATCTTTTATCTCCGAAGTATGCAATTTTCAATGTTTTCCGAAGAGTCCAGACTTGCTTCTCATGCAGATTCCTGTATGTGCCCCCCAGTTTCTAATGGTTGTTCCTTACAGCTACCCCTGCCACCACGGTACAATATCACTGTAAAGAAATAACTGCCTACAAATTCCATGATGCCAGTGTTTTTAATAGCTGAGGTATTTAATGTGTAAATGCACCACTCTTCCTTCATTCATTCTTCAGTTGAGAGATATCTGGGCTGTTTCCACTTTCTGGTTATTATGAATAAAATTGCTATGAACATATTTGAACAAGTGTCTTTCTGGGATTTTAGAGCATCTTTTGGGTATATGCCCAGGAATGGTATAGCTGGTTCTTGACATAGTACTATTCTCAATTTTCTGAGAAACTACCAGATTGATTTCAAAGTTTATGTACAAATTTGCACTCCCACCAGCAATGGAGGAATGTTCTCCTCTCCAGCATGTGCTATCACTTGAGTTTTTTATCTTAGCCATTCTGATGGGAGTAAGACAGAATCTCAGAGTGGTATTGATTTGCATTTTATTGACTAATAAGGACATTGAACACTTATCTAAATGTTTCACCAGCCATTAGAAATTCATCTGTTGAGAATTCTGTGTTTAGCTCTGTACCCCATTTTTAATTGGGTTATTTGGGTTGTTGATATTTAATTTCTTTTTTCTTCATATGTTTTGGATATTAGCCCTCTGTCAGATATGATGTTGGTGAAGATCTTTTACCATTTCCTATTGACACTGTCCTTTGCCTTACAGAAGTTTTCAGTTTCATGAGGTCCCATTTGTCAGTTATTGATCTTAGAACCTGAGCCATTGGGTTTCTGTTCAGAAAGTTGTCTCCTGTACCAATGAATCCAAGGCTATCCCCCTTTTCATTTTGATTAGATTAATGTATGTGGTTTTATGTTGGGACCTTTATTCCACCTGGACCTGAGTTTTGTGCATGGTGATAGAAATGAATATATTTTCCATATATAATTCTTTATTCCATTGTATGCTTTTGACTTCTTTGCAAAAAAAAATAAAGTTCAAATGTCTGCAGGTGTATGGGTTTGTTTTGGGCCTTTGAGTCAATTCCACTGATCAACCTGCCTGTTTATATGCTAATACCATACATTTTTATTAGGACTGTTCTGTAATACAGCTTGAAATCATGGACAGTAATACCTCTAGAAATCATTTTCTTGTACAGGGTTGTTTTTGCTATCCTCCTTTTATTTTTTCATATAAAGTTGATAAAATTTGTGTCAAGTGGATGGAACTATAAAATCTTGTCTTGACTAAAGGTAACCGAGACTCGGAAATACACACATGGTATACACTCGCTATTAGCCCTAATATGGATATTAGCCATAAAGTGCACAATAACTATGCTACAGTACATAGATGCAAAGAAGCTGTGTAATAAGGAGGGCCCAAGAGAGGATGCTTGAATTTCACTCAGAAGGGAAAATAAATAGACATCAGAAGTGGATGGAGAAAGGGTACTGGGTAGGAGAGGGGTGGCGTGGTGAGCAGGGGTATATGAGGAGAGTGGGGTTGGGAGTAAGAAGGCTGGGAAGAATAGGAAAATAACCCTGGGGTGCATCTCAGGAAGAAGCCTGAGACTTGGTAAAGGAGAGGCTTCTTGGAGGATATGGGGGTAAACCTAGCTGAGATTCCTAGCAGCAAGGTATATGGAGCCTGAAGTGGCCACTTCTTTTAGCCCACTGAGACTTGCAGTAGAGAAAGGAGAATGTCAACCCACCCACAAAACCTTCAATCCCCAAACTGCCCTGCCAACAAGGTGGGCAGATACAAAGATAGAAAAAGAGATTGAGGGATTGGCCAAGAAACAACTGGCCCATTTTGACAACCACCCCACAGGAGATAGCCATCCCTTGACGTTAGTAATGATACTCTGCTATGCCTACAGACAGGAACCTAGCATAACTGTCATAAGAGAGCATCCATCCGTCAGCTGATGGAATCAAATGCAAAGGCCTACAGCCAAACGTTAGGTAAAGCTCAGGGAGTCTTGTATAAGAATCAGAAGAAGGACTGAAAGAGACAGAGGGGTCAGAAACACCACAAGAAGACATACAGAGCCAACTAATTTGGGCCCATGGGCTCACAATGACTGAACCACCAACCAAAGGGTATGTATAGACTGATGGTAGGTCCCCTACACACACACACACACACACACACACACACACACACACACACACACACACACACACACACACACACCAGATGTGCAACTTGGTCTTCATATGGATCTCCTAGCAATGAGAGTGGCTGACTGTGGAACACTTTTCCCTAGGTGGACTGCCTTGTCTGGCCTCAGTGGGAGAGAAGCACTTAGTCCTAATGAGGCTTGATGTGCCAGGGTAGGTAGGTATGCATTGGGGGTCAGGAGTTCTCCTTCTCTAGGAAGAAGGAAAGGGGGTAATGAGACAAGGGGTAAAAGGATGGGACTGTGAGGAGAGGAGGGAGGGGGGATTTGATCAGGTTGTAAAGTGAATAAATAAACAAATAAAAATAAAGAAAGAGAAACAACTGCTTTGTAGCAGGACTTTCCCTTCTTTCCCATTCCTGGAGTTTCACTCTCTCCACTGCAGTCCAAATTTCCAGTTCTCATCTTGAAAAGTAATAACTTACATTACTGTACTTGTAAGCTAGACCATTATAATGAGTTGCTTGTCTCTCTTCTTCAGTCCATCACATGGCAGGTACTTCTAGCATTCACCACTCAGAAAAGAATATAAACACATTCAGGCACGTGTTGGATGAAAACAGTCTCTCCAGCTGAAGAGGTACTTTGAAATCTGCTAATTCAACATAACATGTAGCAGATGTATTGCTAACTGTATTTAGCAGCCTGGACTAGGAATAGTGTACTTTACAGAAGGTGACTTTGCATTAGCACTAATCAAATTATTTCTAATTATGCAGCCCCTGTGGAAACAGAAGCCACGTCTCTACCTAGCATTGAGACTCTGAGAGGCACAGCCCAGCATATCTGAGTCTCAGAGGAAGACAGAGGTGCAGGTCAGCAGTGGCAAGTGCATGGCTAATTGCTGCATAAAGGGGACATGGACACATTTCAATTCAACTCCATGCTCTTACGGCAAGGCTACCCCTGCCATGCCAGGATCTCACTGACCTCCAGAGTCAGATTCTAACTGGTCACAAGAAAACAACGCTGTCACACAAAGGGACACAGAAAGTCAATGACCATTTAGTGCACGTAAGTTTTCTAAGCAAAACCATTAGTCAAATGTTGAAATTTCCTTGTAGCCTTTGTTGGTCGTTCATACATTATTTCTAAGTCCACAGGATATTGACAATGACATCACTCTTGACTTGCCAACATTCCCTTCTTTGTACTGATCAACACATCCTCTCCCTTCCTTTGCCATGAGAAATGAACTACTTCCCAAGTTCAGTGAAGATGCCCCAAATCCTGCTTTAGTCTGGAGAATTTTCTTTTATGAACCTCAAATAACTGATTCATACATTGATTTATTATTTTGTTACTTAACCTTGTGCTATACCATCTGGTTTGATGATGCCATTTTGGTTTTTATTATTTATTTGCTTAACAATTATATTTGCTTTTCTGTCAAAAATATTTTACCACCTTTTAGTTCTTTACACACCTGCTCTGCTTTCCTACTGGACAGAATCTATCTCCACATTACAATGAACAGAAATAAGATGTACATATCATCACATCCAAGTCTGCCACCCACTCTATAAGTTCATGATTTGCTTAGGAACACGCAATGAAACCTTCATGCCACTTATGTTCTTGAACATGCATACTTGGCATATAGTTTCATGCTATACACAGCTTCCTCTTGAAATGTCTAGGACTTCTATGTATCTAACCCTTTCTGAGCTCAATGACATCATACTACTATGAGACTCTCTCCTAAGCAAGGATGGCACACCTAAACTCTTTGTGCAAGGTTGTTCAACAGTGAACTCCACATAGACTTCCCTAAAGGAGTGTTTGTGTAGTCATACGTGTTCTCTGTGTTCAGGATAAATGCCTGGCCCATGGGGGGGTTGTTTCCACCTTTACCTCTCATCAGTTATTCTGAAAAGAAATCCCCTTTTCTCAGTAAAATCCACAAGAAGTTTATTATGGAACCTACTATATGAATATTACGGATGTTGTCAACTTTCCCTCCAGAAATACATTTGTCAGATCTCAGGTAAAGCATCTCTATCAGATCTGACTGCAGGAAACATGTGCCAAGGAGAAATCTTTGCTTTGGATTATGTGTGCATTTTTGTCTCCAGGCCCCCATGAGATTTGTCTTCACTGTAGTAGGTAGGAGGCCCAAAAGCCAATATCAAAACTGCATTTTCAAGCTGTCTGCACAGTGGTTGTTTCTATTTGCACACACACACACACACACACACACACACACACACACACTGCTCTCCTTACGTAGACTTGTTAATTTGAAATCCTAAGGAAAGGAGATGGTTCAGAACCTTTCTAGAACTCAAGATGGCCAGAAGGCCACAGGAGATGCCAACAAACTGCTCCTGTTACTTATTGTGATGATTAGTGAAGAGCATCCTAGGTATGACCCCTAGGACACAGTTACTGAGATGTGGCTAGGGCAGAATGTCCAAAAAGGGATGAGTTCAGGAAACTGGGTGAGGAGTCAGCTCTGCAGTACTTGAGCAGTTCTGATGGGTCCTAGTTCTCATCAACCTTATGCGAACTTCAGTCCAGAAGTATTGGTCCCTATCACCTGCTTTGGCCATCACCGGATACCCATTGTTATAGGTTAGGCCTGCTCTTGATAAGGAAGTTATTATCACCTATGGTAAATCCTGACTGCTTGCACATCCTCAACAAAGCAAGTGATGAACTACAGGTCAAGTCAGCAAGGCTCCACTCACAATGGAGGTCAGTGGATCTATCCCAATGGCTCACAGATCAGTTCTGTCTGGACTCATTGAACAGGCCACAAAACTGGGTTGTCCTCAGCATGAGACACTACTCTTTTAAATGACCATTGACCATAATTCTTTTTGTCACTTTCCTAGTGAACTCAGATAGAGGGTGAATGGTTACTTTCTTATCCTGTGTAAAAATACTAGGCAAAAGCCACTTTAGGAAGGACAAGTTCATTCTGCATTAGAGTCTGAGGGTATTGTACATCATGGTGGGGAAGTGATGGTAGCAGGAATTGGAAGCAGCTTGTCCTGGGTCCATAGCCATGAAGCAGAAAGAGATATGGTGTTCAAGTCACCATCTCATTTTTAGTGAGTCAAAGATGCATTCCATGGAAAAGTGCTACCCACATTGGGGGAAGTGTCTTCCTGCCATTATAAACTGAATTTGGTATGCCGTTTGTCTCCTAAGGGAGTCCTAATTCTACCATTTCACACCATTAGCCATTGTGAAGAGAGACCTGAGGACATGCTACTGGAAGGCCTTGAAAAATGAAATGCCAACCTACTGGGATATCGCTTCAAGTTGGACAGTGGCTCCAAGTTCAGCTTATGACCTCTCTCAATGCTTAAAGTCTATGGAGACAGAAAGGGTGGACCCCAATGATAGAAGTTCATAGGCTTTTCAATAAACAAGTCTTTTAAATCACTTTTATTAATACATTACAGATAATCAATACTAATTTTCTATTTCTTGAACAATTGTGATGTAAAAAAATAAAGTTGATAGGAACCATGTCTAATATCACTTTGTAATACTTTGACAATTATGCTTGCTTTCTATTTTTTCCATTATTTTTATAAATATATTCTGTGGTTTGTAATGAGAATGAATCAAATTGGGGAATGTACTTGGTAAACTAAGTCTCAGGAATAAATTAAAACCTGCTGTACTTGGAAGGATGGCAGGCTCATAGACTACCTGCCAGTGACACTAGGATAGTTCATACTATGTACTTGAAAAGATGCAGCCCAGAGGGATAGCCCAGAGGTGTCCTATAAAGCTGACAAATAAATTTCTTGACTTGCTGTAGGTGCCTATCCTAGATTTTCAGGTTCTTAGGAACACAGTTTCTCAGTTCCTCTCTAGCTTGGGAATGGAGTTGCTGTGAATATAACTTTACTGTAGCCATATGTAGCTGCTGTCTCTAGGTGTTAAGCACAGACACTGCAGAAATGTATGTGTGTTAATGGGTTTGCCAGTCCGTTGAGTCTATTAATGTGGGAGAGTGACTCATGCCCTTAATAAAGGAACTGCCATAATGAAAATGGAATCTGAGGTATCACTAGTGTTCCCAAGCTCAGGGCCACAGTGCTACAAAGTCTCTTTCTGGAGCTCTTCTACATGGAGACATGTGGTCGGTCCAAAATGCACACAGGGTTTGCCACATTAGCGCAGAGTCCAATGCACTAATCATTTCATGTTTCAACTGAATTAGGATGTGTGACATTGAAATCCACTATTAAAATAAACTCCATGGGCCAGTGAGTTGGCTCAGTGGGTTAAATTGTTTTCTATCAAGAAACGTGGTGAAAACAGGCTCCTGAGAGTTATCCTTTCACTTTCCCAAACATACAAACACACATGCACGCACACACAACACTACTAAGTACAATTTAAGAATCAGTAATAAATTTCAGCTTAATGTTTTAAAATACCATGTTCAATTTGTACATGAATTGAGGCTTTGACTGGAAAGTGCTTTGTTGGAGTTTGAAATCTCTGTCTTTCCCGTACTGGTTTAGTGAAAATTCTGATTAAAAAAAAAACATAATTAAATGACTTATTTTGGTGCATTTATCTTAACTGAATAAGACCCTTCTACCTGAGTTCTATAACATTGAGTAGATTTTCATGTTTTATCAAATATTTCCTTTGCTGGCGTCTTCGTTGTTTAACTTGCTGTGACTGAAATTATAGCTACCTTAATTTACATATGCAAGTGTATACATCTCTAAAACAAAGAATACGAAGTGTGATTGACCCACATTTCCAACATGAAGAGAAAATCGGGGCCCTGCGGGTGAGTGGCAGCACTGTCATGTACTGAGCACAGACTTGCACCCCCACCCTTCTCAAGCTCAAGGTCTCAGTCACTAAAGTCATTATTTTTGGCACAGATTTGCCCCCCAGAGTTGGGTATGGTGCTTCTTTTGTCAGAGTGGAGCATCCCTGAACTCTAAGTCTCTTCTGAGTTCGTTGAGAAAACACAAAAAATCATATCCCACTTACACCACTTTACTAATGTGCATAAAACGCCATTCTCTAGTGCATGTGGACTTCCGTAGCATTTGCTTTGCCTTTTCATTGCTGCGGCGAGGCAGGCAAGATGGTCACTTTCTATGTCTAGACATCTCTGTTTCTCAATATCCGGTGCTGTTTGGGAAATGTGAGGACTGTAAGAAAGGTGTGGTGACACCTATTTGAAGGTTATTGGAGGACAAGACTCAGATTTAGCTGCCAAAAGAGGCAATGGGACAAACAAGTCAAACACTCTGCATCAGCTGAAGGATTAGGGCAAGGCTAAATCTAGCCCTTAATTCTTGTAGAAACTTCCGGCCATAGAAGTGCAATTTTGAGTGACTTCCATATGCTGTGTAGACATAAAATGATTATGCTTCTCTCCAGGCTCGCCCTAGCCCTTATCATCACACCAAGATTTCCTTTTCTGTCTAGAAGCCTTCCAGACAGTTAATTCAGTCTGCACGAAGAGCAAAATATAGGTCAGCCACACAGAAGGGCAGATGATTTAAAGTCAGGAGAAGATCAGACCCCACTGTCACCCCATGATTAATTGATGGCTTTCCAGAATATGCTGACCATGTTCCAAAGATGAGGTATTGAAAACCAAGATAATGCATTCTCTCACCAGCTGTTTATTTTCTGAATAACGTATTTCACTACATCTGCTACTCTCTTCTTCCCTCACTATATTTAAAGGACTCAATGGTCCATGAAATATGAATAATAATTTGTGTTTAAGGCAGATTCTCACATACGGCATTATTAATCAAATGGAAATCATGTAATATACCTCAAGAACACTTTAAAGAGTCCATGCATCAGTTCTTAAATAAATACATAAATAAATAAATAAAAATTAAAACCTCTGTCCTAGCTGGAAGATTGCCATTAATTTTATTAAATGGTTATTGCTTAATCTCTGCTTAAATATCTTCCCCAAGAAAAACAAACAAAACTAAGGAAAGTGCAAGATGAAGCCATCACTAAATAACTTTGAGTCCTTAAAAATATTAAGTTTGAACAAATGTTAATATTCTTCACAGTGCTTATGACATGTCAAAATATCAGACACTCAGAAAATCAATGTCTACTTTTTAATTTAAATATTATAAGCAGCAGCTGCTGGCTGCTGATGAGTTACACTGCTAAGAGTTGTCTCTCCACCCCCCTCTCCTCATGAGTAATAAACTTCATATGAGATTTCACATTATTCTTGCTTTTTCTATGAGGCATCTGCTTTTGAAATCATGTGAGTGCTGATGTCTCTCTCATAGGCAGAAAATGGAAGATAGCCAGTTGGTGACGCTATTCATAGATTAGGAAAATTAATTCTTTATGCTGGTAAGAGGGCATAAGACTACTCCATTGAAAATATACGTTAAACTATGCAAATTTAGAAACCAGTCCTGAGGCAGAAATGAACACTCATCAGATTAATAATTTCCTGACATATTGCTCTTTTTAATTTTACCAAGTTTGATTCAAACAAATTGCAGATAATTTCACGTTATCTTCTGTGTTCTTAAATGTATTGAGCTGAAAGACAATGAATATTCTAGGGAATAGAAATTTTCAAATTAAATGTTCTGCCCAAATTGGAAACCAGCCAAGCTACTCTCTAAAAATACCAATTGAAACTACCATCTTCTAAGATATTGGAAAGAATTTTTTCTGTGCTGAATTTAGGTAAATCTGGTGTCTTTATTCTTCCTTCATAAGCAGGTGAGGTAAGAGTTTGAATTGGAAGAAAGAGTCTGTCAGCATTTCTCTGAGTCTTCTATTTTCCTTTTTGGTCTCCTGAAGTTCATGTCCAGACAGTGGAGCTTGGTGCTTGGCCGAGGGAAGATGTCAGCTCTGAATGCATCATTAGATGCTGTTTTAGTACCCTTTAATTTCCCCAAAACCTCAACTCATCTTGCAAACAGTTTTCTTGGATATCCACCAATTTTGAGTGAATATTGTGACTGTGGTGATTTTAAATGTGTCTTGGTATAGGTCACCCATGAAACTGCTATCAAATGTGTGAATGCTTCTTTGTTTGCGGGATTGTACCATTTAAAGTGATTTTAATAAAGAATTACTCAAAGGATCAAAACCTTGGTCGTGGTGTGCGCCATTCCCAGCAGTCACAATTTAGAACTGTTGAAAATCACTTTCTCGGGTAGAAAAACTAGAGTATACAGTATAGAACTATAAACTGTAGGCTCCCTTACCTGTCCACATCAGAAAACACTGGTAAAGGTTGGGGTAGCCTAGAAACTAACACAGATAAATGGGAATTTTCCTTTAAAACCAGTAAACAGTTTATGAAGTTATATAGGTGTACTCCACAGTTGGTCCCAACTGAAATCTAAATAGCACATGCAGAATGTGATGTTTTTGTACTTTTCTGGCCACAGCCTTCAGGAGCTGCCTTGTGGCACTAGCCTTTAGAGACTGCCTCGCCCAGACCTGGAATAAGTTTCAGAGGTAAGCTGCAACTTATGCTTCTGCTTTAGCCAGTCTGTTTCCTTTGCCAGAAAAGAGACTCTCTACTCCCTCTTTGACTTCTGAATCTTATTAACAAAAGATCTTGCAGCTATCTGACTTTTATCTCGGTCAGTAACTTATTGCCTCACATGTAATTTATGGCCACAATCTCCACTCCTCACAGAGAAGATGCACTTCCAAGAATGGGGACACAGTGTCCTAGAGCTTCTTTATGAATTTTACCTCCCAGTTTCCAGACTGCAAGGGTACTCAAGCACCTTGATTTACTCGTGAAAGTCTAATCATGTGGCTCTCTGTCCATTCACTTTCCTTTACCCATTTTAATATGTCTTATTCTAATTTGAAGATGCATTCCTACCCTAGATGTATAATTACTACCATAATTATGGATTTTCATGGGTAGCACCCAGAGTTAAAAATAATAGACAGTGAGCATTTGCAAATCCTTCTCTAAGCTAATGTTTTTTCCAATTGAAGTTTGCAACAAAGATGAAGACACACAACAGCTCATCGTGAGAGGAGAAGGCTGTTGGTAATATTTTAATGCAATTTACTGCAAAGCCTTTCAAAGCATAATTCAATTGAATCAGTTCACTTAAGCTCAGAAGGTTCATACTAGCTGGATGTCTACTTCGTTCAGTTATAATACTGGTGAAGGAAGGGAAACAGGGCACAAGAATGTGCGTAATTTAACAGTTAACAAATGTATGCATAACATTGATTTGATTTCTTCAGTACCCCAAACCATGAAGGACACCATTCAAACTGAATCACTGAGCCGTAATCACACATCAAAGTGGCCCTGCTGCTGTAAGAAAAAAAGGAACATCTGTTCATTCAGATCCTGCTGGATGGGGTCGGTTTAGACAAAAGGAATTCAAGGTGGATTGGGGATGAGAGGGGGACTCCCTGAAAGATATAGACTATGGATCAATGAAAAGATAATTGGATGTGAACTTCACCACATTTAGAGCTCTCCTGGGAGCAAAAAAACTTGGATGGTCACTTGGTCCAGACACCAATTAAGAGAGCATAGTAATAAACTTTAATACAAATAGCTTACTAATCTTCCCAGGCATAAAGTGGTATTTTCCATTAGATGCAAAAGGTACTTTAATAAATCAAGCTGAATGAATCTAATTCTAGAAATATTTTATGTTCTATTTTAGAGTTAAGTGCTTTGCACATTTGAATTAATGCCGAGTTCTGTAACACATTTTCAGTCTTGCCATCAATATTTTGAAATATGTAAAAGTGCATCTTTGTAAAGGCATTTTTTAAAAGTTGATGTCATAGTTAGGGTGTCTATTACTGCAGTGAAACACCATGACCAAAAAGCAAGTTGGGGAGGTAAGGGTTTATTTGTCGTATACTTCCAGATCATAATCCATCATTGGAGGACTTCAGGACAGGAACTCAAGCAAGGCTAGAAATATGAAGGTAGGAGCTGATGTGAATGCCAGAGAGGGGTGCTGCTTACTGCCTTCTTCAGCTTGGTCAGCTTGTTTTCCAACAAAATCCACTAGACCAGAAATTGTATCACTGACCATAAGAAGTGCCCTCCTTCAGTGATCACTAATTAAGGAAATGTCTTACAGATAGATCTCATGGAGGAATTTTCTCAACTGAAGCTCCTTCCCTTCTGATGACCCTAACTTGTATCTCTCTCTCTCTCTCTCTCTCTCTCTCTCTCTCTCTCTCTCTCTCACACACACACACACACACACACACACACACACACACACACACGCCAGACAATACAGTTCATTGATATTTTGCAACCAAATATAGTTTTGTCAAACTATTCAGTAGTTAGGTGGTGGTCCTGGATGCCAAATGCATTTTCACAGACACCCTCTGGTTGCCAAGTAACACAAGTGCTTGTAATGACTGGAATGAATTCTTGTAACAGGCTCATGGATTCTTAGCACTTGGCCTCACCCTTCATTTTGAGGGCCAGCTATGTGTGAATGGTAGGGGTTGAGCAAGGCTTTAATAATGAAGAAATGCATTGGGTTGAAGACTAAAAGGGGAGTCTTCAAAGCAGGGAGATTCAGCTCTCTTTGCAAAGAGATCATCAGAAAGGATAAAGTGATGTCCAGAGAGGAGAGAACATGCAGTGACACAGATCTTACTGTATCCTTCTGTCAGATAGAAGAATGACCTACATATCTCCTGATACCTCACCACAGGTTGTAAGCTGTTCGCTGTGTGCTTGCTGAACAAATAACTGGTAAATAATTCCTAAGCATGTAGCCTCAGAGTTAACATAGCCTGAGTAGCTAATTCACCTTGGATTTTGAATGCCAGACGCTCCGTACTTTCTCAGGGGTTACTGTCCACACAATTCATGAATGATAAGATATAAAAAAATAATAAAATGAAATGAAATAAAAATCCAAATGATTTTCCACAGTGACTGTATTAACTTTTGTTCCCATCAATAGTTAGTATACCAGGTTTTGTGTGACTGCCTCTTTCTTTGGAGTAAACACTGTGAAGGTAAATGGCATGAATTTGGTTCACTATAAACCCTCACTACTCTAATATTGTCTTTCCAATAACTAAATGTTGAACAGATGCTTTGGAAAATCTCTTTAGATCATAGTCATGGAAAACCCACCATACAGAGAAATTAATAGCTAGAATCAGCAGCTATTGACTGAAGTTCGGCAGTTTTCTCTGGTCGTAAGGTGAGGGCAGGATGCAGAAAAGAGTCAATTGCCACCCAACCAAAAGTTTAATGTCAATAATCTTGCTAAAAGTCCCAACAGCTGACAATACCCCCAATCAATAAAGAACACCAGGTCATGGGTAGTATTTGGGGAGACCACAGTGTTATTTCCTTGGAGTGAACAATGCCCAGTGTCAGGCTAGAAACGTCTAAATGAATCAGAAATGAGCTCATGTTTTAGTAGCCACCTTTACAATGGAGTTACTCTGGGCTGGCTTCTGCTCCAAATAATCGTTTTAATTGCACGTTTAAAGAAGGATTTAAAACATAAGAATTACTGAAAATAATCAGAATAATCAATGATTAAAGAATTAAATGAAAAAACTCACATGAATATCTGACTGATGTTATGTATTTTATTCATTTTAATTAAAACTGAGCAAATTAATACCACACACACACACACACGCACACACACACACACACACACACACACACACACACACACACACACACTCCACGTCAGCAGATGAACCTAGATGAGGGATAAGTACATTTGAGACTTGTAGAGAGTTTTTATTTTGTCCATAAAACTGCTGATTTTTGTGTGCATAAGACTCTAGAAGATTGGTTTTATTTCCTTAAATACAAACCATCTTTCCTCCAAGTTTTAATATGAATCTAGGCTTGATGCTATGAGTATCAAGGGGAATTGGGCACTGCCCTGGCACTAAACTGCCAATGCTGCTCCTAACAATGACCCAAAATGCAATAGCATAGAACAACTCTCCTTGCTTCACAGATTAGAAAACCTGTAAGGGTATGGAGGGCTAAGATCATTACAAAAAGTAGTCCTGGCCTCTCTCTCAGGATTCAAAGCAGTTACTGATGTGGTTAAATTCCACAGGACTCATGTCTTATTGAAGAATATTGTAAGACACAGTGTGTATCACTAACATACCTTTACAGGAGTACTAACAGAGTGTGATGAGTATTTTTATATATTTAAAGAAAAATATTGAGATCCAAAATGCTTAGGAATAAGAACTGACAACCTATGAATTCAATTTAAATGGCCCTATAACAATTAGCCTCTGTCTCCAAATCACATGTTTTATTCTGCAGAAATCACTAGAGGTGTCTGTGGCCTTGAGTGACTTCGTGAAGTGGCCAAGAACACGAAAAATGATGATAGGATGATTATGATAGTGATGATGATGGTGATGTTAGTGCTGCTCCCGCTTGTGGTGTAGAAAATAATTCATGTCACAGCCTATTTAACTCATTTGTCCCAATCAACACTCACAGAATACTGTGGCAGGTGCAGAATTTTTCTTTTCATTTCACCACACAGCAAAGGATAATAAGAAGCTCACACAGTACACGTGATCACCAAAATGGGAGGTGAATCACTGTGACCTCAAGGCTGGAGTTCCTATCCTCAGCTTCGCCTGATCCTTTGAGGCTGCCCCTTGTACTAAAAGATGAGTGGTTGCCTGCTAGGAAATTTAGGGTTAGAGGGCCAGGCCTAATCATCGAAAATATGATAGACCAAAGCATCTTGAAAACCAGATATAAATATGTTTTCTTCAACATCAGCATGCTCTCCTATGCAGTGGCAAGTATACTTGTGCTGAGATGGAGCAGGTAGAAATTTGAAAAGGACAGAAAAATTTGAAATAGTGGCAGGCCAGTGGTTAGAATTAGCAGAACATGGAAGCTGTTCTATGAGATACACAGAAATGTAAAGATAGGTGACGGGCAGACATTAGGGTCCTAGGAGATAAGTGGGAATGAGGTTCGTGATGTGAAATTCACAAAGAACAGATAAAAGTTAAAAAATTAAGCTCAGTGGTCAGTGATAACCAGGAAAATGATGTGCCTAATAATTACACACACACACACACACACACACACACACACACACCTTACAAATTTAAACATTTGTAAGGTATTTTATAGAATTATCTCCAGAAAGATATAAATAAATTAAAAAATAGAAATTAATAGATTAACCTACTATAATTGGCCAAGGTCTATGAGAAGCCTCTGTCAATAACAAAGACCAGCAAAAGGAATTAAATAAGTTATACAGGTGTCACCGCCACAGGGAATCTTACAGCAACGTTCCTATTATGCTAAAGCACAGAGGAGGATAGAATCTTTTTGCTATGAGTCTATGAAGCAGGAAAGAAGGAGTATGAGAATGGAGCACAGGAAAATTCGAAAGATCAAGTCAGCGCCATGTTGTGAGAGGCATAAGGATGACACACGGCAATACAGAGAAACATCAATAGGAAAAAGTGATGTTGAGAGTGTCAACAGATTTAGAATTTCTGTGAGAAGTACAAGGGGAGGAACGAGGTCTAAATGTGTATGGGGCGTGGATGTGAGAGGACGTGGCTGAGTGTGTTTGTATGTGAGTGTCCTTGTGAGTATGTGTGAGTATATGAGTGTTTGTGTGTGAGTATATGAAGTGTTTCTGAGTGTGTGAGTGTATGAGTGTGTTTGTGTGTGAGGGCATGTGGACACATACGTGACCAGTCAGTGCTGTGATAGTGCAGAAGAGCACACTGCTAAAGCCTCACAGGCCAGAGGGAAGCTCTGCATTCCCCAAAGTTCATGGGAATATATCAGTGCTCAGTATAGTGTGGGGACATCTGATGGCATCTCAAAAGGAACATTTGGACCCTAGAATCTAAGGAGCAGGATCTGGAACAAGTAAGTGACTTGGATGTTTAAAAACCAAAGCCTAGAAAAACCCAATAAAAAAAGGATCAGAGAGTGGTCAGGAGTCATTGATCTGAGATGGTCAATATTTAGTATCAATTTGATTGGATTTAGTATCACCTGGAAGACACATGTAGGCCCATCTCTGGGGGCGTTTTCCCAGAGAGACTGAAGGAACAGTGGGCAGCACCATTCCACAAACAAGTGCCCCACACTGAATAAAAGAGAGCAAGCAACCTGAGCACCAACTTTCCTCTACCTCTGCTTCTTGACTACAAAGACTTTATAACCAGGCACTTTATGCTCTTGCCACCATGCCTTGAGTCCTATGATGAATGTGCCCACACATTGTAAGCCAAAATAAGCCCTTTTCTATTTTCATTGCTCTTTGTTGGGCCTTCTGTCCTATCAGTGGGAAAAGTAGCTAATATCCAAGGTTTAACCACACAAGCCTAGGAGAGAGTCAAGTCCCACAGTCACTACTCCCAAGGAGTTCCAGAAATGATCTAACACAGACAAGGTTGAATTTATCTTAAAATCCTTCTATAAGAAATATTAGCAGTGGGGCTGGAGAGATGGCTTTCAGAGGTCAAGAGCATGTACTACTCTTGCAGAGAACCCGATTCAGTGTCTAGCTAACATATTAGGTGACTCAAAGCCAACTCTGCTTGAATCTAATGCCTTTACCACTGTTGACCCCTGAATTCTCATGCACATACCCTCACAGAATAAGTATACATATACATAACATTTTTTTAAAACTAGAGGCAGTTCCTTCTGATTATAATTGTTTCAATTTTTGAGTAATTACACCCTTTACTACCATACATTCTGTATTTAATTCAGATTATTGTCACACATTCCTGGTGAAACATGTTGGCTCTTTAGTCCCATCAAACCACCCTGGGCTCTGGAAACACAAAGAAGATCCTTGGTTAGAATCCCATATGGATGTATTTCACAGTGCAGGGAGCCTGCCCAGCACCAGTTCTCTCTGGAAAGCAAAGATGGATTCAGTAGGTTCAATTGTGGTTAAAGGGGGCAAAACTTGATTTGCAAAGGCAAAAAAAAGCATACTTTCTGTAATATTTACTTTAACTATTCTGAGGGAAAAAAAACCACTGACTTCTGTTGATTAACACGTGCAGTTTAACAGCTGGAAGCTAAGTAAAGAGGTTGATTATCTTGGGTATTTTTCTTTTCTCACACCCCCTCCCAAGAATTTCAGAGCTCATTTATTCCTCTTGAACAGGAGAAAAAAAAAGAAAATCACACATGAGAAAGAAAATCTTTTACACAGGCAATATGCATAGACACATACACATTTATGCATATATATTATGCAATATATATACATATATATATATATTTGATCAGATCTGACCACCGATCTCTTCAACTCCACAAGTGTTCATATATATATATATATATATATATATATATATATATATATGCATACGTACGTATGCATATATACATTTGGTGGATGGAGTAAGAATTCCCATGAGCAACTTTTAATTAGCAAGTGCCAATGCAGAAAACTCCTTCATTCTGAATAAAACAGAGGCTCCAATCTTCATTACTCAGAGAAAGAAAACTCTTCTACCCTTTTATTTCTAATAGTAAAATAAAAAGCTCCCCATTATGAAAATGCCTTTCCCTCATTGTCATTCTTAGTTCTTATACTTTCTCAGGAGAATTAATCACGTGGTTTTTCCAAGCATCTCTACATTAATAAGTTCATAGCAAATTTAAGGCACTGATTCAAATTAATAGGGAGTTTCAACTGAAATGTTTATATGTTTCCATTAAGACTAATATCTGACTAAACATTTATTATGTGTGACTGGCTCTATAAGTTCAAAGTTAAAGTTTCAAACAATAATTCTTATGTCATAGGTTAGCATGGCTTTACCAAAAACAAATTATCTGTCTTGTGTCTTATTAGTGTTGAAGTTTTATATAAACAAGCTAGTCAATACTTTATTTTGTTGTCATTGAACCTACAATAAATTCCCAATTTCTGACTGTCAGTTACCAAATAGTAGTCTCACAGTGAATCTAAAAGGAACATTTTCCCTGAGAGAAACTTGCCTTCTTATCTTAATGGAATAAGCCATGACACATGAAGGTTTACATAAGTCTAATTGCAGCTTTCATACTATAGAAGGCTCAAAATTAATTGGATAAATTTAGGAGTTCTATAGAATCATTATTAGGAATTATTAAATCATCAATTTTTCTGCATAACATTACTATAAAAGAGTACATCTGCCAAGTCCTGAGTGGCCTTGAGAGACAGGATGACACAGTTTCCTGCCCTTGGAGCAAAACCAAAAGGATGCAGGCTTCCACAAGTACTGATGATTGCTGTGGGCAAGGGGCTTGTTTATATAATAATGTACATAAGTTACTTGATGTTCCTTCCTAGGGAAATGGACTGACAGTGTTAATGATTCCATGGTAATTAGAAGCAGCTTGAGTCCTGCAGGCAAGTGTGTGTCTCAGAAAAATGATGAGTGTGATGACCTTCAGAAAAGCCCTTAAGGCTGTGGGAAAGAACTCAGACAACATGAGCTCAAAAATATATAACTTCTCAACTATGTAAAATATAAGGACCCAATATGAATTATGCGAGGGGCTTCATGAAACTAAAAGAACAGAGGCAATTACACTGTGAGCCAGCTTGTCAGAAAGATACAAAGGTAGGAAGATTCCTGAGTTCAAGGTCAGCCTGGGACAGAACGAATTTCAGTCCAGGCATGGTGGGAGCAGTTTTTGAAGAGCTGGATCCCACCCAGCTGCCTTACTGTCTATCCATACAAAGCAGGCAGATCTCTGAATTCATTTGCAATGTTAAGAAAAAATGTGCTTGCTGTCTTTTTCCTTGGAGTCAAAGGGCTAAGGTCAAAAAAATGCTGATTGGTGGGATAATCAAAGGGGAACCTGGGATGGACAATTGAATTGATATGTAAAAATAAAAGACCGGGCTTCGGTTTCCCAGAGATACCCTGTCTGAAGACCTTTAGAAATGCTATCTTAAACATAACATATTTCTGCAAAAATACATCACATTTACTTGTACATACCATCCAGGTATCCAGAAAAGATTTCAAAGTGCAGATATACTTGTTGCAAGATGATTACCCAGAAGGTGAAAACACATGTACAGAAAATTACAGACCCTTCGCTTAATTCTAACCTTAGTTTTATAATAAAGTAAAATTATACCCAGGTATACATATTTTGGAAGTAGTTTTGAAAATTTAAACATTATCATTTCATAGTCAGTCTCCTTAGGATTTACTTCTACTCCCTTACTGGTTTCTAATTCTGTAATGTCCACAAATCAGCTTGCTGTTCTCAGCTGTCCTTAAAGATGAGAGAATAGAGCGTCTTTTGTAATATCACTGAGAAGCCTAAAAGGTATCTAATAAGCTAAAAACTACTATGACAACAAAGTTTTCTTAGAATGGAGATGTAGCTCAGTGGCATAGAATGTGTCCTGGGTTCAAGACCCAGTCTAAAAACAAATTAAAAAACCCAAAAAAGTCAAAAACAAAAAACCAAAACAACACAAATTGAACAAAGAAATAAACAATTTTAGTTCATTTTCTGAACTCATGGAGTTGGCTTCTGTCTAGTGAGTCTTGTGCATAGTGATTCGTGGCAGCCAACCTTTCATGGAAAACACACTAGCTCAAGGCTTCAGAGGACTTTCAGATGGATGGTTCAGAGTGAGCTCCACTCAGAGATGGCTCAACAAAACATCCAATGTTCAGTTCCTGCTTCACTTTGTGGTTTTAAAGTTTCCAAACAGGGCTAAACAACCCTTTTGGGGGAAAAGCATTCTAGCTGGAACGCAGGCGAGGTGGTAAAGGAACAATAAAGTCTAAGTGACTCATCCAGTGCATGATGCTAGAAAACTGGCCCTACAAACTGAGAGTGCCGTGGCTGGAGGGGATGCCTACTTTTGAGCCTCAGATGATGAAGTGGGAAGGATGAGAATAATTCTTCTCAAGTGTACTCTCCATTAAGTTGCAACTCTCACTGGAGAGCTGCGGAACTCCAAGTAAGTCAGTCCTCCAAACCAGTGTACTCTTGAAACGTAATACTGTTCCAAAAGTCATAACAGAGACATGCCAATTTAAATGTCTGATGCTAAGCATGAAGCAAGAGCTAACCCAAAGTCCCAATGTTTATAAAAAACAGTTCTAAAATACCAGGCATGCCGGCTTCATAATTTACAACATTCACATGTACATAAAAGTAGAGAACTGATTCACAGAGAAATGAGTGTTTGAGGCTTTTGGGAGAGAGTCTTTTGTGAGGCCATGAGGCTACCTCCTGTGACATTCATAGGCATCCCCATTCTCCACAGACACCACTCACATCAAAACTTTGTCCTGTGAAGGTGGTATAATGTAGCGTAGACACCCTAATGTGAAGCTTTATGACTCATGGTGAGAAGTTTACTTTTCCCAGTATGATGCATATTTCATCTGTCATAAACAATTTCCACTCTAAAGTGCATACTCCTGTTGTTTCTGCAGACCTCTAAGCTGTTTGGGAGAGAAAGCATGTCACAGAATCCTTAGAATGCTGTCACAGGATGGGTATCAA
Organism: Rattus norvegicus; assembly: GCF_021556685.1. Taxonomy (NCBI): domain Eukaryota; kingdom Metazoa; phylum Chordata; class Mammalia; order Rodentia; family Muridae; genus Rattus; species Rattus norvegicus. The sequence continues at coordinate 80,489,241 of NC_141549.1, read as the reverse complement.
TGTATCACATCCTTTCCTTCCAGGGGAACATTTAGCATTCACAGAAGCAAATTCTGCAATATCCCTGTTCTGGGCTACAGAACAGAGTTAAAATTAAAAATTGGAAATAAGCTGATAATGTTAAAAGTAAGTACATGCCAAATGTCTTCATATAAAATGCATCTTATACACAAATAAGAACTTAGTATTAAATCTAAATAGATATTTTACTTCTATGAAATGAACAAATTATTCAAATTACTACTGAATTATATTTTCAATTGTCACGATTAATGAATTCTGGGGTCTGCACACTGTGCCACAAAGACTGATCATTTGCTTTTGGAAATCAAAGTCCCAAGAGCTTTAAATAATATTATCAGTAGTCTGCTACTTCTTATTTTTTGTATGAATATTGGTTGATGTTCTTTCACTAAATATGTTTCACTATAGTCGACCTGCACAGCCAGTGCTTTTGAAGTCACTTCGTCTTTCTAAATGGGTTCTAATGTATAATTGTAGTTGTAGTTGTTCTGAGGTAGTCAGCAAGAGTGACAGTTTTTTTTTCCCTTGGAGCATCCTGCTGGCAATTCCCTAACTCTGTCCTTTCACTCTCCTTGATGATCTCTACCTCATCCAGACAAAACCCAAGTCCTTGTATGATATTGCCATTTAGAAAAAAAAATGCTAAATCCTGATCTAAGACAATCTATCAGGAACTGTCGTAGTTTGATTGAAAATGTTCTCCATTGGCCCAGGGTATTGAACACTTGGTACCTAGCAGGTGGCACTGTTTTGGGGGGTGTTATAGGGAAGAAGATGGATGAGCTTCCTAGAGAAGGACATCACAGGAGAGGGTTTTGAGGATTTAAAGCCTGGCTCTCTGCTCTCTCTGTGAGGATAGAAATGTGATCAGCCAATATCCACTTGCTACCCTATCATGCCTCTCCACTGTGATAGACTCACGGCTAAATCAAGTCTTGTATTCTAAGGTATCTGTTGTCAAGGTATTTTATCACAACAGAAAGGAAAATAATGCAGGCACTTCATTAAAAAGGGTGAAGAATATTCACTATCTACCCGCTTCTTTTAGGAACAACCGTAAGGTATAACTTTATATGAGGAGATGAATGATTGAGCTTTTTTTTTTTTTTTTATTTAGACGAAACCTGCTTTGTACGTGTTTTGAAATTTTGTGACATGACACTGGTGTTTAGAATTCACAATCACGTGACTATAAAATAAAATACACATTTAAAACCAAGCTGATATATTAATGAAAATATAAGACAGAAGGTAAGTATCTATATAATCAAACGGACTTTTTTTTTTCGTTAATATGACAGGTAAGTCAAATCAGTGTGTGTGGCTACAGGTTAGTCTCCAGCTGTGTTTATCAATCAAGCCTTCAGAACTGCTGTGGAAACGAACTCAACTTGTATGTTTCAGGTGTTCCCCAGCATGGAGTATATGCTCTTCAGACTTATATTTTCATTTTAAAGATGGAGAGTCTCGAAAACAGAAAATAAAAGCTTGGACTTTATTTTGGACAGTTTGGACAGTAGTTTGGAATCTCTTGACTCTGAAAAAAAAACCCAACCAAACAAACCAAACAAACAAACAAAAAACCCAACTGTCCAAACAAACAAACAAGCACACACTCCAGGACCTGCTATGATTTCACGTATTATTTTTATTTTGGAAAAAAATCTCAACCCCCACCAAGTTCAACTAGTTAAACCCTTACCTGTAAAAGAAACATTGCTGGACTCAAAGACTATTTCATTATGATGAATAATGGGGAAGCTCATTTATTGTTTCTTACTTCCCTATGTATAGTCCTAACGTGCTGGAGAGTGAGCAGAGGCAGGTGGTGCGGGAGCCCCAGATATCCGGAACAGTCATCACATTGAGTTCAAAGGTGCCCCGGGAGCTTGACTGTGTGCCTCCAGCACATTCAACCTCTCTGTGTGCTGATTTTAGCTCTGTCACAAATAGTCTCCACTGTAACATTTCATCAGTGAGAAATCCCGGGCCCAGTGCAGACAGCCTAGGGACAGTGTAAATAAGGGATAAATCTTGTTAATTGCAGTTTTCTGGCGCCAAAACCCTTTGGCGGTGAGAGCCTGGGGACTCCTTGGCATGAAATCTGGGAGTCGGCTTCTCCAGCTCCCACAGAGCTTCTGACTCCAGCTTTCCCTCTGGCCATTGCCTGCTTCATGTTTTCATAAGAAAATAAGCACACCTTCATTCCTCCGAAGGGTTGTTAAAAAACCATTCCTGCCTTGTGAGCAAACACACCTCTGCTTTTCAGCTACAGGAGAAACGCAGGTGAGAGATGCATGTCTGTTGCTGGCAGTTGATTTGCGAGAATTTAATGCATAAAGTCCACCTGGATATTGTATTTGGGAAGGAATCACTGGAGGAGTATACATGCAGCATAGTTAGCACACCTCCACCACTTGGCCAATCCTACTGAGCACACGGAAATTATGTGTGTGCAAGCAAAAAGAAGAATCATATTTCTACCTTCCCTAAAAGAGAGAGAAAAGGCATGTTTCCCTGGAACTCAGCCTCTCTTCCACCCTGGTTATCAGACTGAGGCTTTGGTGCTAGTCTATTATCTATGACTAATTATGACCTTAAGCAGGAGAGATTTAAATGTCACTCCCCTGACAGCTCGGAACTCAAAGCAGTTTATTCTGCTGCTAATATTTGTTTATATTTACAGGTTGTTTAATTGGAAGAGAGAGAAGGGGCTTCTGCCTCCATCAATCAGTGCCAAGAACCTGCTCTATTAACTTTTAAGCAATGGCCACAGGAAGATTTCAACTAAGGTTTTCTTTCACCGCCATTTTTCATCTGAAGGAGGAATTAATTATCCTGAATTACCTACAATGGGGTTTTCTTTGAATCCGGCTGATCTCCATCCTCCACATCTTCTGGGGATATACATTCACCCTCCATTAGTCCCTCCACTATCATGGAACTGGTCTGGCCTATGTAATAGTGGTATCTGTAGTTTGCCCAGGCCAATCAATATGTATTATCTGTCCAAAAGCATGTGAACTAAAAGATGACGTGGGGTGAGGCCTGGAATCCGATAGAGGTGATAATTCCTCCTAATGTAAGTTTTTATAAAAACAAAACAAAACAAAAGAAAAGAAAACAAACCACAGAAGCAAACTTTGTCCCAGGACATTCAAGCTCACATTTAGGATGCATGAGACATCCTTCTACTGTCTTCTCCCTGATGTTGATGATCTGTATCTTGTCAACCAGTGCTCCTTCTCATGTCTTGATTTCATTTGATGCATAATGAAATACTTACAGTGGTTGTTGTACTGGTTTATGCACAGATTCCTCATCATATTGTCAATGAATTTTAGACAACAACCGTTCTTGGGTTGGGTGTATGTGTTCAAGTGTGGAGGAACTGGGCATGTGCATGGGCATACATGTCAAAGCCAGAGAACTAGCTGGGAAAGTCATGCCTCATGTACCATCCACTTTGCTTTTGAGCTATTTCTCTAGTTTTCTTTTTTTTTTTTTGAAATATGATTTCTTATTGGCTGGGCAGACTAGCTGGGCAACAGTCCCCAACAATCTGTCTGTTTCATCTTCCTCATGCTGAGCTGACAGGTGTGCTAACACAGTCACATTTTTACATGAGTTCTTGGCATAGAATCCATGTCCTTACACTTGCAGGACTGGCACATCACTAACTGAACTGTCTCTGAAATCCTAGTGATGACCATTCCCAACCACAAGAATCCACACCTATAGGACAATTAACAGGTCACTTCCCCTAGAGACACGCACAGCTGATGTGACAATGGTGACACAATAATGTTCCACATGCTGTTATTCCCATTAGGACCTTGGCTCATGAAAGGAATGCGGGATACTATGCCGCCTATTAATAGGACTTTAGGGCAAGCTGCCCCCTCTTTCCTTTGTATAGCGTTTCTTAGTCTGCCTGAACATCTTACTAAACAAATACTAATTATTTAAACTTAAAATAACATGAACAGCTAGATGATGCTCTTAAAAATATATTGTCCCTTCGTGTTCATCCTATAATAAAATTAAGGCGCTTTAAGTTGAAAGGAATCTCACTTGAAGATCAGGGTACAGGCATGCTTGTCCCTCATAGATCCCAACTTTCACTGGAAGGCATCTGATCTTTTCACTACTAAGCTTACGAATGTCTACAGCTTGCTTTTTCTGTTGATACGGGAGCTCTCTCTTTGGACAGCTATTTTTACTGGGAATTTCTGTACAGAGCAACACAACTGTGACTCAGATTTCTGCACACAAATGCATTTTCTTATTAGTACCAGTTCCCAAACTCCCTCCTCCTGTATCTCCACAGTGCACATACCCCATACTCTCATGCTGTTTCAGTTTAGAAAAGTTCCTCTCCCTCATTGGAAATATAATACACACACACATACACACACATACACACACACACACACAGAGAGAGAGAGAGAGAGAGAGAGAGAGAGAGAGAGAGAGAGAGAACATATATATATGTTCAGATTTTGAGGCAGATAATATCTGTTCCTGGTTTGAAGTCTAATTTATTATTTATCATTCCCCTTGACCTATATTTAAGCTCAAGTCAACTTCATATTAGAAAGATTATACTGAATCTGATAGACTTACGGCCCTGCCTTTCAAGCATCGAATTGACTATGATTACAAATATATATTGCTTGAAAATTAGAGGAAAGCCCGTGGCCATCAAGTTCTGTAGATGGCATGTCATGGGTAACTAGCACATTCATCCACTTTGCCTGAAACTTTGGGAATGTTTTCAGTACATTTATGAATATGTAGGAAATTAAGTCATTAGGAAATGGAAGGAAGTTCATCACTAGAAATCTCACCCTTGGACCCTGGTTTCAAGACCTCTGCTTGTGACCAAGTCAAAGCCAGCCTGAAGCAGCTCCTCAAAGGCATAGAGCTCTGGTGAGAGCTTTGAGGAAGCCACAACTTTGGCAGATCTGCTTTTGGGATGGAATAGAGCTCCCTGGGGTCAGCTGTCCTGTTTCTCTACAAATATTTTATGGGAATGTCCATCCCATGTCGCCATGCAGTTGAAGTAGACCAGGATTAAACCTTAGCTAATAGAAAGTTCAACGTCTATAAAGTCTGTACAAATGGGAAAGGTTGACTAGTGTGGGTGGAAGAAATGATTCAGTCCAACATGTTGGATGGATGGTGATTTTTTTGAGGGGAGTGTCACAGGATTTGGAACTTGGGAAACAACCTGAAAATTGTTGAATGTTTAACTGACAAAAAAGCTGTATAAATAGAATAGAATATTTGGGGAAAGTAGGTAGAGTGTCATGATGTAGCTTTGACTGTCCCAGAACTTATTATGTAGACAAGGGTGCCTCAAACTCATAACAATCCTCTTGCCTTTGCCTCCTGTGAATGCCGGACTGTAGGCATCACTGCCAGGGATAGCTCCATGGTGGTTCAGTGGAGTGTAATTTCATTATTACCAAGGGCTCTTTCTTCAGTGCATCTGGCCATAGAGGCTTGTACAACCTGAGATCACAGATTAAGATAATTCTTTCAGCCCCTCCGCCTCTGTCATTAAATCCAGTTCTCTATATTACCCAACAGAAACATGTAGCATTTTATAGAAAACCATTTTCCATACAGGGTCACTGTGATGGCCATGCTATACTGGAATGTAAATATTTATGAAAAGACTTAAAAAATAATGGCACAAAAAGTTGTGAGTATATAAAAATTGTTAGAATAAAACTTTTTGTTAAATCATAACAGCATAGTAACAAAAAAAATCCTTCACATGGTGAAAGGATACTGTTCCTTTGATTTTACAAACATCTTTTTTTCCTGGTTGGCACCCTTTTTCCTCAAAAATGGTTTTGTCACCTCTAATATATTTCTTGTCACTAATGATTAATTGTCCATATCTATGATAATACTATGAAAAGAGAGGCAACATGTTTGGCCTATTCAAAGGGAATTAGACTAAAATGAAAGGTAATGTTTGTACATCTTTATTAGTCACTTTCTGTTTCTGTGACAAAACACTATGACCAAAGACAAGTTTAGAGAGTTTATTTTGGCTTATAGTTCTAGAAGGACATGAGTCCACCATGGCAGGACAAAGGCATGGTAACAAGCAGGAAGCATGGTGGCAGGAACAGGAACCTTATATCTCCCAGTGTGAACCACATACAAAGCAGGGAGAGAAAACTGGAAATGGAGAATCTTTAAATAGTCAAAGTCCACCTCCCGTGGCATACTTCCCCAACAAGGCTACATCTCAAAATCTCTTCAATCAGCATCACCAACTGGGGACCAAATGTTCAAATACACGAGCCTATGGGCTCTTCTCAGCCAAACTGTTACAAATGGTAGTACAAAGAGAGAGAGGTCAGATGTGTTCTGAGATCTTGACCAAGGTGACATGGTTACATAAAGAAAGCATGGAAACTGGAAAGATGGGATACCATAAAAACAGACATAAGTGATAACATCCAATTTCTAGAATGGTGTTTTTAATTACAGCAATGGAAACTTATGTTTGTGAAATGATAACTCATATTTAGTAAGGTATTAGACTCTGAAGTAGCATCATCCAGTTCAAACAGACATTCACAGCATTAACACAAATTGCAAGCATGAGACTGTCAAAGTATGTGTTTACATAAGACCACTCCAAGTGAGCAGTGGCTTGCACATCTCACCAGAATTTTGTCAGTCATATGGTGATCATCATGTTTTTCATACCCATTATTGTCAATTACTCCAAGTCTTGTCCAACCAATCTCTTGCTGGAATTGACAGATTTCCTGTCACTAATTATGGATTACCTATATCTATAATAATACTATGAAAAGAGAGGCAAAGTGTTGGGCCCATTAATAAGGATTTAGAATACAATGAAAGATAATGTCTGTACATCTATATTCATCACTTACTGTTACTGTGATAAAACACTAGGGCCAAAGACAACTTAAGAGAGTTTATTTTGTCCTTACAATTCTAGAAGGACATGAGCTCACAATGGCTTTCTTCTGAATGCTCAGGCTTGAGTCCTCAAATCTCTGTCACAGCGTGAAGTGCACAGTGTATGTAGGTGCCATTCTGGACCCTTTATAGCCAGATGTTGTTTCTATAGAGGACATTTGGACTAGCAACCTCTTTATTGACAGACAGAATTGTCTGCTAAGGCTCTGTTGGTCACTAGCTCAAAAGATGGAGCTGCATAATGAAATTGCTGGCTGGCATTTGGTACCATACTTCTTTAGCTTTCATTAGCTATCAATACCAGTAGGCTGTAGACTAGCCCTAGACCTTTAGATAAAGGAGTTTGATCTTAGTGAAGCCTTCTAATCTGTATGACCTGGTATGCTCCTAGGAAATTCAGGTCTTATACTCATAAGAAATAGAGGGACAAGAATAGAATCCTGGTTTCCTCCATTCTTCCCTGAAGCAAAGTTCTTACCAATGGCAGGTAACACACATAACATCATATCACATCATATCACACTGCACCACATCACATGGCATCACATAACATCATAGCATAAGTCACATCACAGACTGACTGGCCAGTGTGGCTATTCAACAGAGCAGCAGGTAACTAAGAGAGAAAGAACTGGTATGGTTAGAATAATAAAAATTACTAAGATGTCCATTATGCACTGAAATAAGGTGAGATGGGAGGAAAAAATAACAGGTTGTTCACTTCTGTAATGAAAATGTCCTTTCACGAGCCCTGGAAGCCAGTCCCCACCCCACCCACATCTTCACACACACAGGCCTGTTTGACATCAGGCTTTATTTTTGTCCAAGTAACTCCTAGTCCTTTTCCTCTGTGGAGTTCCATGTACGGGCTCTGGGGAAACACCGTCTCCATTCTATAAATACAGTTCTTAGTTTTAGTTAACTGATGAACTAAATCCCAGCTACCCTGTGGTCCGGGATAGAGAGATGAACAAATCTCCTACAAGAAGTCACTGAAAACTACATCCTCTTTTCTGCTGGAAGCTAGCAGGAAGCAGTCTATCCCGAAGGTGTCTGCAAGCATTGGACTCATCAATAAGTAAGGTCAACAATGGAAAAATCTGGAGACACAAAAGAGAAATCAGCTGCTGGTGCTCGGGCAACAAGCAAAAGCAGCAGCATTCTGGAGGCAGACCCTTCCTAGTTGTGTTGTGTGGTGTGTACAAACCTTTACTTTCCTCTTTCTTCAGTTTGCGTTAAATTCTCTGATTCAGGAAGCCTTAATAGAGTCACATACCTACCTTTACTTTCTACCATTTAGCTTGCATTCAATGAAATTTGGCATCTTGTCTCTGTGGGTATGTTAACTTGGTTTCCCTCTGTTGTGTTCAATAGAGGAAGGCCACGAATATGTGTTCTTTATAGAAGAGCCTCCACACCTAATCAGAAAGCCCACCTAACTAAAAAGCCACAATTAGTGACCTTCCCAGTTTAGACTAAGTGATTTGCTTTTAGTGTTAGCTTTGACTCATCCACCTCCCTTTCTCTCTTGCATTCTCTCCAATCCTCCCTTCTTTCGTTTTATCCTGTAAGTAGCCATAAAACACCTCCAATTTGGTCTGAAATTTATAGAGAATTGAAAGTGGCATGGTGATGAGCTATGAGCACCGGGCAGTCACTTCCTCATAAAGGGTGTGATCCTTTATAGCTTTCAGATCCTCAAAATAGTTCACCAGCAACACATAATTGGCTTTAGAAAAAAACTTTTAAACCAGGAGTCCCTGTATTTTGCACATCTTCTGGATGTTCAGCAGCCATACTTTGAATCATGTTGTTTCTGAGCTCATCAGCTGCTTTGAACTGTCTGCATTTTCTATTCCTGTCTGTCGGGGCTTATCATCATCTTGCATGATTGTGTGCCTCCAGAGACCATGTGCACTGCATCCAACACTTGTCAGCATCCACACACCATTAATGGTAGAGTAGAACTCTTACATTCCTCTTAGAGACTACTATTTTCTAATCATCTAATTATATGGAAGACTCAGTTTCTAATCAATGGGCTCAGATTCAAAAGGAACAATTGTGCTAAGAGCTGCCAAGAAACTGTGCTCAATTACGCAAGTGCCCATTAGGACTGGGCATTTGTCACCGGTACCATGCAGGCCAGTGGCATGTGATATTTAAAGTGGCCAAGCATACCCCAGGCTAAATGTTAGCAGGATCCTCCTACAACTTTGTGTATTCAAGAACATGGTGCACTCTGCTATACAGAATGCACAGGGATTTGAGGAAGGTAAACACACACACACACATATGCACATATGTTATATGGGCGAGTATATATGTATGCATGAGTATATATGCATACATATATACTCATACACCTACATATTCATATTCGTATATATTATACCTACACAGAGACACACACTCCAAATACAGACCCCCTTTTAATAATTCAACTCTGAAACATTTAATTCACTGAAAATTATGCCAACAGATTGAGCAAAATATCTCAGAAAAGGATCAAAATGTAGCAAAGGGGGCGGGACAGGTGTGTTGGTCTGGATGAAATGACCTCTGTAGTCTCATACATTTGAATGCATGATCTGCAGATGGTAGAACTGTTTGGGAAACATTAGATGTGATCTTATTAGAAAAGATGCATCACAGGGAATTGACTTTGAGATTTAAAGGCCCATGACAGTCTCTCCCTTCCTTCATTCCTTTCTCTTTCCCTCCCTCTCTCCCTCTCTCCCTTCCTTTCTTCCTCATCCTTCTTCTCCCTTCTTTTCCAAATCCCCCTCTCTTTCTCTGTCTCTCTTGCCTCTCTGATTCTCTCTTCTGTCTCTATATCTGTGCCTCTGTCTGTCTCTGTGTCTGTCTCTCTCTGTTTCTCTGTTTCTCTCCGCCACCCTCCCCCCCATCTCTCCTGCCTGTATCAGATGCAAAGGTGCAACATTTCAACTGCTGCTTCTGCACCATGACTGCCTATGTACTCACTCCCCACTGTGCTGGTTTGAACTCTAACCATGTGGAACTGTAAGCCCCTTAATTAAATGCCTTGTTTTGACATAATAAAAAAGTTGAGTAAGGAGTACAAATTCTTTAAACTGAAAGACTCCTTAGTATTTGATCATTACTATTAAACAACAGTTACATGGGGCACATTAGATGACAGTTAAAAAAAGACTTAAGAAAGTCAACTAACCTGGACCTGTGGGAGCTCCTAGAGACACAGCCATCAAGCAAATAGCATACATGGACTGGTCCTAGAAGCCTTGCACATATGTAGCATAAATTCAGCTTGGTCTTCCGATTGGATCCTCCAATTGGAGCAGAGGTTGCCCCTGACTCTGTTGACTACCTGTGGATCCTGTTCGCCTAACTGAGCTGCCTTGTGGACTCAGTGGGAGAGGATGGACTTACCTCTGCAGAACCTTAATGTGTCAGGGTGAGTTGGTACCCAGGGGGTCCTTCTCCTTCTCAGAGGAGAAAGTGAGAAGAGAGGGGAAGGGGTCTTTTAAAAGGAAGAAGGGCTGGAAGGAGGGGTCGGCAGTCGGATGTAAAGTGAATAAATAAATTTATGGAAAAGAGATCACTTTACTATTAAGATAGACCTTGACCTGTTCATTTTTTTTTCTTTTCTTTTTTTTCGGAGCTGGCGACCGAACCCAGGGCCTTGTGCTTGCTAGGCAAGCGCTCTACCACTGAGCTAAATCCCCAACCCCTTGACCTGTTCATTTTAAGCTGGGTAAATATGACATATTTTATCACATGTGCATAGGCGAGCTGCACCTTTCCCTGATATACATACACATACTATACTCTTGACATTTGGCAATGCTATACTCAGATTCACTTCAAAACACAGTAAAATTCCAGTCTGTCTAACTTTCACAAGCTTCCTCACTTTTATCCCACCCCTCTCAAGCTTCCCAGGGCCTACCTTTCTCCCAGATACTAAAGCAGGAGAGACTACTGTGTCTGTTCACTCAGTAATCAGTGATCATAAGACCACTACTTATTTATCACTCACTGATAAAAATATATATATTATTCATTTGGGCATTCATCATGATTGTTTCTTTCAAAGGCAGTTGGGTACTTAGACTTGCTATACATCTGTAATGATGTCACCTTTTTCAGAGCGGGAAGCATACAGCAAGAGTGAGCTGAAAGTGTCCTTAGTAGAAAGTCAACCCAAAAGTGGACTTACCTGCTCTAAATAATTCTTAGTTTCACAAGCATGGGGGGCTGTCTAGGCTGAACTTGGACACCAGACACTGATGAAATGTGATAAGAAGCATGTTTAAGGAGTGGGCCTGACTTGAATAGGTAACATCACCAGGAGATCTCCTGAAAGTTCTCAGCATCCCTACATGCTTTGCAATAGCAATATGAAGAGATTTCCAAAGTAGATTCTTGTTAGATACAGTGGTTCTTATGTTTGACTTAGTGAAAATCTAATACAGTTTACTGCTATTGTCCCCAACTATTAAATACTATTCCCCTAATGAGTGTGCACATCACTTTAGTTATTCTCTTGCCTTTGCTGCTTCTGATTGCTGCAGAACATTGTTCTTTGAAAACAACAGCCTCACCATATTAATCACACGTGACCAGGTCAGTGCCCTCAAGTGTAAAAGGCCATCAGATCCTCCGCTGAGTCTCAATCATTCTAGCCTGTACTTACCTGGCACCTGTGTGAATTTTGACACAGATGCACATAATTTCCTTGTCTTATGAGGGGATGGAAGAATATAGAGAGTGGAAGGCTAACTGGAGATTGGAAGGGGATCCATTCACAGCTTTAGGGAAACCATCTTTCATGTTGTTCTAAGACTTTAGCAGTGAGGCTATTAGGAGTTTACCTATGATCCTATTGTTAATTCATGGTCTTCAATTGAGACCAGTAAACATGTTCCCAAACTGGACTGTGGTAGAATGGTTATCTTGCCTGTCATGGATGTTGTCTGAGGTGAGAAGCAACTCAGTGTTGAAGAGTGCAGCTCTTCCCCTGATGTATCAGTTTCATAGTTTGATGTTGTTTGGTTTGTTTACAAATACTCATTAATGTAATTGCTGGATCTTACAGTAGTTCTGTTCAGTTTGAAAAATGGGCCTCCACTCTTTCCCTGTATTTATTTTGCTGTTACATGTCCACCAACTCTATGAAAGGGCAACTTCCAATCTCTCCTCTCGATAGTATTCACTATCTCTCATCCTTTTGAAAACAGGTATTTGAACAAGTATTGTTTATGTGTATACCTTTGGGATGCATGAACATATATTTAAAAGATTTCTTCCAGATTTATAATCTATGACTATATTTGTCAAGGACCCGGAGTCCTCCCTTAGAAAAAGTCACTCATCAAAGTAGACATGTGTGCAAGCTACAGAATGATGATCGAAGACAAAAGCTTTAGCAGGGGAATGTTTTATAATGAAAAGTTATATTAAAAACAAGTTTTGTTTGTAGGAGAAATATAATTTCTAGAGAACTATCCAGTTTTCAAAGATCACTAGTGGAGGCTTGCATTTATTAATATCGATGTCTAATCATGCTGATAAACACATCATTAGCAGAACTTCAAAACTGGAAGCAGGAAATAAAACATCAACCATTTTGACTGACTGCATGAGATTGTCCATAGCAACTGGACATATCCAAAATATTGTCATAACATAAAAAGACACAGCAAAGAGCTAAGCAAAAAGTAAATCCATGCCAGGAGTCTGTGTTGACCATACTTGGCTTGTCTCTCCTTGACCACACTCCATCTCCAATTCCTCCTCAGCATAGCCATATCAGCTCCTTGTCAAAACAGCTTCCAGGGAGTTTTCTCAGAAAGGGATACATGTTCAGGGTGTGCTTTCCCAGGCTTTGTCTCTCTTTTCCCCTAGCCATCATTAGCAACAGCATGTTTTCTCAAAGAAAGTCATAGACACTCTTAGTCCCTCATACAGCAATATGAGGTGTCAGGGTTTCTAAAGCAATGCAGTCCTATAGCACACTGCCAGCCACCACAAGCTGACAGTGTCTTCCAACACCATGGTTCTTGGTCATCTCATATCCTCAGTCACTTCTTTAGCAGTGCCCATAACTCTTCAGGAAGGATTCCATTTGGTAAACCTGCAAGGTAGCACTGAAAATACGGCTTCTCTTCCACACTGGCCAAAAAGGATCGATCCCTCGGTGCAGGGGAATGCCAGGGTGAGGAGGTAGGAGTTGTGTGTGTTTGTGTGTGTGTGTGTGTGTGTGTGTACGTGCGCATGCTTGCATGCTGCACACGGGTTGTGCTAAAATAAGTGTAGTGCTTCTAAAGAGTCTCTACCCTGTTGTGGTTTCTGTCCCTCGCTTTGTCAGACCTGTAGGGAGCATCCTTGAAGATCAATGCATTCCTGGGAAGTGTTTTCAGGTCATCTTCAATTTCAGAATAAACTGTGAAGCTGCACAGATGAGAGGAAGAACCCAAGGGCAGCAAGCTATAAATGCCACCATTGCCTGATCCTGACCCAAAGCTGATTAATAGACACTGTATACTCCCCTAGGGCCCTCTCCAGCCCTCCAGCCACACTTAATGCATATGAGCAAGTCTGATGGGCTAAGGATGACTTCTTAATGCATTCCTAACAGAAAATTTGCTGTGATAGGAAAATGTCCTTTCTCCCAATCCAGTTCGTTCCATATCTCAATTGTTCCAAAAAGTAACTGTCACATTGTCTATGGCTGTTGGACACATAGCAACTGACCTTCCCTACTTCCTGTGATACCTAACAGGCACGGGGTTTCCAATAAGTTCATTAGTGGTCCTTTTTTGCTCCACAGTAGTTCTTTACAAATACTGAAAACTTCTAACTCTTAGTATCTAGCAGGTAACCAAGAACCCTGGCAATGTTTAGGAGTCTGTAGAATACCACTGAGCAGCAACTCCAAAAGAATGGCAAAGTATTCCTTGCTCTGTAATTTTTTATTGATTAGCTTGTTGTTTCTAATGCCCAATTGCTGAATACATACTCAAATCAGAGAACATGATGAAATCAAACTGGTATTCATCTGTAAGCTTCAGTTACGCAAGCAAGTTTTTACAACGCTCAAAGGTGCTATGTATGTTACTGGATGGGAAAAATAATTGTCAGTCTTACCTAGGTATGAACATTGAGAGCTATGCTATTACCAGCCTGGCAACACATATCCATTTGTATAATAATGATACAAAATCATAGGAGTAACCATCCAGTTCCTGATTGAACCTACCAACCACTTCCTGAGTGGATTTACAGTCCATTCCATGAAACAGAACTTATTCCTAGCACCATTATCAGGGTTAAGAACCTGTGACTTAACAGGTCACAGTATATACTACTATTAAGATCAAAAGCACACACAGTATTAACCCAATTACTTATCCGTATAGCTATAGATTGGTACATTTTTAAGTGCTTGTCAAAGAAGCTTATTCATGCAGTAGATGGTAATTAATACAGAAGACCCACAATTAGTTGAAGGACAAATAATGAAATCTGAGGAATTCTCAAACCTAAATAGAACACTCACATGACTCCTATTACTAAGGCTCAAAGATCATCCCAGAAGAGAGGACAGAAGAATATATGAGCCACAGACTGAAGAAGGGAACAATGATTTCTGGATACCATGGGATAACTGCACAAATGAACTCACAGCAGTCGTGACAACATGTAGGAGTAGGAGAACTTTGCAATCCCAAGCCAAGTCAAATGCCAGCATACCGAGAGGAGGTGGATGCCAAGTTCTACCTCTCCCTGAGCTGTTATTAGGAATTGATATGTGCTGGGAGAAATAAAGCCATTGGGACCCTCACATCCAAATTATTGAACTTTAGAGACTTAAAATGTAAGACACAAATTTGGGTGTGTAAGGACCAGGATAGGGCTTTGAGAGGACTTGTGAAGAGACATGAGTATGATGAAACACAGAGTAAAATATTCTCAAATAACTAATACAAGTATTGAAAGTGGTGACATAATAGGGTGGCTGTTGACAAGTGCAACTCCTTGGATTGGATATTCATATAGCAAAGAACTAACAGGTATTTGAGAAGATACGAATGCTTCCATTTGATATGAACACCCTGTGTTTTCACAGATGAAATGCCATATAACACGCAGAAATGTATGAGTTTATATGTCAATTGAAGCCTTTAGAATATTCCCAAAAAGCAAGCTTTCTGAAGTGGAAGAAAACAAGAAGAAAGATGTAAATCTGGGAGCCAGATGGTAGACAAAGGGTCGCAAAGAACAGGATTGTGCTCTCTCCTTATGTAATTGGCATGGGGGCAGTGAGCTGGCTCTGCGGATAAAGTGCTTGCTGTCATGCCCATGGCCATGAGTTCAATTTCCAGGACCAGAGTGATGGAAGCAGTGAAGGAGAAAAGTTCTCACAAGCTGTATACTGATCTTCACACTCGTGGCATGGTGTATATACACACTCACAAATGTGTACACATGTTCACATGCACACAAAATAAATGAATATGTAATAGAAATTGAGATTGCCATGGCTATGTGCCACTGCTGTGAGACAGGAGTCTTACCACTCAGAGTCTGTGTGTATAGCAACTCCCTCCCTCAGTCACTCAGACTGCAATGGAGCAGAGCCTTGCATTTTATTTCCAAGTTGGAGATTCCTCATAGATATAAAGATGTTTTCAAAGTGAATGAATGCATCAAAAAACACTCTAAACATTAGCATGTATGTTATTTGAAAGGTTGCATGTATGCAAAGGTACCAAGAAGCATCCCAGAGGTAAGTTATCTGGAAGGATTAACTTCTCCCAGAAGTCACATCTCACAGTGGATACCAACTGAAAACTAACAGCAAAAGCAAAATTGTGAAAATAGGACATTAGGGAATAGAGGAAATTAAGGTGTACCATTGCACACCCAGTTGACTAAGGGTTCCCAGCTGCTATCCATTCATTCAAATCTCTTGGTCTGGGGCATACTTTCAGTTTCTTCTGTTTCTTAGAACAATATGCATTACTAGTATAATATAGAATAATTTCTTGTTTTGGTATTCCCTTCCAAAAAGTAAGCTTCTTGTTAGGGCATTGTTTTGAAATTTTCAAACCTACTTCCCAATATATTAAAATTTATGATACCATAGAAGGGGTATTTGAACTACAGGAACTTCTTAAATAATATAATGTGTCCTAATAAATGCTGAATACAGAATTTGTATATTTTCAAATGAGGTGATTTTAGTGCCTAGAAAGATGGGAAGTCAAGTGTTTTCAGATCTGCACATCACAATTTGAAGATTCCTTCAGTTGACTCTGGACCTAAACTCACCAGACATCCATTTTCACTGGTACTTCAAGCTCCAAATAAACGGATCTGTGCATCATGCACATGTAAAATCACATGTGAAGAAGTAATTTCTCAGTCATATTTCAATGATCCTGTGTACGCGCTGCTTCTCTCGGTATAAAAGGGAGCGTTCCCAAATATGAGCAAAGTGTTAATACACATTAAGCTGAGTCTGGCCATGTTCCAAACTAAGAATGCGTTTCAAATTGTTTAACGTAAAGTTATGCCTTATGGCATGAGAAAATGTTTCCAAATGAAGCATTTACAGTGTCTAATATCTCTGCATGTGATGAGGAGTTTGTAGAGACTGACAAAAATATGAACCACAGCCTAGTTTCACTAAGTGTTGATAAGACTGATTGAATTGCCCAAGACATTTTTCTATTCATCTCATCAGTTCACAGGCATTGGACAGGAGAGCTGTCTGGAGCCCCGGGGATCCTTGTGCTCCATGACCATCACTAGATAAGCAATTCCCAGGCAAGCTGAACTGATTCCAAGTTACTGTATTTACAAAATCCATGGTGGTAATAATAATAATAATAATAATAATAATAATAATAGCAGCAAGATATTTTGGTTTTTCATACTTTGTTTTAGAAGACATCTAGCCACATGTCCTGGGCCCTGTCAACAATCCTAGAAGCACATTTTCTCTCATGGAATAGGTCTTCAGTTCAATCAGAAAGCCATTAGAAATACCCATAACATTCATGCTACTGCTGCCCCACTGGACATTTAGTGGCAGCCCAGTTGTCACTATGGTTTTATAGCTATGTTATGTTAAAGATTACTTTCCTCCTCCAGTAATGTGAAAGCTAATCAGTAGGAATGAAGAAGAACGTGAGTACGTATCTGTGTCTGTGTGGGACACACACCTTCCCTGTGGGAGAATGTTGAGAGAGTGGCTCTAGAGAGTGGCACAGAGTGTCTTGCAGTTGCTTATTTAATTTGAATTTTAATCAGAATGAAATGTATGATGATGCAGCTTGATTTCACCATGTTCTAAAAGTCCAATATGTGGTGGCTTCAGGAACAGGGACTTATCTTCATACTCTGGAGGGGGACTGGGAGTATTGACCATAGTCTATAATGCCTGGTAGTCTGTGGGTTGCTAGTTAACAATAAACCATGAAGAGGCAACCCATTCTGAATACTGGAAATTTTATTTACTAGTATCTGGTATCTAATTTAGGCAATGCCCCCTCCAACCACCATTGTAGCATAATTGCATTAAAATTCTTTTCACATATATGGGAACTTCTAGTATTTGGCTATTTTTTAACATAATACAAGTTTTGAAAACTTTTTGTCACATTATCTCCACTAAATTTATTTCAAAATTAAATGTATGGTGATCCAAGTTAAGCTTATGTCTAATTCTTCTACTGATAGCCATTTGAAATGCAACCTTTTGCAGTTTTAATTTTTCCCTGGTGTGCTGTCACTGTGACATTTGGTGCTGATCTTTGTCAGTGTTTTCTATGTGACCTCAGGCGGCTGACACAAACTAGATTGCTACTGTGATATTCTATATCTGGGTTGCAAGTTAGATATAAGGATGGAATGGCATTTTTGTCTTAATTGGTCAAGAAAGTGACTCGGCCACACCTGGCTTCTCACATGAGATTGTCAGTCACACAATCCAGGTGTTTCTGGGTATCAACATGTTAAAGGGTTAACATTTCTCTGTGAGAGCCACACTGACCTTCTCTATGACAGAATGTCAGGAAAGTGACTGTCAGAGTAAAGTATGTCTCACAATGTATGAGCATTTGGTCCTTCCTGCAAAGCTGGGGATCTTTTGATACTAAGGACACTTTTTAAAAAGAATATATAAAGAGTGAATTCCCACTAATTTCAGACAACTGGCTGTACAATTTAAAAAATATTTTTGAAGTTTCTAGGAACATGTGTCTCAAGTCCATAAAGCCATGAAACAAACAGAAGAATGCATTAAATAGAGACTTAGCATGAAATAGCTGGAGATTTGTTAAATGAGTAATCATTTGATTTTGTGCAAGTATTCCAAGAAAATATATTTCTAACCGGTCTACACAATACCTAATAAACTTGTAGTCACAATCTGTCTTTGTTCTAATTAAGATTTGCATTTACCTATTTTTTTTAAAAAGGCTTTTGAGTATACTTAATATTAATATATTAATATTAATATGGTAATGAAGCTACAAAGTCGGTAGAGGGAGATAAAAAGTGGAGAGGGACACAATAGCAAACAAACTGTACTGATCAAAGCACAAAACTGTAAGGTGCCACATGTTAGATTGTTATGACAGCCATGGAAAGTACACAAAAATTAAAAAAAACAAAACAACTTTGCAGATGTGTATACTTGGGCTGTTCTCAGCCTCTGTTAGAGAAGCTTCTTTGTACGGAGGGCAGAAGTCAATGAAGAGATGCACAGTCAGTCAAAATGTTAAATGGGACATACAGTTAACCCTGTCACTGCCAACGCTCACTGCAGTGTGAAAAAGGAGGCAGAAAGAAGGTAGGAGCTGCAGGATAGTTGGGAATGATGTGGGTGTTGCATTCTGGAGGTCACATTACTGAAGCCATCAAAAACTCACAGAAGTGCCAGTTACCTTCACAGAATTGAGCCAGCAGCGATGAGATAGAGGATCTGTAGGTCACACCCCTCACTAAATAGCTATAGCAGTAGTTAGTTGTTGGGGAAGAGTCATTCATTTTCAGGATGAGATCACTGATTGTCGGTTTCCTACACTCCAGGAGTTTGCTCTACAACCATGCACACAGGAGTGGCAGTAGTTGGACTTAGGACTTAATGAGCACTCAAGAAAAAATTATGAATTTGGGAGGGGTCACGTTGAGGGGACAAAAGGCGAGGTGAAGGAGGAAATGAGTGAATACAACTTTAGTGACATATGTATATGAAATTCTTAAAAATAACAGAAAGTAAGCTTTTCTCAAAATGTTTCTGTTTATAAG
Organism: Rattus norvegicus; assembly: GCF_021556685.1. NCBI lineage: Eukaryota > Metazoa > Chordata > Mammalia > Rodentia > Muridae > Rattus > Rattus norvegicus. Next base: position 80,469,939 of record NC_141549.1, on the reverse strand, counting down.
GGTTTTCTTTTCCAGAAGGCCCAATCTAGGGACGTGAAACATGATTCTATTTGACAAACACAGCAAACAGATCTTGATCAAACCTGGAAGGAACCGGCTTCCCCTGAGACTACTTGCCTACAAGGTAAACCACAGAAAAATGGAAGGATTAGCCATTAAAAGACATAAGACTTAAAGTGGATATCCACTTTCCAATTAGCTCACCAGGAGAGATGCTGCATCTTGAGGAAGGTACTGTTGAGAAGACTTAAGCGAGTAGCTCAAACTGAGGGTTTAGAGTACCAGCTATCTTTTTTTTTTTAATTCCTGCACACCTTTAATTCTGAACACGACTCTTAAACACAGATTTTGGAGGACCCAGCTATCTTAAATGATCATAGAACACTGGATAGAATGTTAGTATAGTTGACCTAACACTGCTGTGATATTTGTTCTCTTGTATACTGTGCATCCTTTTACTAATTTTTAGACTGTAAACAATGTCTGAGCTCATTTTGAACAGCTTCAAAAATGTATGTGTATATTGTTCTTCCTTGTAATATATAATGAATAATGAGAAATATTATATTTAATCTTATATACTATATCTAATGTACATTGTATTGCACACGAGGTAATGTTCTTGTGTTTTACCAGTCACTGTATCTTTATTCTCATGGTAATTGGCTGTGATAAACACTGCCTTAGCATTTATATGACTAAGCCCTTGGTCACCATTACCAATTATCTACCGGTCTGAAGCATCTTTCAACATTCTTTAATCCCTCTGTATTATCCCTCTGCCCTGCTTTTCTGAGCACATCATTTGACCTTTCTCTTCCACTTGTATTAACTTTAAGAGGAGATGAAGAAACATGGCCAAAGCAGAGGAAGAACTGTGCATGCTATATTATGTAATACTTATGAATTATCTTCAATTAAAAAAAGTTTGAAATGTAATTAAAAATGTATATAGATCACAGAACTTACAATACTATAATTGATCCAGTCTCATCATTTGCCACATTCTGGTGAATACAAGGTGATTTTAGACTATCTTCTAGATGAGAGCTGGAATATGAATAGACAGAATGCAGTTCCTTCTAGAACACAGAACAAGGGTTATCCAAACCACTGTGCATTTATCCAAACCAATCACTGTGCATTTATTCACTAATGGGAGCTTACACGAAATGGCTCAGATCTGCAAACTCAAGCCTTCTTAGGCTGCCTCTTTCTTGTTGGGCACCCCCCCACTCTTACTTACAGAATACAGAAATGAAAATACTGACTGACAATTGGGAAGAGAGAGTAGAACGCTGACTCTGAGCACTGTGGGTGGACACATCTTTGTAAATTCTGCAATAAACCCTGAAGGAAAAGCAGGCTACCTCATTCTGTGGGTGTTTCTACAATGCAATATCTTCGAGTGGAATACCAAAGCACACTGAACAACCAATAAATCCTTTTGAAATGCAAAACACCAGTTTGAGGGGGACAAAGAAAGAGTCCAGTAGTCATTTGACTGAGCCCAGTCATGCTGGATTATGAGGAGATGGTAAAGTCCTATTCTGGTATGTTCTAATTGTGTTATGAAATCATTTACCAGGACCCCAAGGACCAAAGAAAGCCTTTAGCACCTGTCCACGTCTTCCCCCACACCTTGCTTGAATTTTCAGGAAACCAGTAAAAAATAAAAACACCATAAATGAAATGCTTTCACATACACCAGATGAGCAAGTGAATGGGGCAGAGGCAAGATTACCTATTCTTCATTTACTATGTTATATACGGATAGAGAAATCCTATTACAGAGGCAATTCTCTGCCATCATCTTATGCTGTACCTCATAAAGTGTAAGTAAACTTATCATCATGTACCCAAACCATCATATACTTATATTTATAACAAATGACTAATGCATGGAAAATCCGTGGGGGATTATAAAAACATAACCAAGAAAATTAAGCAGTGCTTCTGAGAGATGACCCCATTATTCTAATTTTTTCATTCCTTCCAGAATCTCCTCCTCCATTTGCTACAATTTAACCTCTTCTCTAACAATAAGCAAAGTGCATTTTCTCCAATCTCTTGACCACAGAGTTTGAGATCACCACATGATCAGTTGTGGTTTTACTCTTGGTCAGGACTCAAGGAGTAGTAAACTTGTTCCAACAGAGCAGAGAGAGGCGCTGGTCCTCTATCCTTCCCTATCACTAGGTAACTTTCTATTCCAATCTCACAGTAACAAAGACCCACGATGACCTGAAAGTTAACACGTGGGCCATTCTGAGACCAACCCAAAATTAATCAATCAACATCAGACAAAACCCAGTATCTGAAATAAGCAAATGTTTACTTCACACAGCACTGTATCTGGAATAGATTATAACTGGCATTTTTGTGGTAATATTTCATTATGGTATTACTTATCTAAATTAATAGTGTCATATATACACATATAACATACATATGCATATAACTGCCTACATATAAATATATATGTGTGTGTTACCTAAATTAATAGTTAGTGTCATATATACATATATAACATACATATGCATATAACTGGCAATGTGTATAATATATATGTATATATGTGTGTGTGCATATGTTATGCATGTTTATATAAACTCAACGTTCTTCAGCCTGTTAAATAGAATAAAAACTGTATTATTACTTTAATAATAATATTTAATAATATATTTAAAATATTATTTTGATAGCTGACATAAGTATATAAGTGAACAAAAGCCAGCTCTAATGATAGCAATGTTTCATTATTAGTTTTATTACTGACATACTTAATTTGGAAAAGTCATAAATGGCAGCATACACTTGAATTTGCACCACATGGTAATAGGAAGTGGCTTCCAGATTTATAATTTATATGAATTTGGTTATACAATTCAAATCAATTTTTCTATATGCAGGTTAAAATGTTTATTTTTCTTTTCTGAGTGAAAAATCTTGGCAGTATTTTTTTGTCATCTTCTCAGCAAATTTCACACAGCTATTAATAATCTGACCACATTTTCAGTTATGTGAGAAAATAAATCAAATAGTAAACTATTGTTTCATTTTTCTAACACTTTCAGATGCCTGCTTGAATGTCTTTGACAACATTTGTGGATGGAAATTAGCTATAAGATATTTCCTTTCCACTTGGGACTTGAAGAAAATATGCAGATTATTTTGTATTTAATAGATAATAAAATAGACCCTTCCCATGGCTCCTGTGTGTTCATGAGAGTTGGTCCAATGGAATTTTTCATGATTCATGTGTAAGTATGCACCTGGCTGCTAACAAACTGAAAAGTCTAAGCAAGTTCCCTGGTGGGGAAGAGGAGAGTCCTGTGAAGTACTTACAGATATGAAATGACCACATTTACACTTCTGATCATACTGCTAACTCTGCTGTGCTAGGATATTAAAATCAGGTAAAGGTGGCCCCATGCTAATAGGAAGGACAGGAAGGAACACCCTTGCCAAATGCAGGACACCACACATTGGGTGTGCACTACCCTTTCTGGATGCATCCAATCCGATGATCAGTGATCCAACTGTTATCGAGCCCTCCTGCACACATGTGAGAAGCATTTCCACACTAACATGTAAAAGATGAGTAGAGAAAGATCAGACTCTTGAGGCATCCACAGCCAATGAGCCCTTAATCTTGTCTTTTCTCAGATCTCATGAGTGCTGAAGCACAATATTGAAGAGAACTTGATACAACATACTTTCTTTGAATTTGAAATCAATCTACTTCAATATGAAATTTAAGATGTAATGCTAATTTGGGATAACAAGTTGATCAAAGAAACCACTTTCATACTGCCTCCACTGTTGGCTCGTTGTGCTTAAAATTATTAGCATTATCTGTTCTTAGAACTTTTGTTGAATCTATATAATTATTGATGTGTGACTATTTCTGTTTTCAGAGAATATAATTTAACTTGTATTTATTGATAGTTTTGGGATTTTAATATAATTACATCATTCTTCCTTTCCCTTTCTACCTTTGATCCTGGCATATAACCATCCTTGTTCAAAATCTCAAATTCATGGTCACATTTTCATTAATGTTATATATCTAAATGTATGTATATTCACATATTTATGAATACATAAATATAACTTGCTCTTTCAGAATAATGTTGATGAATATACTTTTAAATGATGCTACCTTATTAACTCGGAATGTAGAGAGCCTAGTGATGCCTAACATTAAGAAATTCTTGCAAATATTATCTTGAAAGAAAATGAACAAATGCCTTTTTATCATTTTTAGTTAATTAAAATTTATACTGCCTCCTGCCCTTCATTTAGTTCTAAATATTGACACCTATACAAATGTTTTCCAACTGAGCGCTCCATTGGCTCACTGAGCTACAAAACAGGGAAGATTTGTGCTGGTTGTTTACTGGCTTCTTTTAAATCTTTCACTCTGTGCAACAGCAGATTATTTTAAGAATGTGGTTTAAGATAACAAGATTTACAGAGAAAATAGAAAAAAAAAGAAAAAGGCCATGATATATTTTTTCTTCATGATACAGTGAATTCAGTAGCAAGGTAGCCTTAATACAGACAGAGAGATGTCCTTAATTAATTGTTTCCTTCTCTCAATGGGATTTTTCAGAAGCTTTAGAGTAAGCTATGCAACTGCCTGATGCAGTGTATTAATAAATACGGAGTGAAAGTAATGGTTTTCTATTCCAGCAGGAAACCAGAAGCAGCTAACAGTAGATATGTCTTGTCATTTGTAAAACTTCCACATCAGAAATTCCTGCACAGCTGGACAGGTGTCGTCAGCACTGAGAATGCAGCCAATTACTTCCTTCTCTGAAGTCTGCTGGCTGCTCCTTGTGCATGGGTGAGATAAACACAGCTGTCCCTTATGCTGCCTTTCTGAGAGAGAGAAGCAAGCTCAGTCTGGGTCAGTACTGCACAGAGGAGCAGTTCAAGTCTGAAGAAAAGCTCTGTTCCCCATTTGGGACCACTGCTGTTTCCCTCAAAGACAGGTATCCACCCCCACACCCCTACTTAACCTGACTCAGGTGTACACAGGGCATTTCTATAAATACAACACAGAATATTTTTAATTCTCTGAGTATATTTCTGCTTCAAGATAGAAGATAATAAAGGAAATGCTAATTAAAGAAAATGACTTTTTCCATAAAGTTCTGGGAAGAGAAAGACATTTCATTATTTTGCCTTGTATAAGTAGTGTGTGTGTGTGTGTGTGTGTGTGTGTGTGTGTGTGTGTATGTGTGTGTGTGTATGTGTGTGTATGGGCACACGTTCGTATGTGCACAAGTGCACATGTATAAGGAGGTAAATATGCAGATATTTGCATATGCAACTGAACTCAACGGACACCCTCTCAGGATTTTTCCACCTTTGTTCTTTTCAAAGAGGCTCTCTCACTGGCTGAGAACTCAGTAATTAGGTGTGGTGACTGGCCAGGAAGCCCCAGACATCCATGTCTGTTTCCTGAGCACTGAGAGCATGAGCACATGCTCCAAGGGCTGAAAGATGATTTCTCTAACTCAGGTTCCAGGCAACGAACTTGGATGTTCTCATTTGCAAAGGTAAACATTTCAACTATTCAGTCAACTCCCCAGAATCTCTTGTAATTCCTTCAAAGGATCTTAGGAATGAACCCTGACTTGCCTGGAACTTTATGTAGACTATCTTGGTCTTGAACTCACCTAGATCTGCTTGCCTATGCCTCCCGAGTGCTGGGATGAAAAGTAAACTCCGTGCCTGACTTTCCTTGTGCACATTTGTTACAGAGCTCACACAGTTCTCAGATTTCATCTTGTATAAGGAAGGTACAGACACATAAAGATGTGTCTTTAATCAGGTGCTCTGTTCCACCTCTGAGCAGGTAATTTTTCTTATATCCATATATCAGAATCATATGCATTCATTGAAGACAATTACAAGGGTAGACATTGTCTATGTACACAGAAAGCACTCTTGTGTCACTTGCCTGTCAAAAGTTCTACTAAAATGGGATTCCAAGAGAAATAGTAAGACATAAGCCATCTTGAAGATTCCCCCTAGTAAATTAAGATTTACTTAATGAAGGGAAATTACTCCTAAAAATACATTAAGCTCTCTAAATCACCAACAGGAGTTCCATTGATTAATTTGCAAACTGAAATAATATTCTAAAACTGCTTTAATATAAAATGGCAATAATGATTTTCCTCTTATAAGCAAATCAGTCCTACACAGAGAGTATTGGCAGAATAAATGTTTGCTAAATCTGGAAAAAAATGAATAAAAAATCCTAACATTGATCCTATTTCAAAGGTTTTATGTCAGCTCTGTCTTACAAATGAATTTTATTTTCTGTATTTTTGGGTATAACAGATAATATCTGAAAATAACTATCAGATATTTTCAGACTTGCTTTTTATCCTAAGCACAACAATCAAAAATCAGTGAATGAATTCCCTCATATCAGAAACCCTGGGGAAGCTTCTCATGAAACTTTGAGTCTCAGGTGAGCCTTTCTCCAGTGTTGCTAAATGGAGCCACAACCTAAGTTCCCAGCCTGTGAAAGAGAGTGATGCACTCTTCAGAGATCTGAGAATACGCATAAAGCAAGTCACACAAAACTCTAAGCACTATTTTAGAAAATGACATTGTGGAGCAAACATGCTACAAGTTGAAATATTTTGGATTTCCAGTGAATTTTCTTAGGTGTGAAAGAAAAATTCTTAAATATATACCTATGTTCTAAACCTTGTTCTGGACTGTACAATTAAGTTCAAGCCTGTGTGAATGTATTCTAGACTATGTTGCCTTATAAAGGATTCATAGTATATGTTCTAGACTTCACAATCATATTCTACATGTTGATAGGAAGTTCATGTCTGTGCATATCTGATCTGGACCACAGAACCATATTCTGGACTAATAAAACACATTTTAGACTAAGAGAACAAGTTCACAAGAGTAGGAGTGTACTCTAGGACACACAACTATGCTATCTGTTTTAAGATATAAAACCACGTTGCAGGCTGCAGAACTGTGCTCTAGAGTGTGTGCCCTGGATTGGAGACTGCTAAATTATATCCTAGAATATTGTTTATTCTATGTATATGTGTATGTGTATATGTAGGTGTTTTATATATCCAAACATGTTCTTAACGGTGTAGCCACATTCTAAACTACAAGGAAGCTGCTTGATGTTCATAGCCAGTTCTAGACCATATGCCCAACCATATTCTATGCTAGATCACCATGTTGTAGGATGCGTGGGTCGGACTCATTCAGTCCCTTTACACAGATAAAGCACAAGCCTCAGGAAATGTAGCTACCCAGACTTATTTTCTCTTTGTAAGTAGGTTCAATATGTGTGTATATGTAGACACTTGCATAATATAATAACATAATATAACAGATACATAATATACTATACATTGTACCCACACCAATATTATTTAACCAAGATTTGCTTTCATGCATTAAATTTGTAAAGTTATCATACCGCTAAGTTCCAGGGTTACAAGCCCAAAGTACACGATAAAATTTTAGTCATTTCTTATGGCCTACAATTTTCATTTACAAAAAAGAAACTCAAAACTTCAAATGTAAAGGCCCAGCCCATAGGACCTCATCCCACATGCACTGTCACAGTACAGTATTTGTGTCCATAACAGCACTAGGAACTGCATCTCTAAGGAGAGGGGCTTCCCAGGCATGGCAGAACGATCCAGCTCTTTATACCATGTGTGACATCATTGCTTTGTCATACTGCAGCATGGTTTCCTTTTCAACTTCAGATTGCAATTTCCTACTTTTTCAGTTTTCTTATATGATAGGAGCATCATTTCTGAATCAAAACAAGCAATTTAATCATACTTAAAATCAATGGAATTACGGGGCTTATTTATGAAAAGCTAATGCTTATGCAATCAATATTTTAAATTGCATTGTTTTGTTTGTCATCAAATTAATATAATTCAGCTATCACACTGAATGTGTGCTCTCAGCATGATTGGAAATAAATCATCAGGGCAATATGGTAATGCAGGAAGCTTGTGAATGTGGGAGCATTTGGTGAAAATTGAAAATAGTTAATGATTTGATACAGTGTTGGTGAAGAAAATTAGAACAATCAGCCACAAATAGCATCTACTCAAGCACAATATTTTAACCTCTCAACTTCCATATTATAAGAGTGTTAAAAAGCTAGATCTTGTATTCAGAAACAATACATCATTCCTAACAATAGTCAGGCAAGCCTCTGGTGACCAACACTTTCAGAGGGAGAGCTGTAATGTCTTGAAATCAATTCAGATGCTACTCTGAAATAAACACTAACACAGGAATAACAGGCTGTTCACAAGCTGAATAATTCATGCAAGCAGTAAGACTTATGAATTCTTAGTATCCCATGCAATGAGCCTTCATAAATAAGTGGTTTGACATTTATAGCAAAAGGAAAATTACTCTAACTCCTTAGTGATTTTTATAATAAAAATCAATGATTTACTCGAGAACATGGCCTAAATAATAATGGCTTTATAGAATTGATCAAGCTAAGGGACACAGATGTAGAGAATGTTTAATTTCCTATGACATCACTTCTTGACTCTTAAATAAATGTTATGCAAATTTCCCCTTGAGAACTCATTTTTAACGAAGCATAGCAAAAACGAAAATGGTAAACCATAACATAGAACTTTGTCTCAGTCTTCCAGCTGAGTACTCGGAAAGCACAAATCCAGACTCTGTCAAGTCTCAAAGATGACATCTTAGCGTATGCTTAATGCACATGTTGGACATTATACATAAATATGCAGATATCTGCATAAGTATGAGCACACACATACACACATATATCTATATACATACATAAAGACAAGAACTTGTCTCTGAATAAATTAGGTATCAGGCTACTTGACAAATGCTTAAAAGAAAAATAACAATAAAAAGAGGTAGATGATCACCCAGCACACACCACTGAGTCAGCTATAACCCAGATTTCCACTGTGTGGTAGCTTCCTCACATGACGTATACAGTTCCACCTGCTCTCCACAAGCTACAGGTAAGAGTTGGGACTTACATGTGTGATGAAATAAAGTTTCATTTACTACATCGAGAGATGAGATGTGTGTCTAGGTTCAGACAGCAACATCCATTACTTATATGAGAACTGCCCTAGATCTTCTTGTTTGGTTTTATTTTATTTTTTTTACTTTAATGAACAAGAAAACCATGGTATTAGTTTTGCTCCATAGCCATGGACAGCTAGCTAACAAGAGCACATGGTTCCTATGGCTGCACAGGCATCATACCTGTGTGGACTGTGGGACGTGATTCCTTCCACTCTGTCAGTATCTTTTGGTTCCTAGTCAAGCAAGATACATTTACTTTAATAACAGAATAATAACAACAATTCTTATAACTTTAACAATTTCTTAGAATTTATAAATAGTAAGAACTAAGCCTCATAATTAAAAATGATTTCATCTGATCAGACAATAACATCATGCAATATTATCAGTTCGTGGGAGTGGAGAGATGGCACTGGCAGCTCGTGCAGTAGTCCTGGATTTGGTTCCCAGCCCCCCTGTGGCAACACTACTACTCAAAACTCCAGTTCTAGGGGATCTTAAAACTTGTTCTGGCTCCTGTAGACACCAGGCCAGGACATGGTACACAGACAAGCTTACAGTCATCTACTGATACACATAAAATAAAAATAAACCTTTAAGAAACTATTATCAGTATCTGAATACTCAAATGGGGAACTTTGATCCATTGACTTGACACAGAAACAAGCCTCTGCCATTTGTTTCATTTGATGTAATTATTTTGCATGATTTATAGAACAAATAAAAGTTCCCAATTAGCTTCAAGAAATATGGTTGTCAAGTGTTGAGCCAACACATACATAAATATACGCTATAAATTACTTTGCATCAATTCTGGCTTTCTTTGCCTTTCAACTTCTGATGTCTGTATCACAAGAAGAATTTATAGATCCTAGTGAGCATTTTCCAATTTTCCCCTTGTAAGATTGGAATATCAAGTATTCAATCAACAAATGTCACCTGTCCTCTCTCCTGTCTTTTTTGACCTTTCTGGACTAAATGATGAGTGTGTTTTCTAGAAATGTTTCTATAGAGTTCTTTCAGATGAAATCATTGATTTGAAAATGTTAAAGTTATTTATTAACCAAGCATCTAATGGCTTATGTGAGGCCAAAATGTTGTTTCTGCCCCGTAGGTCTCCATTTATGAAAGTTTTTTCTTTTCATTATTATTTTTCTAAGTTAGCACAGTATAGAGTTTATATGATGATTTCATATATATATGACATATATATAATGACATATATATATATGTCATCATACCTGCTTTTCCACTCATATCACTGTTCCTTTCCCTCCCCTCTCTTTCTCCATTACCCAGTTAATAGACTGTTTCATTATATCATACATTATCCACCATTGCTACCTCCAACTCCCTTTAGTTTCATTCGTCCTGTCTCATGATCTCATTTCTACACTTGGGTCAATGGGACACACACACACACACACACACACACACACACACACACGATTCTATGAATGAAGGAAGACATGCTGTATTTGTCTTTGCCAATCTGGCTTCTTTTCTCAACCCATTCATCTCAGGCTCTAGCCATTTTCCCAGATCCATCAGGATTTCATCCTTCCTGGCTTAATAAAATTCTGATACTGATAATATGTCCTGCCTTTCCCTTCTCTGATCCACAGGAAGGAGAGTTATACATCTCACCCTTTGTGCATCTGTCACAAAGAAACCTGAGGAGTATCTCAACCACTGTAAAGGGACCGTGTCCCCAACCCTGCTCCCATGATACTGCTCTCCAAGTTGTATCTGAAAGGTTTCCTGCCTTTCTGGCTCAGTACATGCACGGTGGTCCTCCTCCCCTGTGGAGTTTGCCCAAAGTCTGTCATCGCTGAGAAACAAACCAAAACAACAACAACAAAACAAAAACAAAAACAAAAACAAATGAATAAACAGTCGCATGGGTAATGGAGGCAGCTGCCCAGCGGCTGAGAAGCCGGCAGCTTATGCAGAGAGGACACATCCAACATAGGAAATGTCTCCTCATGCTACTCATAATGGCATGCAATTTAACACTTGACAGTTATGTATCTCTGGAAAGTTCTATGTAAGCCACCGAGGCCATACTGACAACTGAAACCATCAGAGGAAAGTCTGTGGGTCACCAGGGATGGCCGTGCACTGTGGATTGTCAGGGATGACTGTTCACTGCAGGATGGCAGCAAAAGCCCAAGTATATGAAGAGATAAAGTCCAAATCATCACTTCAGCACAACAGGGATGATCGGTAACATTATAATCAGCAACTGATGACGCATGCTTATGCTGCCTGTTGTGAGCATTTTTAAGGCCATTTGTTTACCAATTAAAGTAGAAATGTAAATTCAATTGACTAACTTTTCAATAGCTTTCCTGCTGATAGAAGCCAAAAGTTCCCCAAGCCATACAAGAAAGCTCGCATCCTTGGAGAGCAATAACAACAATGAAAGATTCTAATAAAAAGCTGTAGCAATAAAGAAAAGAGAAGCATAAGATAAATCTCATGTTTCTCTGATATCACTGTGTTAAAGATTCAGAAAATCTCAAGTTGGTTCTCATTCTTTTCACTGTCTCTAAAGTTCTTCTAAGACCTAGGGCTCTTGAATGGAGATTTCCAAGATCTGTGTGGTCATAGGTAGATATTTGTTCCTGGTATGTTTGTTTGTTTGTTTCTCCTCTCCCTTGCACGACTTTATGTGACTTAAAGCTCGCTTCTCTATCCTGTCAAAGAAAGATGATGGCAGTAAATTTAAGGGGCCTCCTCTCTGTGTTTCAGCCTTGTGTTCCTAACAATCAAAACATGGTGGGCACACCCATTGCCATAATTGCTGTGACGTCCTTAGGTCTCACATCCTGGATCCCAGAACTCTGGGAGAAGCAAACATCTCCCCTCTTGTCCCTGACAGGACCCAGGCATTACTGAGTCACACTTCCTCCTCTAAGCTGTCCCTGGTCACTCAAACATTCAGATTTTGTTGCAAAGATGCGAGAGTATTCGTTGATATAAAGAGTTAGCAAAGTTAAGGCAAACCAGAGTGACTCAGGAGGACTTAGTAATGCAACACCATCATTTGAAGAATCTATTAATTATATAAACAAAATCCTAGCATGAAGAAGAGAACTGGACATGAAGCCCCACACCGAATGGAGGAGCTATTGACAATAGGTAGCTGGCAGGAGAAGGAGATGCTATCTTTTGTATTTGATTTTTGTATGTTTATGATTTTGTTTTTGTTTGTTTGTTGTTGTTGTTGTTTTATATTGTTGTTTGGTTTGGTTTAGCTTTGGTTTTTGGTTTTTGGTTTATTCTATTGGGGCCAGTGGTGGGTGTAACAGTATCCGGTGGATAGTGGCACATCGAAGAACACATAGATAATGTTAATTGGACTAGCTCCATTAAAGGAAAATGAAGACATTCGAATGGGTGCAGGACAGGGAATCAACATGGGAGGAGTTGAGAAGCAAGTAACCAGAATAAAAATATAGTGTATGAAACCCTCAAATCAATAAAGACATGTATTTTAAAGAAATAGAAATAAAACATAAACCATTCTTCACAAAGGTGTGTGTGTTTCACTTCAAAGCAAACCCGCACTCTGCTTCCTGTTTTCAAATTATACATAGCACACCCAGTGGATGATAAACTTTTCCATGTCCCTTGTCGACATTACAAACTGAGAGTAACCTACAGAGAGTTCTCTGGCAACACCGATGTTCCCTCATAGAGAAGATTCTTCTCACAGGGTTTTACAAAATGCTTTCTGCTCAGAAAAATAGTAATGTTACTTGTAATTGGAATGACAAAATAGTGATACATAGAGCTCTGAGGAGCACATTTCATCGGCAATGGTTGGACCCCAACTGACAGGACAGGCTTGTGCCATTCATGACGTTAGTCCCAAGAGATCTTGCAAAACTCCTGAAAGGTGGGGTGAATGCACTATGTGTACCATGAACTAAAGAGGGGTTACCTTAGAGTGACATGATTTGTGTTCTGCCTGTTTTCCTTCCACAAGGCACTTGTGTGGCTTTTGGGTGTGGACAACTCCTTGATCAAGATGTAGAGCAAGGCAAATATTAAGAAACCAGAAAGAAATATATGATAAAGGTAAAGAGAGCTAACAAATCACTGCCTTTGCTGTGGCTGAAATGCTGTATGCTTGTCCTGTGTTTCATGCCTGGCCTCTATCCTTCCATCTTGAAATGTCCATGAGTTATGAGAAGGTAAAAGCAAATGCACTCTCCAGATAGTTTCATCTTCCTATTTCATAAATTTTCTGTCATAACACTCTCAGTATACCTGTGTGTTAGTTACCACAGTCATGGAAAATAAAACAGAGCTTTGACATAGATTCCCTGAACCAATGCTTGAAAGGGGTCAGATCATGGTTGCTCACTGATCACTGATAGATAACACTGGTCTCATTCTGTGATAGATCATGGAAATCCAGTGTGTTGTGAGGAGAAACTCGAGTGTCATTTTTCACTCTGATCTTACTTCCTCTAATAGTTTAGTGACCTTTGAAAAATGCATTCAGGAGGACTAAAGTTGAGCTGTGGTTTAGTGATAATGTTCCTGTTTATCTGGGCTGAGGAATTTGCATACTTTTAACTTAACAAACTTATCTCTAGAAACAATGGCATCTGAAAGGCTTACTCATGTTTATGTATTATTGGACAGAATGATGGGAATATACAGGTATTTAAAATAGTTTCCCTATAGTCATTATTGAAAATAGAATCAAGATCAAGGCAATGAGTTTCCTGTAACATTTCCAATGAATATCTGTTCATTTCACACTTCATACCCCTGAATGAGTTACCAGTATCTTTCAAAACACTCTACACAGTTTGACACAACTGTGTATTTGTCTCATAAAACATTCCCTCCACCACTAAACTCATTGGCTCTTTAGCCATATTTTATGCTAATTTGGAAAACACGCATTCTACCTCCTGTGACTAATAATTGGTTTTAATGATTGATTTATTCTGACTTTGTCTCTAAAGATTCTGTCTAGCCACTGTGGGGGATCCAGTAATTAATTTTATTGCACCGTGTTCATTTCTCATTCTATTGCTCTGTCTGTGAAACCCATTTTTGCCCCTGAGTCTACTCAATTTGTGTTAAGTGATGTCTTGCTAGAGACTGTCATGTCCATAATACATTGCTGATATTCAACCCAGCAAAATCATGACATTTTTTGATTCCTGAGAAATCTGTTAAACTGTGGAGTGTCATTATATTTAACAAGATGTTTAATGTTATAGCTTTTACAAGTTTATAAGTGTATATGATATATCTTATCAAACTCACCCCTTACTCATGCTACCTATCCACCTCCCACTCTTGGTGACCTGTTACTGTTTTCTTCCCAGCTAGTCTCTCTTGACACTTTCTATGTGCCTGTAGCCAGAGCTGCAGTTCATTCATGACTGTACCATCCTATTAAATTGTTAAAGTTTCAGATATTGAAATTAAGTATAGGTGAATGTTAATTTCTTTACAAAATCATGATAGTTTTGATAACTTACATTTCAGAGATTTGTGAAAGCATTACACATAGAATTGTACTCGATTTGTTACATTTTTATTATTTTAAAATTTTCATGTAATATATTTAAATCATGCTTATCTCCTCCCAAGTCCTCTCAGACCTTTACTACCTCCCTTACCCTCCCAATGTCATGTTCTTTCTGTCTCACTGCACCAACAAATGATAAGAAAATAAAACCAAACAACAAAAAAAATTTTAAAAATACCAAACCTTAACCAAAAAGAAAGTACATACATATATACATTCATAAATACAAACACACAAACACACACACAAAGTGAGAGAGAGAGAGAGAAAGAGAGAGAGAGAGAGTCTGTTTTATCAAGTTAGAACTGAAAAAGTCAATAGTGCCCTCAACATGTATTATTATAAACTTTTCACTGAATGTATGCCTAACTTTATTCTCTAAATAGTTTTTGACTCATTTCAGAAACATCTATAGTTCTGTTTCATAGACCTTTATGAACATGGGAAGAGAAATGTTGGAAGGTCCAAAGGCCAGGGTGCTATTTGCTTATGTCACCTTGGAATAGTTAACTAAGTGTTCTGAAAATCAGTGTCTTCTCATGAGTTAAGTGACATGTAAAGTAGGAAAGGATTAACAGAATAATGCAAGTAAGTCTCTGGAAATATGTGTGTCCACTCTACAGGTTCTCTAGGTGAGCCTGTTATTTTCAGAAAGGAGTATCATGCCTGAACACAGACCAGTCAAGCATCCATGCTAGGCTGTTGTCAGTCCAGGAACTATTTATCTCTATCCACATACTCACAGTTTGCACTTATGACTGGAGAATATTAACAGACACTGGGAGTAAGAATTGAATACTACATGGGAGAATTCATGGGTCAAGAGTACTTAGAAGAGGAATGAGGTAAAGAAGATATCACTGGTGCTATAGTGTCATCTATCTATCTATCTCTATCTATCTATCTATCTATCTATCTACCATCTATCTATCACCTATTTATCTCTCTCTCTCCCCCATCCTTTGTGTGTGTGTGTGTGTGTGTGTGTGTGTGTGTGTGTGTGTGATGGAATAATAGGGCAAGTAATGAGAGAAAGCAAACAAAAGGTAAACGATGTTTGATAGAATAAAAAGGGATTAACATTTTAGCTGACCTTTGAAAGATAAATACAGTGTTAGTAATAGACAAAAAAAAGGTAAGTCCACTCCTTGTAGACACTAGAATTAACACAGATCAAGACAAAGAGACGTGTACTTCCACACATACACACTACTATGATGCATGTGACTGCACAAATACATACACACAAAGAGAAGGGAGAATACAGTAAATGTCTGGATGCACATACATGCCATATCTAAAAATTCTAGTGGCACTCATATGATCCAAGGAAGAATGGTAGACATATGACCAATACCATATGATCTGATGGGTGTTCCTTGGGTGCAGGTCAATTTGCACTGATAACTATCATTATCTTATAAAATAGGGAGGTGATAGGGTGAAGGAGAGGCCATGTCATAGCGAAATACTAGTTTTTACATGTTCTAAGATATCAAAATGGGTGAAGTAAAATATTTTCATAATAAGACAGGACCAATTTTATTATCTGTGACTCATGAAACATGTGGAAGAGGGTGGGAAGATTGTAACAGCCAGAGGGTCAGGGACTTCGTTGTGGGATTGTGTCTCCTAGCAACATGAGAAAGCTGTACCCATAAAGTCTTATGAATCTGACTATTCAAATGTGAGAGCAAGGTGGACACCAGTTACCAGGCCAAACTGTGTGAGGGACCGCCTGTGAGGCATCAACCCTACACAAAAAAGTAACAGAGTAAATCTGGGAGCAGGAAAATAGGCCCTCCTCAGAGGGGAACACACTAATGAATGTTCAGTGCCAAACAACCTCAAAAAATACATACAAGTAAAATTACATGAACTCACATGTTATATTTAAGAATGAATGGAAATATGAAGCTGTGCAGGGTAGGGGTGACAAGGAACCTCTAGAAAGTCCCATAGTCCAGGACTCAGTGGGGATGACTTTAGTTGAAATGCCCCAATGATGGGGACATGGAATATCCAGTAGATAAACAGGGCCCACAGTAGAGGAATGGGGATATCCACCTACCTTCAAAAATTTTGGACCATAATTGTTCTTAAAAAATGTAGGGACAAAAAATGTAGCAGAGGTTAGAGGAAAGGCCATTCAGTAACTGGTACAACTTGAGATCCCATGGGCAGGCACCAAACCCTGACACTATTATTGATGCCATGTTGTGCTTGTAGACAGGAGCCTAATATGCTGTCCTCTGAGAGGCTCTACCAACAGCTGACTGAGACAGATGCAGATACCTATAAGCAAGCATTGGTCTGAGGTCAGGGACCGCTATGGAAGAGTTAAGGAAAGGACTGAAGGAATTGAAGGTTGTTGCCACCTTATAGGAAGAACAGCAATATCAACTAACCCAGATCCCTTAGAGCTCTCAGAGACTAAGGCACCAACCAAAAATCATACAGGGGCTGGTCTGTGGCCCCAGGCACATACGTAGCAGAGGACTGCCTTGCCTGGCCTCAGTGGGAGAGGATGCACCTAATCCTGTAGAAACTTGGCACAACAGGGAAGGGGAACACTGGCAGGGTAAAGTGGGGTGGAATTAGAAGGGTGGGAGAGCACCCTCTCAGAAGCATAGGGGAAAGGGGAAGAATGGAGTAAAGAATTTTGGGAGAGGGGACTGGGAATAGGGACATTTGGAATGAAAATAAATAAAATACTTTAATTTTTAAAAAAATGTATGTGTATGTGTGTATGTGTGTGTATGTGTGTGTGTGCATGCAGATATGCATATACATACAGTAACAATTGTTGGGGAAAGAGGTCATGAATTTGAGGGAGAGTGGGAGAGGAATGGGAGATTTTGGAAGGAGGAAAGGGAAGGGGGAATATTATAATTAAATTATAATCTTTCAAAGATATACAAAAATAATAAAACATGACCATCTTTCTTAGCTAAATATTTCAAGAGTTTTGTACAAAGAATGACTTTCTATCTTTGTCTGAATTAGAATGTTCTGGAGTAAACACATTTGTGTTAAAAATTGCTCTTACCCCCACAAAATGATTTTAAACACACCAGTCTTAATTTCAGCAGACATAGAGGGTAAAGCTGCTGGGGGTGTGTGTATAAAACAGAAAGAAACAGTCACACAGAGGGGCAGAGAAAGACAGGAAGACAGAACATAGAAATAAACAAAATTACTCAAAATGGCAGCTTCTACTTAAACTGTTTTATCTCATAAGGTTGTATTAAATTGCAGCATTCTTTGAAACAAAATTTCAATAACTTCTTGCTCAAAGTCCGAAGCCTGAAAGGGTAATAGTGAGCCCCAGTGCACTAATGAGTAATGTCCAGTTATCTAGATAGTCGTCTAGAAACAGTGAATGCTTCTGAGTGCCAGCTTGTGACTGTGATGGACTGACTGAAGAACTTTGGGCTCTCAGGGACACATAAATGCCATCACAGTACCAAGACAGGGTTGAAGACAAAAGTAGAAGTAGTTGAAAAGCTTGGTTAGAAGCAAAATATACCAGACACAGGACCTTATAGAAAATTCCCAGATCCATGGTCCTGGGTGCCCTTCTTTTGTTCTCAAATATTTGTTTGGTTTGCTGACCATACTTACTTTATTCTACTATGTACTAAATTCAAAAACCTGCTATATTCACAAATATTTAAAGAAATCTCATTTTTGAATATATGACCAATGATTAAAAATCAGGCTTCCTTGAGATATTAGTCTATATCTGCCTAATTCCTAATAGATGGGTGGAAATATCTCCCTCTCTCACTGATATACAAGGGAATACCTGTTAGATGCATTGTAAGCCTACAACAGAATCACCATTACAAAGGAAAAAATCTGCTATGAAAAGCAAGGAAGGGTGCTTCTGGAGAGCACTGTTATCAGCACACTCTGCCAGTCACAGATTGGATGATTTCAGTTTTTTAAGCTTTTACTCTCATATGCTATGTTTGTGAAAAAGAGAGATAACTTGGAAGATATTAGTCCTAGTAGCCAATCCTACTCCTACCGCTGGCTAAGGTTATAGTTGTTCCATCATAACCTATAACTAAAATCAAATAAAGCTCGAGTTTAAACACATGTAGTTGAACTGCGTAGTGATTATGTCTCAAAAGACAAAGCAAACATATGAGAAGTTGATAGCATAACCCTCTTGGTGAAGAGACAACTCACTTCAGTCATAGACCACAGAGAAGTCGAGCCTGTATTTTGTCTCTCCTAGCTGACTTTCACAGTACTGGATAGCTGTGTGCGCTACTCGAGCAGAAAAAAAAATAATTGATCCTACTTACTTGTGAACTCCAAGGATCACAATACTTGCCAGCCTGGCAAGACACGGACACTGGTGTGATAGTGGCCTAAACACTATTGAAATGAACAAGCAAGTACTTTCTGATTAGACTTAACGCCTGCTTCTAAGCTGAAACTCATGCCTATTTTAGTTACTGGCGCCAAGAATCTGCAGCCCTAGGTCTTAGGAGAGAATCTCCTATTATTATTCCACTTAGCAAATATAGTGATAAATTGGTCATATATTAAAACACATCTTAACTCTCATCAGAGAAGCTTCTATTTGTAGTAGATGTTGATTAACATGAAGACCCACGGCCAATCAAGGCTCAGAGGATAGGGGAATTCTTAGGCCTTATCACACCCTCTCTTTCCAAGGCTCAGAGAGCATTGCAGAAGAGTGGGCAGAAAGACTATACAAGTAACAGAAGCAGTGGATGACTACAAGGGGACTTTGTTTTAGAACACGTCAGTGCAGTTGTGCATAGGAATTAAGAGAAGGTAAAATAACATGCACAGGACTCAGGCCAGACAAAATTTATATATGCAAGAGGGATGGGGCCACAGAATCTACCTAAGGCTCAGGAATTATCTGCAGTTGACTGCTCATGGAAAAGGAAGAGTCCATTTTACTTAAGGGTGTGGCCAATTTTATTTTAAGGTTGAACACATTATAGAGAAAGTCACACATCTAAGAGTATATGGGAAGCACAAACTATATATGATGGGTTTTTTTAAGGTGACACAAATTTAAGTGGGTAGGGAAGGGAAGATGAACACGGGAGCAGAGTGGGATTAGGTTGATATGATCAGAATAACACGTTGTATGAAATCTCAATGCACTCAAGCAGATTCTATAACTACCATGTGACCTGCAAGTTATTAGTATTAGTTCACCTAAGAAGAAGAATATACAGAAGATGGATATAAAAATCTCAAAATCTGAGCTCTTAACAGAGATTGTGTTATGTGACATTCACCTATATTCCTCAGCCATCTATATGCAAACTGCAGTGAATAAGGACCTCAGATCTCCTCACTGCCTCATTTGAGTAATATTCATTTATACTTATGGATACAGCACACTGAAAATGGGAAATGACTGATTCCATATTGTAGGAATGTCAATGTCCTTAGGATAAGTCAACCAGTATAACTAGAATTCATCAAAGAAAAACATCCCTATAGTAGTAAAGACTTTTATTCTTGTAACTTTACATAGTTGGAGAATTGGGAGGTTATCTACATTTCTAAATCTTTACTTTTATGTTTGCAACCCATATCAACTTAAATGCAAGCATTTGCCCCACCCCTCAAGCTTCTCTGTCACTTCACTCCATGACAGAAAGAACAAAGCAACAAAAATCCAGCTCTGTCCAACGTTTTCCCAAGTTCATAACTTGGGATGAGTGGGAAACTCGAGAAAGTTTCCACATTTGCACAGGTTTCTTCATACAAGGAAAATGAATGGACCTCAGCTAATCTCTGTATTTCATTCAAATCCTTCCAAAGTATCTTAACTAGACTTTTTATGAACTTCTTGCTATCTATATGAAGACTTTTCTCATCTTGGAAATGTAGCCAACATTTTAGAATATTCATTCTCAGACAAATCGAATGCTATGTCTTAGGAAATTCCAGCTTACTTTTCTTGATAATTTTCGCCCTAAAGTTTGTTATTATTTTCATTTTTGTGTATTATCTGCACATCCAGAGATGATGCCACTGCTGTTTTGTTACATAAAATTTTTAAAGCGAGAATATCTGAGCTCCGTCTTAGGCCTATTGTGAAGGAAGACTGCAATTCACAGGTACAACTTATTTAATTCCTGATTTATTTGCCCATTAGTACTTAATATTTTTCCTCCTCTTCTCAAATTATTGTTTGTTTGAAACACAATGAGTAATGACAATCCCTATGCTTTTATGAGTTTTAAAATTACAGTGATTGGAAAGAGGGATTTTTAACCATTGTATAACAGTCATCTTTGTATTATAAAAATGCATATTAAATACTTACGTCAGTTTCAGGCCAAAGCAGCTTAGTGCATTTTTGTTTGTTTTGTGTGAGAACAATATTTTCCAGCTTGTTTTGACAAAATCATGTGAAGTTAATTTTCCAACAGTGTGTTACCCCATTACATACTGATTTAATGTCATGAATACAGTGCTTATTTGAGTGCATAAAAACTACAATTTTCAATTAGGGGTCTACAAAGTAATACTGTAGCTTAGAGTAATACATATAGTCTACACACTTGGGGTTTTGATAACATCACTGGAGAGTATATCATATTTTTTCTGGCCTTTCTTACAGGCACAGCAAACAGAATGGCAAAAGTCAACTGTCCAGGTGTGTGTGGTTGAAGATGTCAGTCAAGAGTGTCTTCTAACGTGCGTTTTTTTGACTGATACTCTTTCAACCAGCTTTTTCCCATCCTTTTATTTTTGTCTAGGGTTATGTTCCCCAAGCCCTGCAGTTAACCCTTTAATGACTGAGCCCCCACATCCCTTGAGTTCTCTCCCACGGTGCTTTACTTAAGGTCCATTTCATCATTTAAGTTGAGACCAAATGCCCAAGAGTCAGCCAGGAATAATAGTTCAATGTCTTCTCAATGAAAATATCCCCAGAACATTGTCTAAGTGTATGCCTCGGTTTCCCCACCTGAAATTGAGGTGTAGTGACCTCAATGAGATTATTATCAAGAATGCCTTTAAAGTGGAGGGAAGGGAGGTAGCTCAGTGGTTAAGATCACACTCTGCTCTTGCAGAGGATACAGCCATCTACCTCAGGCAGCTCTCAAACATCTGTTGCTTTATCTCCCTGGAGGGGGTGCTTTTGGCCTCCAGAGACAACTTCACTAACATGAGCACAGATAATTTTCAGAAAAGAAAAACTAAAATATTAACCCTTCAGATTGCCTGAATCAGAAGGATCATTGCTTTGCATTTATAGTTGCTATGCATTATGACTGGAGAGTTCTAATGGGTGAAACAGCTCTGGCTATCAGACCAAAAAATGGGAACTTTATCTGAATCTTAATCAGAGAACCCTTCCGATTATATCATCTTAGTGCGGACAAATTCTACACCCATCACCTACTGGCCCCTGTTAGATGGCCATAAGTAGATAGACAATGATAGGCCAATGGGTTGTCTTTCCTGGAAAAGAGCCAAAGTTAGTAAAAGGGTAAACAGAGGTCAAACGTCTTAAGTCACTTTAGTTTATGGCCAACCGTGCCTATTATAAACCAAAATGAATATGCATTCTCCTTTTTAATGTTTTAATTATGATTTCCCCACTTGATGAAATCAGAATCTTGAAAACTAGTATTGACTTTTTTTTAAATGTTTCTTTTCAGCTGCAGAATGTGTCATAGGCTTCACTCAGAAGGAATACCCAGTTGTATGAGTCTATCACACTACATTGTCATTTAATGAACAATACTCATAGGTTGAGTAATTGGGAAAGGTATCACACTATGGCAATTCTGATGACACATGATACAGAGTTGACTCTTTGAAAGTCTTAATGCAAAGTAAACCCAGTCAGCTGTTAGTTTATATTCAAATAGGTGTTCAACACACCCTCATTTCAAAGGTTGAAGAGCAGAAAGAGAGAAAGAAGTATGTTTCTAGGGGGAAGGGAATTAGCCATAAGAGGAGACAACCTCCGCCACTCCCACAAACAATGCTTTCACAGCAGCAAGCTCACACTACAGTGCTCTGATCCAAGCTTGCAAATGCATTGTCAATTATTCAAGCACTGGAGAGAAGTAGTCCAAGAAACTCAAATCTGCCAGAATTGAGTCAATCCTTATCGATCCAGTAGGTCAAATAGAATCTGATTCCACATGGGATTCAGTAAAAGAAAACAGCCCTTCCAACTTATAACAATATAACAATATATTTATATGTTAATTCTATATATAAATATTGAATAGAGTCACATTAATACAATATAATATATTCCTTTAATGTATTACATGTAATATATGAATACTAAAGAACTGTGTACTCTCTGTGGCTAGTTGTGAAACAATTTACTCAGATACGATTGTCTCATATAGGAACATTGTTATTTTGTGCAATTATTTGGGACTTAATTTGGTACCATGTGTTTGGCATTTAAGAATGAACAAGACACAGCTGCTGGCAAACAACTATGGGGAGACGATAGTAAATAATGAAATGTCAAGAGATTCCAAGTCAGCTCCATGGATGAATAGAAGATAGATAGATAGATAGATAGATAGATAGATAGATAGATAGATAGATAGATAGATAGATATTAAAAGGACAGATTACAGAGGACTCAGCGTAGACACTAGGGATCCATTACTGGGCCATGCTGACTAGCTCTACTCTAGTGAAGTTTGTATTTAGCAATGGTTAGTGAATGGTGAATGGCACATATACATAATTGATAAATTAATAGATATAGATAAATGACGGGCTCATAATACCTATTCATACATACATGTGATTGATAGATGAAAATGATAGATGATAGATAGATAGAGAGAGAGATAGATAGATAGAGAGAGATAGAGAGATAGAGAGAGAGATAGAGAAGAGATATAGAGCTAATCATGAATCAATAAGAAAAACTGCCTTTGGCTAGGAGGTCACATAGGAATCTTCACTTGTTGCTAAGAACAAATTTGCATCATAGCCTTGAGTTCTGTCTGTATCTTTGTTGAATAAGAATCTCTGCATTGTAAGAAATGAAAGCACAGCTCATTACAGAGCTGAAAGTGCTCTACTCTGAGATAAACGATGAATGTGGGATAAGCAGAAGAGGGAGGAATAGCAATTAGATGGGTGGGAATTTCTGAAAAATAATTACTAAAAAGTGTCTCTAGAATGAAGTCTAACAAACTTGCCATGAACTGAACATCTTATGTTTTCCTGAAATTATCTACTGTTTGAAGGGGGAAATGCAGCTAATAAAGAAAGCATTTGAGCTCCTCCCTTCCCAAGGCTGCTCCAGGCAGATGGAGAAGAAAAGTGTGCTTTGGCCTTTCCTTCAACTCAGGCCTTGCAATGTCTGCAAGTAGGAGGGTTGTTCCTGAGCGCTTACTGAATAAAGAGATGCTGTCAAGTGTTCATTAACTCATCAGGGCTTCTATGGACAAAGAGCCCTGAATATGAAGAACATAACTATCTTCAGACATCCTTTTCATTTTCTATTCCTGACAAAAGGGAAGTGAGCAAGACATACACAAGCAGCTTCCTAGGGGCCTTGAAATCAGAGCCCCATTCAGAGCCTTCAGTTTGGTTCTCATCATCTTTCTATACCTTCACCAACTGGTGTGACCTTTGACAATGAGTGGCCTCCATATTGTCAATGAAATAATAATAGCAAAGGATGTCTGCCTGCTGCTAAATGCTTGCAAGTGTTAACACTGTGTGTTAAGCATCCACTGTGCTCAGCTCTAGGGGGCATTGTGCTCAGTTCCCATGGGGAAAGAGAAAAAGCTTTAAAGGAAGTCTACAGAAGGTCCATATGGTTCAAAGTCAAAGCCAAGGCCCTCCCACACTCTGATCTTATAGCTAAATCTGAGTGATGCTTCCTCTTACTCATTGTGAGGCCTCTCTGTGCCTTCACATGTCAATGAAATAGTCAACATACATTCATAATGTGCTTATCTTTGGATGACTATGCCTAGCCTTATAGATCTGGTCTAATCCATACCATGAGTAAAGTCACTGTAGATGCCTCCTTATAGACCACCTTCTCAGATGATGACAAGTAGAGAAAGGTTGAATGAGATGAAGATATGATACCTTGAACAAAAGACAGGCAAGTTCTATGCATTCTAAACTTCTTGTATAGAAATAGAACTAATGGAGTCCCCAAAAGTTATTGCAGGCATAGAAATAGGCAGAGAATCTCCCCCAAAGCAATACTAAAATTGACAACCAAATGCAGATACCCTTTCCATCTCATCCAAAACTCTTCATGGCTGCCTTGCTAGAGTTATCTTTGCCATGCTTTTCCTGTCTTTCAGTGACATCCACAAACGTCAGCAAATTCGGGATAGACTCACCCTGATTTGAAGCACTGGGAAGTGAGGTGTTTGATGGGAACAAAAAGGGTCATTGTTTAGATATAAGGATCCCTTTAAAAGCTTCCTCTCCAGTGCAATGTTCAGAGGTGGGGCTTTGGGAACATGATCATGTCATGAGTTGATGTGATGTAACTAATAATTAATCCACTGTTTATATCATAATCTCAAGGTACTGTTAGAAATATCTTCCACCATGGTGGAAACAAACAGTGCGACCTAGTAGGAGAAAGACAGTAGAAATATGCCCTTGAGGGGAAGCTCTTGTGCCAGGACTCTCCTCTTTCTCTATGTTGACAACCCTGAGGTGAAGCACTTTGGCCCAGCACATTCTTCCTCACCATAATACTCTGCCTCCTGACATCCATAAGCAATGGGGACAGCTCACCATGAACTAAAACTCAGAAACTGTGGTCCTCAAATACTGAGGAGACTTAGAAAAGAGACAATATGGTCCTGGATTAGCAATGTGGGCTAGTTAACTCTAGAGGAACTATGCACTGAAGGACAGAGGTACCAGATTCCCAAGGTCTTATAGAAATGATGGCCAGATAAGAATGTAGATAATTTCTATTTGTAGAGTTTGTAGAACATATGTTGGCTCCATGAGCTAAGCACTCTATAGGGGCTATCTTTCTGTTCTTCATAACAACATGTGGGCAGGTGAACCACAATCTGCATATGTATTGTTAGGATGATTAACTACATAGACTTTACTACCTGGATAAGTGCACACAACTATAAAATGGTGGAGAAAGCTAATTCAGACACTTACCTTTGGAGCTCATGAGGTGACTTTTGTGACAGATCAAAGTGTACTTACAGGAATGTATTGGGACAGCCAGTATAAAAACACTCAGGCATCCATCCCTCTCTGCATTCTAGATCTAGACTGCCTTGGTCATTAGCTCTCATCAAACATTATCAAGTTTATGGCCTCATTTATCTGCTCATATAAAACATTTTAGAGAAAAGTCTTATAATAGTTTCTAATTCTCATGGAATTTAAATATTATATAAGATTTCATATATCCACACTTCACTCTTATGGGGACATAATTGGCACATTCCAAGTAGAGCAGACAATTATTGAAGAGTCATTGTACATGCTCACATACTTTTGGTGCAGCTGACCCCGCTATGTGAGGATTAGCTGTATACTTAATATCGCTTAAAAAGGAGGTGGTACTTCTTACACATTCGAGTGATTAATAATTGATAAGATGAGCATTAATTGTCTTCAGATATGATCACAAGGAAGTACACGCTGAGAACTCAGCATAGACACTAGGGATCCATTAGTGGGCCATGCTGACTAGCTCTACTCTAGTGAAGTTTGTATTTAGCAATGGTTAGTGAATGGTGTTCAGAACTTAAAGGATCTTTAAGGGTCTACGTTGGAGTAGGACTTCCTGGTGTGTAACTATTCTCCAGGACTTCGGATCCCAGAAGTGTGTTCTCCAACCTCAAAACAATGGATCCAGATGCAATATCATAGTTGACCAGAAGGTGCCACCATCAACCATATGATTTAAAATTTGACTTCTGCAAATGTTTAAGTGAATTCTCTCTTTTCTCATTTAGTCAAGTGGCATAAATAAACTATTTTTACAAGCATATAAGCCACACATGTAAAACGAGTACCCATTATTATGTTTGATTCTAGTCTGCGTCATTAGAGGATGATAAATATTTGAATGGATTGCAAAAGTAGACGTGATTAGGAAACCGGAAGGTTAGTCTCTACCAAGCATTTGGGATAGGTGGAAGATTTTGGTAAAACGAAAGCAGAGGATGCGTCCAGTGGTTACGATGCATCATCTATGGGAAAAGTTCAGAGAGAAACAGGCATATAAGGTAAGCCTGAAAAGTGGTATCATACAAATAGCGACAAATCTGAGGACATGTTCACCGGAGAGGTGACACGTGAGCTAGGTTCTAAGGACATTTGTGTACACAAGATCAGGTTCTGAAACTGAGCCAATGGTCTTTCAGAAAGAGCAACATGGAATGATATAAACACACGAAAATTCAATGCACTCGGGGTGGAGGATTGTGTCATAAGTGGATAAAACGTGAGAAGAGTCAGGGCAGGGACAGGCGCTAACAAAAACCAGTTATGTAATATGTTCTATGACAAATGAAAATATCTCTCCTGGCCCGACCAATAGTGTCAACCTAAGAACCATGTGTGTTTAAGGAGTTAACTAAGAGCCATCACACAGGACAGATGAACAAGAGAGAACAAAGCCAGGTCACCAAGCAAGCTCTGTTATGTTACTAGAGGAGAAATGGTCTGGGAAGGTACAGACCTGGCTCTGGGAGTAGAGTGGAGAGGACACAACTGGGATTCCACACAGGTGAAAATTCAGCCTGAGGGCGATTAATACAGAGCTAAGGGCAGATGGATACTCTCGGGTAAGTAATTTAGGAAAACTGCATCCATACACCACTAATAAAGCAAATGAAATCTGTAACTGTGAATCTGTGGACAGAGGAAGGAGAGAGAGGCAGTAGATTCAGGCTGATCCATGCTGTGCTTAAGTTCCTGATAAGGCATGTGGATATGTAGTCCAGGTAAGGGTTAAACTTGGTAGCACTGAGTGAATTTTGGCAACATAAATTATATCCTTACCATTTTGCACACAAATAAGCCGGTTTTTTTCAAGATGACAGAATTCGACTAAACTTACAGAAGTTTACATATAACAGAATTATCTTTTCTTCCAACATTCGCATCCTCTGCTTTTGATATATTTGTGTCCTTTCAGTATTTGCCAAGTGTCTCCCAAGTAGCAGCAGACGTGTTAAACTGTAGCTGAGAGCAGAGTCACCTGCATGGTCCAGCAGGAATTCAGACACCCAGACATTCACAGATTGACCTGCTGTGCACTGTAATCACCAAATTGTGATGGCTTTAAACAGCACATGATTCTGTCTTTGGTCCCTCCCATTATTTTTTTCATAATAAATTGCAAGGACAAAGAAGGCAAAATCCAATAAATTTCTTAAGAATATGCTGGATGGATTTAAACAGGAAACAAATAGGCAACTGGATCCCAAGTAGGGTGTGAAAATTATCTAAAGAAACCTTTTGCCTGCTAATGAATTTGTGGCTTCAGTAGATACTGGAATACCACCACCAGGCATGCCAGGAAAGATCAACACGGAGTGCTTCAGCTGTCTAGGTTTAAATACAGGTATTATAAGGCCACTTTAAAGACAGGGTTATTTGAATTGTTAATTGTGAATCGATTCAGGCATTCATTACCTTGAGGTATTAGATAGGTTAATTAACTACCATGACTCATTTTTCAAATTATAACATGAAGACTAATTTTCCTTACCTTTTGCCTCTAAGATATTAATTAATGCATATTTGCATCACACACTTTCCACATGCGATGAGCACCTATCTGGGGCACAGTGCTGTGCCTGGCTGAATGACAGCATGGCTGGGCTGGGGTGGGGTGGGCGCTAAGCACTAGCAGGAGAGATTTGTTTAAGTTTTCTTAAGTGCTTTACTGCAGGACGAGCACTCCTGAATAAGGCAGACAGGTAACAGGAATCATGCATATGCTAATTGTAATAAATAATGAAAATATTTAGACATGATGAGGTTTGAACTTGAACTTTATGAATAGATTGAGATTAGTATGCAGCGCCAGCTGCCTAGCCTGCTTTTGTTCTTCCTTTTTAAAAGGCAGCCATTGCTAAATGATGCTTTGAAATTTTACAGCAAGTTGTTCATCTCCCTGCTTCCACTCCCCTTCTTTCCAGCCATAAAGTCACATCCGCTTGCCCTCCATACCAATGTGTATGTGAAGAAGAACCCTTGACTTCCATTGGGGCGCACTGCCTTAGACAGCCCCCTGCTGGCTTCCAGGCCAGTGAAAGAGGGCACCATCAATATCTGAAGTGAATGGTGGACGTGCTGCATAAAGAGCTCTCTCCATGAGGGGCAGGAAGCTTACTCCAGTCTAGAGGAGAAATCCTTTCTATGTGCAGCCTCTCCTCACACGGTAGCCTTGCATTTTCCATGACAGATGAAAAAGGTGGGGAGTCTGGAAATTTTCACACAGAGGATGGGGCTCAGGGACACAGAGATGTGTTAATCATTGAGAGTTTCAATAAGGCAATCTCATGTCCAATAGAACAAAATGATCTTATGTCAAAGTGAGACAAAGAGATGGAAGCAGTCTTGGAGATGTTCTAGGAGGAAGGGGCTTAACTCTCTTCCTCATCTGATTCAAGATACAGCTGCATGGATAGGAGGATGGATGGTAGAGGCAGCTTTGCTCGGGATGATAATCAGTGGCAATAAGTGAATAATATCATAGTCTTAAAACTAGCACCAATAGGACTTTCATCAATTGTTAACACGTTGCCATATGTAATTGTTCACTGAGTCCTGGGAACTTGTTCAAGGCTCTTTCTAGATCTCATTGGCTCTCTGAGATATCAACATGTTAGCATACACCACTTGCCATGCTGGCATGGAAATGGAATGAAAAGAGGAGATCTTCCAGGAAAGGTTTCACCACCAAGTATGGGATGATAGAAAAATAGGAGCAGGTTGTTGGGAAGTGGTAGAGAGTTGTGGTTTGTCCCTGGGAAAAATATTCCATTACCCCATGTGGATGCTTAAATTGGAGGGAGGAACAAGTTATCTCACGCAATGCCATTTCCATCTGGGCTGTGCATTCACTGTGTGCTGTGGCTCTGATGTGTCCAATGTGAGGCATAACGACAAACCTACCATGAATCAGCTTTTTCTTTCCCAGAAGTTTACAGATAGAAATTTGCTCTGTTGGTGAACTTGGATAGCTCATTATGATCTTTTCTTTCCTTATTGAGTCATGTAATTTCCCTCTTTCACTTAAAGTAACATCTTCAGGTATCTCTTGATTATATTCAAATATATGACCCTGTTACTTTTATGATTTGGGGCACAGCTAAGTAGAGTAAGGGTGACTTGAACTGAAGCCTCGGCAAAGACCAAGTCAGTCTAAAAGACAAGGAGGCTATTTAGTAGCAAATGATGGAGGCAGCCTAGGAACCAAGTATAATTTAAAGGAGTAGTAATTTACGCCAGGACCAAGTGCATCTGAATAACCAAACATGTTACTCAAAAAAGCCACACTAGTAGAATGTATCAGGCAGTAACCCTAGAGAGGTGAGACGCTGTGAACAAGGTGGATCCACTGAAGAGAGTCTATGATAATTAAACAGGAACATGAGTGGCCAACACTACTCTAAGTGGAGGTTCAGTGAGCTAATGAGGCCTTGCTGGGTTATCACTGATAGAGAAGGCAAAGGGTTTCATGCTACTCTGTGCTGCCTAGTCTCCAGCCAGGGGCATGCTGACTCTACATTCATAAGTGATCAGTTTGATTTGGCAGGCTGTGCTGGGAAACTGTACTCACTGCAGAACTATTGTGCTGGGGGTAGAATGAGAAAAATCGACAAGAGACGTTTCTTCTCAGCAGAGGACTCTGTCTCCTCCCTCCAACCATACCAGGCTGTCAGCTTAAAGTAAAACTAAGGGCAGTCAGCCTATTACCTTCTTACAAACCAGACTTCCCAAACTGATCGTCACCAGACTGAAGGACTCAGTGGTCTTTGACCCTTCTCACTTTCCTCTTAGTATCTCTAGTGAGCATCCTTTATCCTGAGTGTTCCCATGAGGCTTATGCTACAGATCTTCATAAGCATTATACAAGGGGTCATGTTAGAGGAACTGTACCATACACAATCGGTTCTATCTTGAGATTACCTCAACTACCTCTGCTTCTTAAAGCTCAACATGTGTCATCACAACCTCATGGAGACTATTTTCTGCCTGTATGCTTGTGATTTCTGGTCTTGTCATTCACTTTGGAGCTTCAATACCACCAAGGCACACATTTCACTTCTAAGTCTACAGCCTCTTCTGAAACTGTGGGGTATAATTAAGACTCTCTCCCTCTCCCCTCAAATTGAAGGAAGGAAACCATCCCATTTGGACTTGAGTCTCCAAGTACAAACTTTCAAATAGTCTCACACAGCCTCAGTCAGGCTATGAGTTAGTCACTCCTTTGATCTTCACTGGAAGAGACACGAGAAGGAAACTGAGGCAGGTCGCACAAGCACAGTCTGGCATTATTTGCTTGACATTACCTCATATTGAGTTACAGATACACTGCAAACCTCACCTCAAGCCCTGTAACAAACTGATAGGTGCTCAGACTGACCCTACCTCTGTCTGCTAAGAATGTGGTTCTGTGGAAGAGCTTGAAGGGGCTTGAGACCCCTTATGAACAACAATGCCAAGCAACCAGAGCTTCCAGGGACTAAGCCACTACCATGGACTGACCCTGGACTCTGACCTCATAGGTAGAAATGAATATCCTAGTAAGAGCACCAGTGGAAGGGGAAGCCCTGGGTCCTGCTAAGACTGAACCCCCAGTGAACTAGATTGTTGGGGGGAGGGCGGCAACGGGAGGGGAACACAGATAAGAAAGGGGAGGGGGAGGGGGATGTTTGCCTGGAAACCAGGAAAGGGAATAACACTCAAAATGTGTATAAGAAATACTCAAGATAATAAAAAAAAAAAAGAATGTGGTTCTGCACCAGCATGATGTGTTTTCTCTCCAAAGAATGGGTACAGCACAGTTTAGGCCAAGATAAGAAGCAAAGGACTCTTTAAGTAATACCTAGCAAAAATGTCATCCTCTGAACAGTTCGCACATGAACCTGCCTACGTCAGAATTCAGAGTCCTCATTTCTTGTGAAATTGAAGCTAGTGATTTAGAGTTTGCAAACCCAATGGTCCTGGAATAATTGAAATAATTGCTGAGGGGTTGGGGATTTAGCTCAGTGGTAGAGCGCTTGCCTAGCAAGTGCAAGGCCCTGGGTTCGGTCTCCAGCTCTGAAGAAAAGAAAAAAAAATAATTGCTGAACACATGCAGCAGACTTAAAGGCTTCATTAGAGGGTTTGTTTTTACAGACTTGTCTCACCAAACAGCCTCAATCCTAGAACCCAAGAAACCAAGGGAAGAAAATATCTATGAATTTGAGTCCAGAATAAATATGGGATACAGCGAAGTATAAATTTCTGGTTTCTTCAGAAACTCAATTGTGTCACATGATATTTCTCTGGAAGCTGCCTTGTGAGAGGATGTTTTGCAGAAGCACACACATGAGAGGGAGTTGGATATTTTGCTGACATGGATGCTTGAGAAGCTGTGTAATGTTTAGGAAAATTATAAATGGAGCCCTGTAAACATTGAGAGGTTCCTCTTGTATTGTGATGCTGTGCAACTTTTCACTGGGCATCTCAGGGCTTTGCTGGGCTTTGGCTGAACTTCCCTGACCTTGAAACTCTTTACTGGTCTTGATTCTTTGCTGGTTTACACTAGTCTTCACGTCATAGAGATAAAAGTACCAAAGAACTTCTTATGGTATTCCAGCCAATTCTGGCTGCTTCCAGTGACTCACGCCAATTGGGGGACTTATGGTTTTGACTGTATCATCCCTCCTCTACAGATTTGAATTTGGTGTTTGCTATTGAACTAGACTGGTATTTTGACACTGAAGAGTGGAATTTCTCCTAAGAACAACTACTAAACGGGCCCACAACCACCTTTTCCTCTTAACCTTCTCTCTCCCCAGCCACTGGTAGGTGGGTTAGAAGGGAGGTTGAAGCGTTTAAGAACTCTAAATAAAGTATGTTTCAAAAAATCTAAGCCTACAGTTCAGTATGTTGCCAGGCAGTCTTCACTACATACTTGTGTCAAAACAAATCCAAACCCATCTTTTCCAAAGAGCAAGTCTTTGTATGCTCAAAATGTCTTCATTAACTCGGTCCTGGCACCAGTTTCTCAGAGGAAGATGAAGATGTTCATGTCCTGGACATCATATGAATGCAAAGGTGGTAAAATTGTTATCTTGTCTTGGATACCTCTAAGGCTATGGTTAACAGGGCATTCTGAAGAACTGCTCAGGAACTGGATTCTGAAGTAACTTGAACAAAATTAATTGAAACCATACAGTAGTTAAATAGTAGACTGGACACTTTACTTTCTCCAAGCCTTGCTTTCTTGTGTACAAAAAATGAGAAAACAATAGTAGCTAGGTGGCTTACGTGAAGATTAAATTCAATAATAAAAACTGAGCAATGTCTAGAACATAATGCAGATTGCCAATGTTGTATGCTTGTATAGCACAGCAATGAGAAGTAATGTTTCAGTCCAATTCCTCTTTCTGGAATCATTGTACCGGACACAAGACTAGGAAGCATTGAGATCAAAAGCTTCCAGTATCCTGCTAACCAAAATGTAGATGGTTTACCAAGTGTGGCCCACAGACAAATATAGAAAAGAAAACTACAGACAAACTCCCTTTCACAGATGGTCTGGGTGGGAAATACTGGAAGTACTTTGGAATCTAAATACTTTATTTTGACATTAGCTAGCATTCAAGGTGTCTATTTGATTACCATTCTCATTGTGATCATGATGACTGCATATAGCTGCTTCATAGGTCATTTGTTACATTTCATCCCCACTAAGAATTATTATAATCAGTCAGTATCAAGGACATACATAATGTGCATACACATCACACATCCTCTGCACTATGTATCAAAGATAGAACTCCTAGTTATGTTACAGGACTGGGTCGGGAGAGCATGGATTCCAGGATATATCCCCCCAAAATATTGTGAACGTTTGGAATGTTGCTAGAAACAAACAGGATTACAGAAAATAAGTGTTCTCCCATTTTCTAATATGAACTTCATTGTTGCTTTTAAATTTTATTAAGTTCATATAAGACAACTGCTTATGGCATATTTAGAATACATTATCAGTGTAGGCAAGCAAACTGAACTACTACAAAGTCCATGTCCTCGAACATCTAAGAATGTCCCACCAAGAATGTTTGGATGGTGGAGAGACATGAGCGATCACAGACTGCACATTAAATACCTTGTGCTTTTGACTGGGTATCTAATATTACACAGGGTCACCCCCCTGTAGTGATGGGCACTCACGTTCCCATACACAAGTTAACTAAAGCCCTAACTAGGCTGCTAATCAGGGGAATCTCTTCATTGGAAATTTCTAAGTATCTCTTTGGCTCCATATAGGCACCACTCCCAGTTTCTTTGATAAGCCATCTCTGTCTAGGAGCAATGAACAAAGTGTCTATTGTCAGTGACTAATGCTCCTGGCAGAAACAGCACTTTGAAGCAGTGGGACTCATTGCCCTCATTACCAAACACGTAAATGAATAATAGGGCTTTTCTTCCTTTTTCACCAGCAGATAAGGCATTCTGCAGTGATATTGCAGCAGAGGGAAACCTGAGGTGATACGGTCTTGGTTCATTGATTCATGGATTGTTTTCTGGAAGCTTTTATGAAATTTTAGCAGCAGACTCATGGCTCTTTCTTGCTGTGGCTACTGTTGCAGCCCCTAGAGCTACTCATGACAGGAACCGTACCTTGATACTGAGTGCCTACCAGATGTCATCCCTCAGCCAGGTTGCATGAATCAGTGAGAAACTAAGAACAACAGGTGAGTCACTAGGTCACCATCCCTACACTGGAGTAAGAGAGAGCTCAATAGTACATCTCTGACTGTTACTGTGAAACATGACTGAAGGAGAAACAGCTGGCCATACAATTAACTAAGCTTGGCGTTCCAAGCTAGACAAACCTCAACTACACTCTTTGCTTCCTTTTCCTGTGTTCTCTTTATGTGAGTGATGATGACACCATTGTCGTGGCACAATAGATATTACTATAGAGAATGCTTCCATTTCTGCTCTATGGGGAAACCTTAAAAGAAATGGCCAATTGGAGACATGACAGAGAAGGCTTGTGATCAACATGCATGTTTTCTGAAATAGCCCCCCTCTCTCCCCCCTCTGAAGAGTCATAAGAAAGTGAACTCAATATCCAGGTCTTAGAACACCAAATCATAGTGAAAAGTGTAACCGTAAACATATGGACAGATGAGTAAGAGCAGAAGATGAATGTCAAGCACGGGACTTAAGTTGGGGAAGGAACTGTGATTGTGCCATAAATGTAAACCACACAAGAGAATTAATTTCGACTTCCACTGGAAAGCTCTTCATATTTGACTTTGCCTCAAATTAACCTTCACCACCCTCTTTTAATTATTTATGTTTCCTTCTTGCAGTCTCTAAAACCTCAAATACAAGCCTAGTTTTAATGACTTTAAAAAAAAATCTTCTGGATTACCGTTCTATTATCCTTTTGTATTTTTTCCATATGCATCTGATAATTAGAGAGAAAAATAGTTGCTAAAAGTAATATCGAGTGTCCCCGTAATAGTTACATGGCTGGAACTACTTCTGTCTCTGGAACCGCTTGTGTTCCCACTAAAGTATATGCAGCAATAGCATTGAAGAAATTACAGCTGCACAGAAATCATTCATGAACACTTAACCCATTCAGAGCAGAGACTGGAGTCACTCCTAACTCAAAGCTTACATCACACATCTTGGTGATGAGTTCAGGAAAATCTGCAGGCAGCAGAGGGATAGAAGAGAGAATCTGGCAGGATTTCCCCTTTGCTCTGTGTTTAGAAACAGTTGACTGCAAGCCCCTATGAACAAGTAGAGTCAGGAGAGAAGACCCAAATTCACTGTCCTAACTCTCGAGGACAGCATTACTTTGTAAGGATAGTTGAGAGTTGAGAGTAAATGAGTCGCAGAACCCACCTGATTGTGGCAAGAGATACCCCGTGCCACAGCACTGATGATAGAGAGAAAAGGCTTTTAACTCTACAGATGATGAAATAGTCTCCCTAGCCAA
The DNA here is from genome assembly GCF_021556685.1 of Rattus norvegicus. Lineage (NCBI taxonomy): Eukaryota > Metazoa > Chordata > Mammalia > Rodentia > Muridae > Rattus > Rattus norvegicus. The sequence continues at coordinate 80,434,051 of NC_141549.1, read as the reverse complement.
TCATATTTCATCTACGGCCTATGGCTTATGCAGGCACTGGCAGGAGCGTCACTTCTGAGGACAGGAAACAGTGGTTTTACTACAGTCTAGATTTGGGGGAACACCAGGCTTTATGAATGAATCTTCCCTACCAGGACTTTTGTGAAATCAGAAAAAGAAGAGAAAACCATGAGCACAAAGGGAAGAACAAATGTTTCGCTACCAATTCCCACATTTCTGCAAGACCTACACTGAAGGGCTGACATCTGCAGAAAATCACCCTAGTCACCGAGCTTGTCATGGTCCCCACAGTACATTCCATGTGTGTTATAAGGTGGTAGCTCCATGGTCTACCGCACCCTGTACTTATTGACATATCAGATTTAGTCTTCTAACAAGTAAGTTTGTCTCCACAGTGCTCACCACAGTTTCCTGCACTTGCATGTAAAATATCAAGTATCATCAAGATTTCACATTTGGTAAATATGATGATAAACATGAGGCAGGCTCACAGACACACTAGACACATGATGCTTCCATGGAGCCAGCCATGATGTGACTGAGCTGTAGCATGACTCCCACGGGCAGCCAGCGGTCTTCTGGGTTGCACAGAGAAGTTCTGGCTGGGAGGAAGATGTGGTTCTCCTGACTCATACCCAAGTCTCCCAGACCAGCAGTTTGCTTATCGTCATGTGATCATACTGCCTTTGGTCTTAGCATGAAAGCAATGCACTCTGCATGGTTGCTAACCTCCTTAGATGTCTAGCTTTTAGAGAAAGGTAGTTATTTTACATGGAGTTTATGTAATATATAACACAGTGGGTTTTACACCAAAAAATGAATAGCACTTTACTCTGCAGAGGACAAGAAGCTGGGAGAGATGCCAATTGAGGCCGCCTCACAATTTCAAGTAGTACCCTAAGACTGTCCTTCTACCCACTGTGACTTCTTTGCACATGTGCTGATGTTTACTTGATTGTCCTCAAGCACCAGAGATTGATCCTCCATTGAATCAGTTTTGCAGAAAAGATCAGGGGAAAGGAGAAACCCTCCCCAAGGAAATTAACTGATCCAGTGTGGATGCTGCTCCCCACCCACTCCTTTTATTTTGGATTCTTATTTACTCAGCATAATGCCTCCTTTTGCTCATAATAGCCTCAATCAGCACTCTGTGCTGCCTCAAGGTCAGGACTGCCTGCTGAGAGGGTCTTGCAATTCAATAAGCAGCCATAAGGGGTGTGTGTATGAAATTAAGTGGCTTCTGATTGCTCTTCTAGCTTCTCTACTTAATAAGCCTCCCTGCTAAACAGTCCATACAGACGTTCTCCTTTTAATGGCCGAAAGAGAGATAAAAGTAAATCGAATCGATTCATTATTTTTCTAGAAAATAGGGAACCCATCAGAACACTGTAAATTCTTATTACTACTTAAACAATCACCATGGCAGTAGTGTGACCACTTTCACAGACAAATCTACCAAAAAAGTGCTCTCTGATTTACATAACAATTCAAGTCAGACTTTAAAATTTTGGATACTAAGGAATATAGCAATATCATGTGGACAATGTTGTCTCCTGAATTGATAGAGTCAACCAGGAAAAGGCAGGTTAAATGTGAACAACTGAGGAAAGAGAATACATTATTCATTGGAGGATTAATTTTGCATTGACACATTAGAAGATGGTGACATAAAATAATTCAAAAATAAACAGGAAGTGATGCCTGCAACATTGACACTTGGCTGCTCAAAACCACCGTGAACCTCTTAGATCCCAAGGTGGTCCTGCCCTTTTCCTGGGTAAGCAGGAACTGGGAGGGCAGTAAGTCAAGGACAGCAGTAGCTATAGTCAGTCAATGCATGCATTTTGTGAGTATGTTAGCTTTATTTTGTGATTTTTTCCTGTTAACAGATATAGTTAAATGTTGCTTATATTACTGTTTGTCCTATTATGGACAACTGGAGGACCATGACCATGGTACAACCTAAAAACACTTCCTCTATCTCCAAAAGGAACCGGACACCATTTGCTGCCACCTTCCACTCTCTGCCTCTATACCCCACCCCCAAACTCTCACCTTCCATCCCCTCCAGCCCCTGAGCTAACGAACATTGGCTTTTCTTCCCTTAGGCCTCCAGTATCAGGAACTTGTGTATTTCTCTAAATGGGTTGGTTTTTGAACAGAGGAAGGATGGTGTGACTTGAACCAGGTGTTTCAAAGAAATCACTGTAGCTGTTTTTTTTTTTTTTGTTTGTTTGTTTGTTTGTTTTTTTGACATTTAATGTTCTTTAACTTTTATTGAGACATGTCCATTCCCACCAGCTCCCCTTTGGTATATTCAAAGAAGAAATTGAAAATCTCCACCTCCTCCACGTGAGGTGATTTATTGTGGCAGACAGGCTGAGAAGCCGTGCTTTCAACACAGAAGCGTGTGGAGCAAAACGTAAATAAGGAGCATGTACTGAAAGTCTACAGTGAACCTGGCAAAAGTGATGTTAGCAGGTAGGTAGTAGGTAGTGGTGAAATAAGCAGGAAAGAAGGTAGATGGAGAGAGAGGGGGGGGGGAGGGAGACAGAGAGACAGACAGAGAGACAGAGAGAGACAGAGAGAGAAAATTAGAGGTAAACTTTTATGTAAAACTTTACAAATATTAAAGTCTGTGAGTTTTTGGTTGTTCATTTGTTTTCTTAATGTTTTTGTTTTGTTTGTTTGTTTGTTTGTTTTTAACACCCAAAATGGCCACTAACAGACATTACAAAGAACATGAGGAGGAACTCTTTATAGAGAACAGGAGCAGGGAAGTAGAAACCTGTGGCTGACATCTCAGAAGAAGCCTGAAGACAGGAATCTACAACACACCGGTTACCGTGGAGATAGAAGATTTCAGCCTTCCAGTCTCATTCCAGGAACTTAGAGCATTGAGAAGGCAGGAAGAAGGGGAGCAGGTAAAAGAATTGAGGGCCACTGTGAGGTTGCAAAGTCTGGACTAGAACTCAAAACAAGGGCAGCATCAAAATCAACGTAGAGTGCAGAGGGAAGAGCTACCCCGGCCTCTCGTGGATGAACCCAGGGGAATCCTTGAGATTGCACCAGTGAGGCCAGCATAAAAGTTGATAGAAAAGAAAGAGGCGCTGGGTGTATGGAATCCGTAATACATATCCATTCCTTTCATGTTTGTTAACATCCAAATATGGAAAGAAAAGTGATGTTATACTTTGTTAGAAGAACGTCTGTGAAATGAAAATTTACTAAGAACAAACTTAGAATGGGAGCTGCCACGCTCTGTTCAAGCACTGCCAGTGATTGGCTCATTGACAGACTGACGTCAATGGAGTCCGTGTTCAGCCCTGATAAGAATACGTGACTGAACTGAGGAAAAATTTGTCCCTAGCCGGTGACTACCAAGAGAACCATCCAAAGTCTAGAATAGGAATTCTTAAACTGTACATGTATTTTTAAGTAGCAATTCAGATCTGTGCTGAATATTTGTGAGAAGAGGGTGACTGTTCATATTTTTACTTGGTACTCACTCTTGAATTTCCTTCAGGGGAGGGTGTGCATAGCGTTTGCACATTCTTACGGGAGCATCACTCCCGTCCCACCAACAGGAGACCACATAGCTGGAATTTAGGTCTATCTATATGCATTTGTCCAATCAAATTAATCAATACAAAAAGTTTTAACGTTTTTCCATTAAAAATGGATGTGAAATTGGTAGAGTCAACATAGTCTATATTTTTTGAGAAATACTTTTTGTTTATTTTAATTACATTTATATTGATTCTCTGGGAATTTCACGTCATGCATTCCAATCAAACTCACTTCCCAGTCCTTCCATATCTGCCTCTCCTACCCTTGTGACACTGCTCCCCTGTCCCTTCCACAGGAAAAAAAAAGTAAAAATAAAAATGGAAAAGATGTCCAATATGTGCTATCTGTACACTCACTGGAGTGTGGCCAAATGCTTAGTGTCCTGCCCCTTAAATAGAGCTGAGTCCTTCCCCTCCCACATCCCCATCAGATGCACAGTTGAGAGGGAAGTCTATGGACGGTTTCTAAGACAACCACTACC